>NC_079508.1:5554357-5868374 GCF_030052815.1 Hevea brasiliensis | reverse complement strand
GCCAAACTGTGAACCCAATTGGTATGAGGCCAATATGGGGTGAAACTAGACACCAAATAGGCCAACTTTCATGTAGAAATGTTGCCAAAATTCTGCCTAGAAACTGACCTTAAAAAGTGACCAAATCCGGATTAGTGCATTTGAGGCCTGAAAACTGACCATTTGGGCAGCAGTTAGTGTTTAGGCCATAACTCACTCACAACAGGTCCAATTGACCTGAAATTTTGACAATGAATATTTAAGACCTATATCTACAAGTCTTATGAAGACACCAAAGGCCAGAAATGACCAGAACGAAGTCAAATGGCTTGCATAAGTTCGGGCACAAAAACTGCCGAACCAAAAGTGACCTAAAAATTGACCAAATTGTGCACTAAAAGTGCAATCTGTCCAGCTTTAGCAAATTGACCATATCTTGGTCTACACAATTCGGAATGACCTGAAATTTTGCCCCGCGTGCAATAAGACATAGAGCTACAATTTTTCTTCTTTGACCAGATGCTAAAAACTAAGGGAAATAGGACTTTAAGCTAGACCAATCTAGCACACAAAAATTGAGAATTTGACATTTTGCATACAATGATGCTTGAAGCATTTTGGCAATGAATGCCAACTTGTAAAAATGGTAAATTGCACTATATTGGCAGCATATTGAGATATAAATTTTGACATATTGATGCTAGAAACAACTTACTCATATTACATAAAAAAAAAGGGTCAACATATGCATTGACTTGTGAATTATATAATAGTTAGTAAACTCCAAAAATTGAAGAATTAAACAATTAATTTATAATGTGCCCTGGTTTGCCTAGTTGACTAGTATGGATAGGTTGGCATGCCAATAGGATTTTGACAGCTGTTCTGTAAATGGCTTCATGCCATACTGTGTTTTTATGGTTTATTATGCCGCACTGTGACTTTAATAGCCTACGGCTATACATATTGTGTATTTATTTTTGGCTTATCGCCAGATTGACTATATGGCTTTTTAGCCACGTTATTTGCACACCGGGAGACACTTTATGACCGATGGTGTGATGGCCCGAGGTACTAGGTACCCAGTGCTAGTATATCCGTTTATCCAGTCTGGTCAGTATATAGGCTACACGGGCAGTAATTCAAGTACTATTAAATTCAAATACCTAAATCCAGTCTACTGACATACAGCACCACCAAAAATTTGTAAATACTTTATTTACTTTATTTTAGTATATATTTCTTTATATTTGGCACCACTAAGCAAAATTGCTTAGCGCGTTGCTTTTGTAACGCGTAGGTATTAGAGACACCGCTGGGGAGCCCAGCAGACCTACGACCGGGTGAGAGATCAGATCTGCACAGGAGTCCAGAGTCATCTGCACTGCATTGCAAACATGGTAGGACTTAGGATATCTTGTATTTTGTACTTTTGTTGTATATTTGAAATTCAGCCCTGTATTTTATAATGTTATGAAAGCTCTAAGGTTTGTAATATTTTGTACATATTAAATAACATGGAAATTTTTTGTATATATTTAAATTATTATGGACTGTATTATGGAACTGTTTAATGATTGTAAAAGTCTATTGACTTTACTGAGAAATAGAGACTGTGAAATATATGAGATTTTGATATCATAATATTAAACTATTTTTAACAGGTTTTGAAGGACAGTTTGTCCTAAATATAGACGGCACCTTGCCAAATTTTTATTACCAGTCTTGAAACACTGATTTTAACAAAGTATGACAATAGTATTAAAATGATATGAATATTACATAAATGACTTCTTAAAATCAAATTGAGTTCAAGAAATGAGATAATCACAGACTAGGTGTTCCGACACTCCGTGTAGCATGCCTTGCTCGGCTATACTGTAGACGGGTGAGGGGTGTTACATTTAGTGGTATCAGAGCACGGTTTAGGCGTTTCTGGACCTAGATAGATTGCACATCATGTATTGCATTGTAAGTGTTAAGATGACTCTAATGCAGATCTTTTGATTTGTTTTGTTATTTTGATCAGAATATGGACTCCACATCGCAGAGAGCGATCGATGAGGAAGTGGAAAGTCATGCTCCATCTATGACTGAACCAGGAGACAGGAGGGAACCTGTTCCACCAGTACCAAATGCACTAGCCACATTTCAGCAAATGGCTGAGTTCTTTAGACAGATGGCAGGAGTTATGCCACCACCACCACCTCCACATCAAAAATCTCATATGGAGAGACTCAGGAAGTTTGGAGCAGTGGACTTTCTGGGCAAAAGGGAAGATGATTACATCACGGTGGCGGTTGGGACAGAATCGAAGAGTCTTGAAACAACTTCATTGTACACCAGAGCAGAATTTGGAAGCTGCTGTATCACTACTGCAGGATGATGCATACCAGTGGTGGGATATAATAACTAGTGAGGTGCCACCAGAACAGATAACTTGGGATTTCTTTCTCACTGAGTTCAGAAAGAAATGCATTGGGCGATGTATACTTGGAAGAGAAGAGAAGGAGTTTATTACCTCGCGAGAGACGGTGATAGTGGCTGAATATGAAAGAGAATTTGTCGGTCGAGCCGCTATGGGCGGGAAATAGTCCTTAATGAGGCAGAGAGATGCAAGAGATTTGAGGAAGGACTCAATGATAACATTAAAGTAATGATTACAGCCTTGGGGATTATAGAGTTTTTCAAGTTAGTGGAAGCTGCACTGAAGGTTGAAAAAGTTAGAATGAATGAGCGAGCAGAAGGAATGACGGCAAAAAGAGGTCGTGGTCGACCAGGTACATCTTACGCCCTAGTAAGAAATTCAGAGGTTCGCCTACTCAGAGTTTTAATAGAGCACCAAGTCAGGGTCATTCACGGAGGCCCAAATCTCAGTTTGCACCAAGGAGAGGCCAGTCCACCCCTTCAATGGCTAGCTCTCCGAGGCAGTCTGAGGACCAGCCCCAACGGTATCATTGCTTACCCACATTGCCAAAAATGGCATAAGGGTGAATGTTGGAGGATAACAGTGCTTGTTTACGGTGTGGATCTCTGAGACCACCTAGTCGAGATTGTCCATGCAGAATCGCTACATCCACTTGGTATCAATCGATAGGCTGCCCCTCGGCTCAAGGGGTAGAAGGCGGGTAAGGCCGAGGCAGTGGTACTTCCACGTAAAACGTGTCGAGTGCATGGAGAGAGCGTATGCGAAAACTAGCCAAAGCCTATACTATAAGGGCACGGGAGGAACAGGATGCTCGGATGTCATCAAAGTACGTTCCTCCTTTATAATACTTCTGTGCATGCATTAGTGGATCCTGGATCTACTCATTCATATATTTGTATCAAGCTGCCCGTAGAAAAGGGAATACTAGTGGAGGAAAGTGACCAAGACATCCTGGTCACAAATCCACTAGGCCACAGTGTGGTAGTAAACAAGATATATAAGGGTTGTCCATTGAAGATTCAACGAAAAGAGTTCTTAGTAGACTTAATCGAACTACCTTTTCATGAATTTGATGTGATTTTGGGAATGGACTGGTTATCCCATCATCAGGCAATAGTAGATTGTAAATTGAAGAGAATCTCTCTGAAAACTGCTGAGAACGAAGAAATAATAGTTGTGGGTGAAAGGACAAATTTCTTGTCCAATGTCATCTCAGCTATAGTTGCAAGGAGATGGCTGAGAAAAGGGTCTGAAGCCTATCTGGCACACGTGGTTGACATTAGGCAGGGTAAACTTAACTTGTCTGACATACCCACAGTAAGGGATTTCTCTGAGGTATTTCCTGAGGAATTGCCTAGTTTAGCACCAGAAAGAGAAGTTGAATTTGCCATTGAGATTATGCCGGGTACAGCTCCGATTTCAATTGCTCCGTATATGATGGCACCTGCTGAATTGAAAGAGTTAAAAATCCAGCTGCAAGAATTACTAGACAAGGGGTTCATACGCCCCAGTGTGTCACTGTGGGGAGCTTCGGTACTATTTGTAAAGAAGAATGATTGGACACTGAGGTTATGTGTTGACTACCGGCAGTTAAACAGAGTAACAGTGAAGAACAAGTATCCATTGCCTAGAATTGACGATCTATTTGATTAGTTGAAGGGAGCCGGTGTGTTTTCTAAGATTGATCTCAGATCAGGGTATCATCAACTAAGGGTTAAGGATGCAGATGTGCCTAAGACTGCATTTAGAACCCGGTATGGGATTATGAATTCCTGGTGATGCCATTTGGGTTGACAAACGCTCCAGCAGCATTCATGGACCTTATGAACCGTATCTTCCATCCATATTTAGATCGGTTCGTAGTGGTCTTCATTGATGACATCCTGGTGTATTCCAAGGATAAAGTAGAACATGATGAGCATTTGAGAATTGTTCTGCAGACTCTAAAAGAGAAGAAATTATATGCTAAATTGTCCAAGTGTGAGTTTTGGTTGAATGAGATTGCATTCCTTGGACATGTAGTATCAGCTGAAGGGATTAGAGTGGATCCTAAGAAGATTGAAGCAGTGATGGAATGGAAGCCTCCCAGAAATACAACTGAGATCAGAAGTTTCTTGGGGTTAGCTGGATATTATAGAAGATTTGTAAAGGGATTTTCCCTGATAGCTGCTCCTATGACCAAATTACTACACAAGAATATGAAATTTGACTGGAATGACAAGTGTCAAGCCAGTTTTGAGAGGCTGAAGGCTATATTGACAGAGGCACCAGTGTTAACACAGCCAATGTCTGGAAAAGACATTGTAGTCTACAGTGATGGCTCACACAATGGGTTAGGGTGTGTACTCATGCAAGAAGGGAAAGTGGTCGCATATGCTTCCAGGCAGTTAAGGCCACATGAAAAGAATTACCCTACTCATGATTTAGAGTTAGCAGCAATTATCTTCGCATTGAAGATATGGAGGCATTACTTATATGGAGAAAAATGCTACATATACACAGACCATAAGAGTCTGAAGTATCTGCCAACCTAGAAGGAACTTAATTTGAGACAGAGGCGATGGATTGAATTCCTGAAATATTATGATTGTGTGATTGACTATCACCTTAGGAAGGCAAATGTAGTCGCTAATGCTTTAAGCAGAAAATCTATTGTAGCATTAAGATCTCTGAATGCCCAACTATCCTTAACTCATGATGGAGTTATTTTGGCGGAGTTGCAAGTGAAGCCGAATCTGTTACAACAGATACAGGATGGGCAGAAGACAGATGGGAAATTAATGGCTGTTATGGGCAAAATCACTGAGGGGAAGGAAACTGAATATGAAGTGAAAGAAAATGGGTGCCTGTACTATAAAGATAGAGTATGTGTACCAGATGATAAAGAGTTGAAAACTAGTATTCTAAAAGAAGCACATAACAGTGTGTATGCTATGCACCCAGGAAGCACAAAAATGTACCATGACTTGAAACTTCAATACTGGTGGCCAGGTATGAAGAAGGACATAGTTGACTATGTAACTAGATGCTTGACATGTCAGCAAGTCAAAGCAGAACATCAAGTTCCATCAGGTTTGTTACAGCCCATAAACATACCTGAATGGAAGTGGGACCGAGTCACTATGGACTTTGTCAGTCGTCTACCTCTCACTCAGAAGAAGCATGATGCAGTATGGGTGATTGTGGATAGGTTAACCAAATCAACACATTTTCTACCAATCAGAACTGACTACTCAATGGAAAAGCTAGCAGAATTGTACATCAGTGAGATAGTTAGACTACATGGAATTCCACTTTCCATTATATCTGATAGAGACCCGAGGTTTACATCAAGATTTTGGAAGAAATTACAAGAATCCTTGGGCACACAACTCCATTTTAGTACGGCTTTTCATCCTCAGACGGATGGACAATCAGAAAGAATAATCCAGGTAAATGTTGAAACTCATTGAGTTATTATAAACAATTAATTAAACTGATAATGATAATAATGATAGTAATAACTGAATATGTGTAATAGGTCCTCGAGGATATGCTGAGAAGTTGTGTTATTGAGTTTGAGGGAAGTTGGGATAGATACCTTTCACTGGCAGAATTTGCATATAACAATAGCTATCAAGCTAGCATACATATGGCACCCTATGAAGCACTGTATGGGAGAAAATGCAGAACACCTGTATGTTGGACTGAATTGGGTGAAGATAAGCTAGTGGGGCCAGACCTGATAAAACAGACAGGGGAAAAGGTGAAACTGATAAAGGCCAATTTGAAAGTTGCCTCAAACCGACAGAAATCTTATGCTGACTTGAGGAGAAAAGACATTGAGTATGAAGTTGGCGAAAAGGTATTTCTCAAAGTATCACCGTGGAAGAAAGTGTTGAGATTCGGGAAAAAGGGAAAATTAAGCCCTAGGTTCATTGGCCCATATGAAGTGATAGAACGTGTGGGACCAGTAGCCTACAGATTAGCCTTACCACCTGAGCTGGACAAGATACATAATGTGTTTCATGTCTCGATAATCAGAAGATACAGATCAGATCCTTCACATGTCATCTCAGCAGAAGAATTTGTGGTACAACCTGACCTGACATATGAAGAAGAACCAATTAAAATCTTGGCACAAGAGGTAAAAGAGCTCAGAAATAAGACAATTCCACTAGTGAAAATCCTATGGAGACACCACAACACGGAAGAGGCAACATGAGAGAGCGAGGAGACAATGAGACAACAGTTCCCTCAGCTCTTCACATTAGGTAAATTTCGAGGATGAAATTTTTATTTAGAGGGGAAGAGTTATAACATCCCCACTGTACGTGTTCTGTACGTTCAGTTGTTCCAGTAGTCAAATAACAGTCCAGGCAAGTTAGGATGTCTGGAACTACACTTCGGTGATAGTGAACAGACATATAATGATGAAATAAATAAAAAGAAAATACAAGAAAAATCAAATAAAAATGAAAGAGACAAAATGATGCTAAGTTAAACGAGTAAACCGCATGCGATGGATGACCCTTGCGGAAGGCCGTTGCCGAACCCGGGACATGAGGAACCCTCAGAATTTAATTTTGAGACATAGATAAAGGTTTATTGAAATGTAATTGACACTAGAAATATCAAAGAAAAATTAATAGATTAGTACAAAGAAAAATGAAAATTTGAGAAACAGACAAAAATCGGTGTTACCGAAAAATCGGGAATATAACCCGAAGTGGGATATTTTGGTCATTTGACACATAGTGTTGCCTTTTGACCTCAATGTCCATTAAAAATAAATGATATTACACTTTAGAAATGTCATGAAAAATTAAATTGTGATACATTATGTAAATTGTGAAAGAAAGGAGGTAAATGTGTAAATAAAGAAAACTTAGTATAATTAAACATTAAACCAATTATTAGTGCTCCACTAACTATAATATAAAGTACATAAAATAAACATTAGTGGGTAGAAATGGGTCATCTTCAACCTTGAGAAAAAGCTTGCCGAATTGCTCCTCCCAAAAACCTCCATGGCCACTATGCATGAAGCTTTCTCTCTCCATCATCAAGCCCTCATTTTCACTTGCTTCCTTCATTAAAGCTTGCCTATTCACCTTGGGGAAGATATTGGCAACAAGAAAAACCAGATTTGGTGAAGTTTTGATAAGCTCCAAAAGTTGTAAGTGTCCAAAACCTCTCCCTTGCTTTAGTAAAGCTTGTGTTTAGGTTGAGGTGAGTGTTTTGGTAAAGAGAAATGAAAGAAATAGTGAGAAATGGACTTGTCCATTTTTGGCAGCCATGAACCCTTGTGAGCTTGAGTTATTTTTACTTCTAATGAATGAAAATGAAGGTTGATTAATTCAAATGAAAATTGTAGTAAGTTTGTATTTAAGTATGTGCATGTAGTGTTTAGATTAAAGGTGTGAAATGGAACCTTGATGCCTTGAGCAAACTGCCATGTTTGGCAGCCCCTAATAGTATGAATTTGTGTGTGAATATGTGGTTATTAATGATATATGTTAATGTTAAATTGTGGGCAGCAAGTGTAAGTGATATTGAAGTATGACTATGTTGAAGTATATGTGTAATATTAACATTGAAGCATGTTGAATTTGGGTGGATGTAAATATTGAAGTTTAATGGTGTATTGTGTGCCTTGTGAACTTGAGTATTCTGCCCAGAATTGTTGCTGAAATTGTGTACAATAAATGTATAGAAGTGTTGTTGATTGAATATTGTAGTAATGAGGAGGAGAAGGAACATCAAATTGGGAGTGTATGTGCATTGTGCAGGTTGTGTATTGGAGGCAACACCTAAATTAGGCCATAAGTGCCAAACTGTGAACCCAATTGGTATGAGGCCAATATGGGGTGAAACTAGACACCAAATAGACCAACTTTCATGTAGAAATGTTGCCAAAATTCTGCCTAGAAACTGACCTTAAAAAGTGACCAAATCCGGATTAGTGCATTTGAGGCCTGAAAACTGACCATTTGGGCAGCAGTTAGTGTTTAGGCCATAACTCACTCAAAACAGGTCCAATTGACCTGAAATTTTGACCATGAATATTTAAGACCTATATCTACAAGTCTTATGAAGACACCAAAGCCCAGAAATGACCAGAACCAAGTCAAATGGCTTGCACAAGTGCGGGCACAAAAACTGCCGAACCAAAAGTGACCTAAAAATTGACCAAATTGTGCACTAAAAGTGCAATCTGTCCAGCTTTAGCAAATTAACCATATCTTGGTCTACACAATTCGGAATGACCTGAAATTTTGCCCCGCATGCAATAAGACATAGAGCTACAATTTTTCTTCTTTGACCTGATGCTAAAAACCAAGGGAAATAGGACTTTAAGCTAGACCAATCTAGCACACAAAAATTGAGAATTTGATATTTTGCATACAATGATGCTTGAAGCATTTTGGCAATGAATGCCAACTTGTAAAAATGGTAAATTGCACTATATTGGCAGCATATTGAGATATAAATTTTGACATATTGATGCTAGAAACAACTTACTCATATTACCTAAAAAAAAAAGGGTCAACATATGCATTGACTTGTGAATTATATAATAGTTAGTAAACTCCAAAAATTGAAGAATTAAACAATTAATTTATAATGTGCCCTAGTTTGCCTAGTTGACTAGTATGGATAGGTTGGCATGCCAATAGGATTCTGACAACGGTTCTGTAAATGGCTTCATGCCATACTGTGTTTTTATGGTTTATCATGCCGCACTGTGACTTTAATAGCCTACGGCTATACATATTGTGTATTTATTTTTTACTTATCGCCAGATTGACTATATGGCTTTTTAGCCACGTTATTTGCACATCGGGAGATACTTTGTGACCGATGGTGTGATGGCCTGAGGTACTAGGTACCCAGTGCTAGTATATCCGTTTATCCACCGTGCAAGATATAGGCTACACGGCGATAATTCAAGTACTATTAAATTCAAATACCTAAATCCGATCTCTTGACATACAAAGACCACCAAAAATTTGTAAACACTTTATTTACTTTATTTTAGTATATATTTCTTTATATTTGGCACCACTAAGCAAAATTGCTTAGCGCGTTGCTTTTGTAATGCGTAGGTATTGGAGACACCGCTGGGGAGCCCAGCAGACCTACGACCGGGTGAGAGATCAGATCTGCACAGGAGTCCAGAGTCATCTGCACTGCATTGCAAACATGGTAGGACTTAGGATATCTTGTATTTTGTACTTTTGTTGTATATTTGAAATTCAGCCCTGTATTTTATAGTGTTATGAAAGCTCTAAGGTTTGTAATATTTTGTACATATTAAATAACATGGAAATTTTTTGTATATATTTAAATTATTATGGACTGTATTATGGAACTGTTTAATGACTGTAAAAGTCTATTGACTTTACTGAGAAATAGAGACTGTGAAATATTTGAGATTTTGATATCATAATATTAAACTGTTTTAAACAGGTTTGGAAGGACAGTTTGTCCTAAATATAGACGGCACCTTGCCAAATTTTTATTACTAGTCTTGAAACACTGATTTTAACAAAGTATAACAATAGTATCAACATGATATGAATATTACATAAATGATTTCTTAAAATCAAATTGAGTTCAAGAAATGAGATAATCACAGACTAGGTGTTCCGGCACGCCGTGTAGCATGCCTTGCTTGGCTATACTGTAGACGTGTGAGGGGTGTTACAGTTTCTCTGTAGAAAAATAATTGATATTAAAATATAATGAGTTCAAAATTATTAAAGAAATAAAGTAAGATAAGTTAGGGCGCTCTAGCACCGAGTATGATATGCCTTGCTCGGCTACACTGAAAAATATATTATTGAAAATTTCAAGTAGGTGAATAGTGAATCACGTCAAATAATAATAAAGTAGAGGAAACTCCATTGGTTTCTCTGTAGAAAAATAATTTATATTAAAATATAACAAGTTCAAAATTATTAAAGAAATAAAGTAAGATAAGTTAGGGTGCTTCGGCACCGAGTGTGACATGGCTTGCTCTACTACACTACAGACGGGTGAGGGGTGTTACATTCTATGAGTGTTTTGCTAACCAATGCAAAGTGTTACAATGATGTGGGAGTCAAACCTAGTCCTCAATTGGGAAAAATGCCACTTCATGGTAAGGGAGGGCATGGTTCTTGGTCACCTTATGTCAGAAAGAGGGGTCGAAGTGAACAAGGCGAAGACTGTAATAATAGAGAAAATGCCACTACCATGATCAGTCAAAGGAGTGCATAGCTTTTTAGGAGATGCAAGCTTCTACAAAAGATTTATCAAGAATTTCTCAAAAATAGCTAAGCCATTAACAAACTTGTTAAATCAAGACCTTCCCTTTGATTTTGATGATAATTGCCTTACTCTTTTTGCAGGATAAAGGAAGCCTTAATTTCTACACCCATAATGCAATCACTAGATTGGGAGTTGCCATTTGAGGTAATGCGCAATGTAAGTGACTATGTAGTTGGAGCAGTACTTGGACAAAGGAAGGACAGAAAAGTCTATACTATTTACTATGCAAGAAAAACACTTGATGAGACACAATCCAATTATTCAACCACAAAAATGGAGCTTCTAGCAGTAGTGTTTGAAATTGACAAATTTAGATCTTACCTAGTTGGGTCCAAAGTCATTATATACACAAATCATGCTGCTATTCAATACCTCTTGAACAAAAAAGAAGCCAAATCAAGGTTAATTCGGTGGATTCTTGTAACACCCTCCCTGTAGCAACTCCATACATTCTACTGTTCCGGTGACCAGTATCGGTCCGGACAGCTAGAACGTCCGGAAAAATATTTAAACTAAAGTGAGGAACCATAATTAACTCAAATATTAATAAGAAAAATTTAGGAAAAATTTTAGAAATAAAATACAAACAAGTTAAATGAGCCGGTGCCCTAGCGATGGGTAACCTAGTGAGAAGTTGCGGTTCTCGCAACTAGGAGCCCTAGACCCGGGGAAAAATTCATAAAATAATTTTTGGGACTCCAGAGAAGGGTCATTGAGGTTCCTATGGCATTAGAATGCCAAGAAAATATTTAGAAAAATTTTTCAATCGGTACAGACAATTTTGACCCGTTAAGCCAAACGGAGGGCATTTTGGTCATTTCGCCTTCAGAGGCGATTTTTGGCCGACTTGTCCAGTTAAGTAAATAATTATTATGACATAAAATGTGAATAAATATTGCTAAAAATTGAATTGAAAATGAGTAGCAAAGAAAAGAAAAAAAAATGAATTAAAATTACAATTTTGACCTCATGCTTATGTTACTAAGCACTCTCACCCAATCACCTTGTGACACATGTCCATAAACCAATTAAAATGAGTCAAATGGGTAGATAATTGAAGTGAAAAAACTGAACCCTTTTCCCTCAATTTCCGTCCACCATAGCCATGGAAGCCTCCATTTCCTTTTTTCCTTCTAGCTTGAATTTCTCTCTATTCTTACCCCAAAACCCTTAGGTCCCTTCACTAAAATTTGTCACCTAACCTTGCTAGAGTGTTTGGCAGCCAAGAAAACAAAAGAAAGTGAGGAATTTACAAGGGAAAATTCTGCCCTACTAAGGTTAGTGCTTATTTATACATATTTCTCTCTTTATTCCATGTTAGGGACTTAAAATGAGTATGAAATTGTAAATTAAATGAAATAAAACTTATGTGTATGTACACCATGGAATTTGGCAGCCCTAAGGAAGGGATAATGTTGATGGTTTTGATGGATTTAAAATGGCTTAGAAATGGTGTTGATGTGTAGATATAAAGTTGAAATGGATTAGTATGCCTAAATGACATGTGTTGTGTGAACCTTGAAATTGAGCTATGGTTTTGGAGAGAAATTTGGACTTTGCTTATGTAATGGTGAATGAACATTTTAATGGTCAATTAGTGACCATTTGAGGTAAGTTGACCATAATTTGGAGTGAATTATAGCATTACAAACTGATTTGGTATGCTGCCTAGTGAGAGCAGCATGTGTGGCTGTGAGTCCAGCCTGTTTGGACAGCCATAACTTGGGCTGTGTAGGTTCAATTGGTGTTTTTCCAATTGGAAATGAAACTAGACACATAATGGCACAATTTTGGTGAAGAAACCATTCCCAAAAGACCAAATCAAGTGTACCAAAAACTTGCCCCAATCCAAATGTCCTACAACCAGATTCTGCAGAATAACCAAATGAACAGTAGCCATAACTCATTTTAGAATGGCCCAATTGACCTGAACGTTTTACAGCAACAAGTTAAGATATAGACCAACAACTTTCATGAAGAAACCTACCCCAAATTATGACCAGAACCTATCCGACAAGACAGTTGCAGTCACTCTTCACTGCACTGTAGATATGGTCAGTTCTGAAAATTTTCAATCCGGCCAGTTGTGGTTTTTGGACCATAACTTGAGCTACCAAAATCCAAATGGAGTGATTCAAAAAAGGAAATTCAACTAGACAAAATAAGGAACAACTTTCATGTTTATCATTTTCTCAAATTCTCACTGCAACAGTAACTAATGGAACAGTAAAATTAGGGTATAAAAACTGAAAATTCTGCCCCATTAGTTTTAAGCTTAGAAATGGTATTGGTGATTAATGCCAACAAGTTTTGAATGCAAAATGTGGTATGTTGGGAGTGTTAAAACCAATGTACCTATTTTCTATATAAAAGTCAACATTTTTGTTGACTAATGAAGTGAATAGTAATACCAAAGCTTGAAATTCAAAAACTACAAAATTCAAAAGTATCAAATGCCCTAGTATACCTAACAAGATTGGTTTGGATAGTTTGGCATGCCAATAGGGTTCAGTTAACAGTACTGCACATGGCATTATGCCATTATGTGATTTCATGGCTTTTAGCCATTCTGACCTTGTATTGAGATTTGGCCTTGTGCCTGGTGTAATTACAGCTTATTAGCTATTCTGTTGCACACTGGGAGATACATATGTGACCGATGGTGTGACGGCCCGAGGTACTTGATACCCAGTGCCAGTTTACCCGTTTATCCAGTCTAGTCATCCAGTATAGGTTACTTGGGCAACCAAAAATGAAAGTGGATAAATTTTACGAAATACTGAATATAACAAGTACAAAATAAGCAAGACTACAAATACTCATTGAAAATTTAATTGCAATAAGACATCAATACATTCACTGCATATTTAATTTTTTGTTATTTCTTTTTATTTTATTATTGGCACCACTAAGCATTATTGCTTAGCGCATTGCTTTTGCCACGCGTGAGTTACGGAGATCTTGGCCAGAGCCCAGTAGACCATAGACTGGGTGAGACCTCCTGCAGCTCTGCATAGTGTCCGTGTCACCTCACCATCTTCAGTGCATTGGTAGGACACTAGGTTTCATTTTGGTATTTTGTAACTAACTTTTATTTTCTTTTGTGTAAATGGAACTTATGTAATGTATTTTGATGTTCATGTAAATAATGAAAATTGTGGTTCTGAATGGAAAAATTTGAGTATTTACTTATTGCTTATATATGAGTACCATGAGAAATGAATGATTGAGAAATGGAGATGTTGTTGAAAATAAAAATTATGTTGAGATTTTGATATTGGAGTTTGAGAATGATTGAATATGATTATTGGAAGTGTTTTTCACAGGTTCCGAAGAACTGTTTTCTCCATTTTTAGCCGGTACTCTACTGGATTTTCTATAAAATTTTCGGAACCTCAAATAAATTATAATTTCAATAAATGACTTAAATGAGTTATATTTCACAAGTTATATTCAATACTATAATAAAAATAAATTAAGGAAGAACAAAAATGATTGAGATGAAATAGAGTGTTCCGGTTCACCGTGTGACATATCTTACTCGAATATACTGTAGACGGGTAAAGGGTGTCACAATTCTTCTTCTATAGGAATGCAACCTTGAAATCAAGGATAAAAAGGGGACTAAGAATGTGGTAGCAGACCACCTCTCCATATTGAAGCAGGAAGATAAAGGGATTTCTACTGAAGACCTGCTAATTGATGACTCCTTTCCAGATGAGCACCTCCTAGCCATCTCTCAACCTCCATGGTATGCAAATATTATTAATTATTTTGTATGCAGAATTTTGCCACCAAACATGTCTTATCAACAGAATAAGAAATTTTTACATGACATAAGGGACTATACTTAGAAGGAACCTCTGCTATACAAGAGATGCAATGATGGACTTATTAGAAAATGCATACTAGAGAAGGAAATAGAAAGTGTACTGCAACATTGCCATTCATCATCTTATGGAGGACACTTCAGCACCTCTAAGACAGTAGTAAAAATTCTATAAGCAGAGTTCTATTAGCCAAACTTGTTCAAAGATGTAAGAAATTTTGCACTGATATGCAATTAGTGTCAAAAAGCAAGAAACATTTTAAGAAGGAATGAGATGCCACTCTATGGAATACTTAAAGTCGAACAGTTCAATATTTGGGGTATAGACTTCATGACTCCATTCCCATCCTTATTTGGTAAGAAATATATCCTTGTTGGTGTAGATTATGTATCAAAGTGGGTATAAGCAATAGCCTCACCAATAAATGATGCAAGGGTAATCATTAAGTTCCTCAAGAAATACATCTTTACAAGATGTGGCACACTAAAGGCAATCATTAGTGATGGGGGAAGTCACTTCTGCAACAGCCATTTTAAAGCTTTACTAAGGAAAGTGACTCACAAAGTAGCAACACCATACCACCCTTAAATAAGTAGATAGGTGGAGATTTTAAATAAGGAATTGAAGAGGATCCTTGAAAAGAAAGTGAATCGCTCAAGGAAAGACTGGTCCCTTAAATTAGACGATGCACTATGGGCCTAATGCACGACCTTTAAAACACCAATTAGAACTACTCCCTTTCGCTTAGTGTATGGAAGTCATGCCACCTTCCTATTGAGCTTGAGTATAAAGTCTATTGGGTAATTCAGATCCTCAATTTTGACTTAAAGACTATTAGAGAAAAGAGGCTTCTACAACTTAATGAATTAGAAGAGATTAGGCAAGATGCCTATGAGAATGCAAAGATTTTCAAAGAAAGGATAAAAAGCTGGTATGACAAGCATATCACAAGGAGAGAAATCAAAGAAGGAGACCTTGTCCTACTTTTCAACTCCAGATTGAAGTTATCCCTAGGAAAGCTAATATTTAGGTGGTCTGTCCCCTTCAAAGTTCTACAAGTCTTCCCACATGGAGTAGTAAAAGTATGGAGTGAAACCTCATGAACCTTCAATGTCAATGGCCAAAGGCTAAGGCCATACTTCTCAGGAGAACCAATTGAGAAAGAAGCAACACACTCCTTTACCAACCCACCTATACGACAATAAACTAAGAGGAACTGTCAAGCTAAAGACTATAAACAAGCACTCCCTGGGAGGCAACCTAAGACTTTAAAATTTTCCTTTAAGTTACTTTTTTATTTATTTTTTTTAAGTTTTATAGGAATCCCAAACTCTAACCTTGGACATTGTAGGTAAAAGCAAAGAGTGAAGAGGAAGGAATGGATGGAAATAAAAAGTCAAAACCACACAAGAGGGATAATTTCAAAACCAGGGAAGTATTTATGTTGCTAACCTCTATTATGCATTTCATTCATATATTTAGAAACAAGTTAGCATTGAAACTTGAAGAAATAGGAAAAAAGTAAGCATTCAAAGTGCATAAAATTTTGGTCTAGAGTGTTACATGGGGTACCCCTTATTATAAAGCACACCCCATGTAACCTACTGAGCACAAAACACACACACACCAAGAACTCTAAAAAGTTACATGGGATAACCATGTGCAAGGACACCTGGCCCGTGTAACCAAGAAAGGAGAAAAGAATGGGAATTTTAAGGGAACAGAAACTTACATGGGGTGCCCCGTGTAGTAGTACGCAACCCATGTAAGCTGGAGGACTAAAATAGAGAAGGAGAAATAGGGGCAAAAAGTTACACAGGCACCCCCGTGTAGTGTTACACAACCCGTGTAACTTACTTGACTTCAACAAATAATAAGGAAAAAGATTACACAGGGCAACCCATGTAGTGACACACAGCCCCATGTAAATCTTCATATATGCATTCCAAAGAAATGCAAAAAATTTTCACAAAATAACATGCCCACTCCTTCAACTCCTATTTAAATGTTTCAACATCCATTTCATAAACATAAAACCTCTTCCTCCTTAAGAATCTCTCAAAAACTCCCCCTCTCTCTTAATCTTTCCCACAAAACCCTAACCTATTCTTAATTTTCTCTCTCCATGGTTCCCATGAAAAGAGCAATAAGAAGGTTTTCCTCTTCCTCAAGGGGAAGAAGTGACTCACCATCACCATACCAAAGGCCAAGAACAAGGCAAGTAAGACAAGAAGCAACCCAATGATGATAATAACCCTAACCCCAACCCCGACTAAAATTTGCTTTGGCCTAGCATTTCAAGAATGTCGCACACCATGATGTATGTGCTAGGCTAAATAATAGGAAGATAATATCCATGAAATATATGGGCACAGAGTTGCTAAAGCAACTCGGACTTAAGGGAGAAGTGGATAGGTTCATGAATGACATTGGGTGGATGAGGTTCACCAAGCTGTGCTCGCCAACGTACAGGGACACTACCCTAGAATTTTTTTAGACAATTTTCGAGCCACCCCATGGGCCATGGATAGGGAAGATAGGGGTAGGATTGAGTTCAAACTCTTGGGTGTGGACAGGGTCATGAACATGGATGATTTTAACTCTGTTTTTGGCTTTGACAGTGAGGGACTCCAAGAGATCTATCAAGACAAACTAGAGTATGATAGTGTTTCCTTTTAGAGAATGATCATCCCCAACACCAAAATATATAACTGCCATTGGTCTAAGTCATTTGGGTTAGCAAACTCGGCATTAAGATACCTGCACAGACTTGCAGCCCACAACATTATAGCGTATGGTAATAGCCTTGGCATGGTAAATGCCATTGAGTTGTTCTTCTTATGGTGTGTTGTGACCAACATGAGATGCAGCACCAGATACTTCCTCTGTCAGCACCTCAGGAGGATTTCTCATTAGGCTATGGGTCACATAGTGGTAAGAGGCCTTGTCTCAGCACTTGCCCTGCACTATGGGTTTATGCCAGTGCACGTTAGGCTGTGCCCCATCACAAGTAGCACCAGGATTGATCAGACTATCTATATATCCTTGGGGCTATGCAGAAGAGTAAGGGATGCTTACCTGCTAATCGATGCATAGAGGAATGTCATCCTCAGGAGGCCAGCACTAGTAGCAGAATAAGGGGAGTCTTCCTAAGCATAGGAACAGACACAGAAATAGTAGCAATAGCAGGAAGAGTTGGACACCCTTCCTTTAAGGATCACCAAATAGAGTCCCTGAAGGAACGGAAGCGTGAAAAACACAAGTTTATACCATTGAATTCAAAAATTTTCACCTAGGGTCACATGCATCATGCAAGATTTATTTTTATCTATTTGATTTCAATGATAAACAACATATTAAAACTCTTTTAATATGTTTTTGGATCTGTATTTGCCATTTAAGATTTTAAAATTAATCAGATTAATTTTAGAACCCTAGATTAAATCAAGAACGATTACACTAACCTCTTGATGCATTTGCAAGTGCGCCTTTGAGATTCCTCTTCAGGACACCGGATGTTGTCCCTCTAGCTTGTCCACACCAAGAACACCTATGGCAGCCATTGAATAGCTTCTAAAGCTTTTTCTATTAATTAGAAATTCAAGTTCTGCCTTTTAAGAGATTAGAGATGTAAACAGGACACTAGAAACAATTTCTAGCGTTCTTAATTCAAGAGATTGATGGCTAATCTCTTTGAATTGATGAGAGATGAAGAAGAATAGAGGGAGGGCTGCAAAATGTCGTGACCAAGGAGTGTGGCTTCTGGTTGTATTTTATTTTCTCATAACAACACTTAAATAGCTAGGTTAACACATTAAACCCTTGCCACATGTCACCTTTTGATTAGCTCTAGGTTTAAGTGACCCAATCACATTGTGCCAAGTGTCAAACCTATATGTAATCTTGATTTTAATCATCTTACATGATTAAAAAACATTTGGCAAGCTTATGTGTTATGCCATATGTCACCATCTCATGGTGCTACGCGTCACACTGCAAAATGACCAAAATGCCCCTGTGTCTTAATTTTGAGTTCTCAACCCAAAATAATTATTTTTCTTCTTCTAATTAATTTATATCAAATATAAATTAATTAATTAATCTCTATTAATTAATTTCTCATTAATTAAATTCATATTTAAACACTTTAAATATAAATTTAATTTATACTATACATCCAATAATCTAGATTTGGTTTCAAGTCATGCTAGGGACTTTGCAATTTAATTGCAAACCAAACCTATTTAATTAATCAATTAAACTCTTTAATTAATTAATTAAATCATATTTAATTAGGTGATAACTTGTGTATGTGTGTGACTTACTAGGCTCATCACTAATTGGCAATGAGACATGATATCAACTCTTAATATCATCAGAACTCTTTCTTACCATAAATGATTTCTCTAAATCATTTTATGAACCTCATAGACCATGGTTAACACCTAGCATAGCATGCCATGGCCACCCAATTAGTAATAAGGTTTACCTTAAATGAACCTATAATCATATGTTACCATGCACTAGAATCTCTCTGTTACAAAATCCCAACTCAATTTAGAGTCATGGTTTATGTCAAACTCCATTTGCTATGAATATTATGTTCTCTTTTAATTCCAGTTCTTGATTAAAAAGATTTTCTCATCAGAAGCTCTTTTCTGAATAAATCTATCTGTCCTGGCCAGGAACTTGAAACATCAAGAACAATTAAATGAACATAGGATTTTATCTTTATTTACTTAGAGGAATAGATTCCATCTTGATCAACACCTACCTCCATATATAACTAGTAGGAGCCAACACATGCCCATATACCCATACATAGTACAAGTATGAAAGCAGTATCAAACTCAAACTACCTATATACAAGATAACTGTGCTATCTCAGGTCTAAAGATTATATGCACTGATATAATTTATGACAAAACATTGACAAGAGTAAACTCCATGTGCTTGTCATAAGTGTCACTGGTTCGGCCTACTTATCATTTATAAGTGCCTATCATGTTTGTTATATGGCATGAGACTCACCATTCCATCTTATTTATATCTCATATAAATAACTTGAGAACAAACATGAATACAATCTTTCTAGATAAGTCATGTCCTTATTATGAAGTATCCTCGATTGTGAACCTATTTATGATACTTCGTGCTAGAAATATTGTCACTCATATTCTTAACAACTTAAGAATAATATTTCTAACAAAATATCAATGGACCTTTTCTATTACACATAAATATATTATGTAAATGGAAAAGTGGAAATGCCTTTTATTAATAAAAATATGTACAAGATACATACTAAATAATATGCTCTAGGGCATACTACTAACAATCTCCCACTAGCACTAGAGCCATTCATTACAATATCTTAGACCTATCTTCTCAAGATGTCGGTCTAACTGAGTCTGTGACATAGGCTTAGTGAATGGATCAGCTGGATTTTCAGCGATGCTATTTTACGCATGGCTACATCGCCTCGCCCAACTATTTCTCGATAATGTGGTAGCGCCTTTCTATGTGTTTGGATTTACGGTGAGACCTTAGTTCCTTAGCTCAGTATGATCGCTCCATTATTGTCACGGTGTAGTGGAACTGGCGACTCAATGGAAGGAACTCTGTAAGTTCTCACGAACTTCTTTATCCAAGCGACTTCCTTTGCGACATCGATGCGACAATATACTCAGCCTCTGTAGTGGAATCTGCAGTCGTGCTCTGTTTGGAACTCTTCCAACTGACTGCACCTCCATTACAAATGAACACATATCCAGAGGTAGACATTTTATCATCGATATCTGATTAGAAATCAGAATCAGTATAACCATCCAATTGCAAGTCTCCACCTCCATAAATCAAGAATAAATCATTCGTTCTTCTCAAGTACTTAAGAATATTCTTGTGACTATCGATGTTCCAAACACGGATTGGATTGATACCGCTAGTCAAACTAACAGCATATGCGATATCCGGCCTAGTACACAATATTGCATACATTAAACTTCCAATAGCCGAAGCATATGGAATCCTGGCCATCTTATCTCTTTCTTCAGGTGTCTTTGGAGACATCTCTTTAGAAAGATGGATACCATGTCTCACTGGTAACAATCCTCTCTTGGAATCAAGCATGTTAAACCTCTTTAACACCTTTTCCAAGTATAGACTTTGGGATAAACCAATTATTCTTTTCGCTCTATCTCTATAGATGCGAATTCCAAGAATATAGGTTGCCTCCCCTAAGTCTTCATGGAGAATGTATTTGACAACCATACCTTTATAGTCGTCAACATACCTGTGTCATTACCCATCAACAGTATGTCATCCACATATAAGACAAGGAAAGTGATAGCATTGTCACTAACCTTCTTATATACACATGGCTCATCCTCATTTTTGATAAAACCAAAGGATTTAATGGCTTCATCAAAACGGATGTTCCAACTCCTCGAAGCTTGTTTCAACCCATAAATGGATCGCTTTAGCTTGCATACCTTGGAACCATCTTGGGATTCAAATCCCCTAGGTTGTTCCATGAAAATGTTTTCTTCAATGTATCCATTGAGAAAAGCTATTTTGACATCCATCTGCCAAATCTCATAATCATAGTATGCAGCTATTGCTAATAAAATCCTAATTGATTTAAGCATGGCAACAGGCGAGAAAGTCTCCTCATAGTCGATTCCTTGCCTTTGGTGAAACCCTTTCGCTACTAGCCTTGCCTTATAGGTCTCTACCTTTCCATCAGAACCAATTTTCTTCTTGAAAACCCATTTGTTCCCTGTAGGTATAATACCTTCAGGTGGGTCAACAAGATCCCAAACTTGATTCTTATACATGGAATCAATCTCGGATTTCATAGCTTCAATCCATTTTGAAGAGTCTATATCTGATATAGCTTCTTCATAGGTAAGTGGATCATCTCCATGATCTACTTCTTCATGAGTAGACAACTCTTGTTCTTTTTCATGAAGAAAACCATATCTCATTGGTGGGTGAGATACCCTGGTTGTTCTACGAGGAACAGCTGTAGATGTTTCATCAACGGGTATTGGTTGACTAGATGGATCTATATCCATCGATGCATTGGTTGGTCAGAATTCTCCAATTCTAACTCTATTTGCCTTCCTTTGCCTCCTTCTTGAACAAACTGTTGTTCAAGAAATGTGGCATCTCTACTTATCACAACCTTTTGTGAAGTAGGCAAATAAAAATAATATCCAAAACTATCTTTTGGATATCCAACAAATCTACCTTTTTCTGATCTGGTCTCCAATTTATCAGTGTTCAGCTTTTTGATATAAGCTGGACAAGCCCAAATCTTAACATGCTTAAGACTTGGTTTTCTTCCATGCCATATCTCATAAGGTGTGGAAGAAACTGATTTTGATGGAATCCTATTCAGAATACACAAAGTTGATTCTAATGCAAATCCCCAAAAGAAGATTGGCATATCAGTATAGCTCATCATACTACATACCATATCCAATAGGGTACGATTTCTCCTTTCAGATACACCATTCAGCTGTGGCGTTCTGGAGAGTCGGTGAGAAACAATGCCATGCTCTCTCAAGTATTCATCAAATTCAGTACTCAAATATTCACCTCCACGATCTGATCAAAGAGCTTTAATATTCTTTCCTGTTTGATTTTCTACTTCAGATTTAAATTCTTTGAACTTTTCAAAAGATTCATGTTTGTGTTTCATCAAATACAAATACCCAAACCTTGATTTATCATCAGTAAAGGTAATAAAATAATGAAAACCCCCTCTAGCCATTTCTTTAAATGGACCATATACATCACTATGTATTAGCTCCAAAATATTTTCAGCTCTTAGCCCTTGTCCAACAAAGGGTGATCTAGTCATTTTACCCTGAAGGCAAGATTCACAAGTTGGAGTAGGCTCAGAGCCCAATGAGGATAGAATCCCCATTTTCTCCAGTTTTGCAATCCTATATTCTGCAACATACATAACCTTAAGTGCCAAATATATTTTGAACTTGAGTTGGTTTTCACCATGGCATTGTATTCATTTAGATTACTATACTCTGGCCAGTGGAAACACTTTCTTACTGGCAATGGAACACTTTCCTATTGGCAATGGAAACACTTTCTTACTTCTTTGTCAGCTTTGGTCTTCCTTTTCTGTTTAGCTATTTTCTTGGAAGGACCAGGAATCTGAGGTTTCTTTTTCTTATTGCCCTTCTTCTTGTTGGACTTTCCAGCAGAAGAAGATGCAACCAAAGCTACCTCTTTCCCTTTATTGCCTAGCATATTCTTTTGGGCAATAACCAGCATGTTGAGTAAACCAGCTAAGGTGCATTCCTGTTTAGTCATATGGAAATTTGTCACAAAATTCCCAAAGACTCAGGAAGGGATTGAAGGATCAAATCCGTCTGTAGTTGGAAATCCATGTTGAAGTCAAGATGTTCCAACTGCTCAATCAGCCAAATCATCTTGTGGACATGATCCCCAACATTCTGTCCCTCAGACATCCTCATACGGAATAGCTGTCTAGATATCTCATACCTAACATTCCTGCTGTGCTCACCATACAACTCTTGTAGGTGAAGGAGGATCTCACTCGCACTCTGCATGTTCTTATGTTGCTTCTGTAACTCATTACTCATGGAAGCAAGCATGTAACACTTAGCTCTCATATCATGCTCCTTCCACTTGTCCAAAGTATCATGTTCCTCTTGTGTGGCCTCTGGAGGTAAGGGACCAGGAACATTTGAATCTAGAACATATCCTATATGTTAAAGGTTCAGGACAAGTTTCAAATTTCTTAGCCAATCGCAGATTAGGTCTGTCAACCTATTGTGATCAAGTATGCTTGCAAGGATATTGGATGGTGGTGGTTGTTTTGTGCTCATTTTTATCGTAAAATTAAGCTGAGAAAATAACCAGATTAATTAGTAAATGTATCATGTAATTAACCAAAATGATTATGGTCTTTTAATCAAATTGGTCCTCCCACTAACTTAGCGAATCCTACACTTCCAAAGTAGGAAACGGAAATCCTAGTTGGATGGATTTCTAGTGGGTGATTGAATTCTTATAATTCTATTGATCATCCTCAGGTACATCCATTATTGGAATTACAATAAACTATAAGTGAGCAACTCCTTACCCATCACATCTCATGTGAGGTTCAATCCTTTACCTAGCCCCTAATGCTAAAAATCTCAGGTACATCCATTATTGACTTATCTTGCATTAGTTAAGTTGATCCCATTGAGCCAGTAATTATGCAAATAATTTTAATGTCCTCAGGTACATCCAATATTGGCCACTAAACCATTTACATATTTACAACATCTCATGCTTAACAATTATTCTTAAGAAAATCTCTTAAATTAATTGCATCTCATGCAACTATTTAAAATTTCTTAAAATAATTGCCCCAATGGAGGGCTTATGTTATAATTACTTTAATTATAGTATTTCCAACTTAATCATTTGTTTGGAAGATTTTATGGTCATTCTAATTACTATTAAGGTCTCACTTTGCACATTATCCATTTAGCATGCATATATCATATAATTGCATACATTCCCATACATCTCATGCATTCATAGATAAGCAGTAAATATGGTATGATCATGGACTTTCTAAGGGATTCAATTCTGAGCCACCAAGAATTGAATCAGGGCATTCCTAGGTGCATTTCATTCATTCATTTTACAAGAGTTGCTGAAGGAGTACATAATCAACACTTGATCTTGAATTCCTCCCACTGGTCCCACCAATGCTCTTGACCTCCTTGAACTTCTTGCAATCCAATATTACATAGTAATCCTTGGCATACCAAGGCGAATTTACAAGAACTTAAATAAATGAAATTACAACCCAAAAATTATTACAAACTTAATAATACATGCCCAAAATAAATTAAAATAAATTAATTAATTTACAATCCCAAAGAAACATAAAAGAAATAAATCCAATCACATTGGTCTTTTATAGTCCATGATCATCCATCATGCATATCACTATTTAACAATAAATAAAACATACATACTTAAATTAAATTGAATATCTCATATTCAACTTAAAAATCCAGATTTGAATATGATTCAAATAAATTTAAAAATTCAGATTTGAATATGATTCAAATAAATTTAAAAATTCAGATTTAAATCTCATTCAAACAAAATTAAAAATTCAGATTTGAATCACATTCAAACAACTTTAAAAATTCAGATTTGAATCACATTCAAACATTTTTTAAAAAATCAGATCTTAATTTTATTCAATCAAATTTAAAAAATCAGATTTAAATATGATTCAAACAACTTTAAAATTCAGATTTGAATCACATTCAAACAACTTTTAAAATTCAGATTTGAATCACATTCAAACAATTTTTAAAATTCTGATTTGAATCATAATTTAATTGTGTGATTAAAACTACTAATTAAACACTTTAATTAGTCAAAGAATAGGCCTTAGATCATACAACAATTGCAGAATTAAAAGCCAAACCTTGAACCACCCATGGTAGCCAAACCATGCGCACCATTGATGGTCTTTTTTTCAAGTATGCCGCCACCTTGCTTTGCAACCAGCAATAATCTTTTGATCTCATGATCAAACACACAATTAAATTATTTAATCAACAATCTAAATGGCAAATATAGTGGCTCTGATACCAATTGAAGGAACGGAAGCGTGAAAAACACAAGTTTATACCATTGAATTCAAAAATTTTCACCTAGGGTCACATGCATCATGCAAGATTTATTTTTATCTATTTGATTTCAATGATAAACAACATATTAAAACTCTTTTAATATGTTTTTGGATCTGTATTTACCATTTAAGATTTTAAAATTAATCAGATTAATTTTAGAACCCTAGATTAAATCAAGAACGATTACACTAACCTCTTGATGCGCTGCAGCGTGTCTGTGCCTTTGAGATTCGTCTTCAGGACACCAGATGTTGTCCCTCTAGCTTTTCCACACCAAGAACACCTATGGCAGCCATTGAACAGCTTCTAAAGCTTTTTCTATTAATTAGAAATTCAAGTTCTGCCTTTTAAGAGATTAGAGATGTAAACAGGACACTAGAAACAATTTCTAGCGTTCTTAATTCAAGAGATTGATGGCTAATCTCTTTGAATTGATGAGAGATGAAGAAGAATAGAGGGAGGGCTGCAAAATGGCGTGACCAAGGAGTGTGGCTGCTGGTTGTATTTTATTTTCTTATAACAACACTTAAATAGCTAGGTTAACACATTAAACCCTTGTCACATGTCACCCTTTGATTAGCTCTAGGTTTAAGTGACCCAATCACATTGTGCCAAGTGTCAAACCTATATGTAATCTTGATTTTAATCATCTTACATGATTAAAAAACATTTGGCAAGCTTATGTGTTATGCCATGTGTCACCATCTCATGGTGCTACGTGTCACACTGCAAAATGACCAAAATGCCCCTGTGTCTTAATTTTGAGTTCTCAACCCAAAATAATTATTTTTCTTCTTCTAATTAATTTATATCAAATATAAATTAATTAATTAATCTCTATTAATTAATTTCTCATTAATTAAATTCATATTTAAACACTTTAAATATAAATTTAACTTATACTATACATCCAATAATCTAGATTTGGTTTCAAGTCATGCTAGGGACTTTGCAATTTAATTGCAAACCAAACCTATTTAATTAATCAATTAAACTCTTTAATTAATTAATTAAATCATATTTAATTAGGTGATAACTTGTGTATGTGTGTGACTTACTAGGCTCATCACTAATTGGCAATGAGACATGATATCAACTCTTAATATCATCAGAACTCTTTCTTACCATAAATGATTTCTCTAAATCATTTTATGAACCTCATAGACCATAGTTAACACCTAGCATAGCATGCCATGACCACCCAATTAGTAATAAGGTTTACCTTAAATGAACCTATAATCATATGTTACCATGCACTAGAATCTCTCTGTTACAAAATCCCAACTCAAGCTGGAGTCATGGTTTATGTCAAACTCCATTTGCTATGAATATTATGTTCTCTTTTAATTCCAGTTCTTGATTAAAAAGATTTTCTCATCAGAAGCTCTTTTCTGAATAAATCTATCTGTCCTGGCCAGGAACTTGAAACATCAAGAACAATTAAATGAACATAGGATTTTATCTCTATTTACTTAGAGGAACATATTCCATCTTGATCAACACCTACCTCCATATATAACTAGTAGGAGCCAACACATGCCCATATACCCATACATAGTACAAGTATGAAAGCAGTATCAAACTCAAACTACCTATATACAAGATAACTGTGCTATCTCAGGTCTAAAGATTATATGCACTGATATAATTTATGACAAAACATTGACAAGAGTAAACTCCATGTGCTTGTCATAAGTGTCACTGGTTCGGCCTACTTATCATTTATAAGTGCCTATCATGTTTGTTATATGGCATGAGACTCACCATTCCATCTTATATATATCTCATATAAATAACTTGGGAACAAACATGAATACAATCTTTCTGGATAAGTCATGTCCTTATTATGAAGTATCCTCGATTGTGAACCTATTTATGATACTTCGTACTAGAAATATTGTCACTCATATTCTTAACAACTTAAGAATAATACTTCTAACAAAATATCAATGGACCTTTTCTACTACACATAAATATATTATGTAAACGGAAAAGTGGAAATGCCTTTTATTAATAAAAATATGTACAAGATACATACTAAATAATATGCTCTAGGGCATACTACTAACAGTCCCTCCATACACACCACCACCTGCGGACACAGTCCTCGCGTACTTGCAGAAGATGGAGATAACCATCAATAATAGAATGAGGACCCTGGAGACTACATATCAAACAAGATTAGATTCATAGAGGACAGTATCCAGAAGGCCCATAACAAACTGGATATGATCCTTGAGAGGTAGGATGAGGGGGCACCTTCAGAGACTTTTTAGGCATATAATAGTAGACTAGGACACATTTTGATGCATTTTACAAGCTTAGGCCTTAGTCTTAGGACTTACCTAGTCAAGTTTGTTAATTTTGTATAAACTCTACTCCTATATTTATATGCCTTGCTTAATACATATATATTTTGCTAATATCATATGTTTATTGTTTATTGTTTATTGTTTATTGTTTTATCTTTATTTAGCTTGCATAATATGTTTCCATTGAGGATAATGCCAAATTTGAGTTTGGGGGTGCATTCATGTATTTCATCTTAGTCATTTCACATTGCCTTATTATACTTCTATCATACTTGTGCATCAAAATCTAGAAAATTTTTCAATTTTTGAACTTTTTCAAAAATATTTTATCTTAGAACTATAACTAAAAACCTTAATAAGCTAATAATTGATCTCTCTTGGAAAGAGGAATGGATATAACTGGATAGGCAAAAAGACTTTAACGTATTATTTGTGAAAAATTTAATTGCCTAAGTGAAGTTAAATTAATTAAACCCCTTCATAGCCATTAGTTTGTCACATTATACTTGTAAAATTAGGAGAAAATTTTTGAAATATGAACAAACCTAAATATGTCTCATCAACCCTATAACATATCTCTTGGACTTATTGAGGCATAATCCTAGCATATGCTTGAAAAAGAGATGACTAAGGCATCCTTTGTTAACAAACTCATTATAGCCTTAACCACCAAAAACCAAATTTTAAACCTCTTGTAGCCAATTTGAGCCTACATCTATTCCCTTATATGATTTTTGATAACCCACAACATTATCCTACCCTATGAGGAAGCCAAAGTGCACAGGTGAAAAAATATGCTAGGTGCATATGTAACACATTCCCTGTAGCAACTCCGTACATTTTACTGTTTCGGTGACCAGTGTCGGTCCGGACAGCTAGAACGTCCGGAAAAATATTTAAAATAAAGTGAGGAACCATAATTCACTCAAATATTAATAAGAAAAATTTATGAAAATTTTTAGAAATAAAATACAACCAAGTTAAATGAGCCGGTGCCCTAGCGATGGGTAACCCAGTGGGAAGTTGGGGTTCTCGCAACTAGGAGCCCTAGCCCTAGGGTAAAATTCATAAAATAATTTTTAGGACTCCAAAGAAGGGTCATTGAGGTTTCTATGGCATTAGAATGCCAAGAACATGCTTAGGAAAATTTTTCAATCGGTACAGACAATTTTGGCTCAATAAGCCAAACAGAGGGCATTTTGGTCATTTCGTCTTCAGAGATGATTTTTAGCCGACTTGTCCAGTTAAGTAAATAATTATTATGACACAAAATATGAATAAATATTGCTAAAAATTAAATTAAAAATGAGTAGAAAAGAAAAGAAAAGGAAAAGGATAAAAAAAACTCAAATTTTGACATCATAATGATGTCATTAAAACTCCCATCCAACTAAAACTTGACAAACCCCTTTTTAAGACATAAAAGAGAATAAATGAAAATAAAAATAAACCCATCTTCTTCCTTGCTAAAGGCTTGTCACACCCTACCCCTCCATAAGGCATAACATGATCCCGTAATATACCTAATGAATTACTAACTTCGTCTACTAATAACCCATTAAATACACTACAAGGGATTTTAAACCTTTTCTTACTTCTTTTTTCAGTGGTGAGCACTATTTACAGGTATTAAAAATTTTTTTAACTTAAGTGAAACCAGATAACACATTTGAAGTATTAATAATTTCCATAAAAATTTTGGCAGAGTGTCATCTGTATTTTGAATAAAACAGTTCTTCAAAAACCTATAAAAAGCACTTCCAATATTTTGTTCAATCCCCAAACTCCAATATCCTATCAACACAATAAGTTTCTCAATATTTGCCAACTTAAATCCACAATAATTTTTCAGCGTTTTCAAAAGCTGAGATAAAAGAAACATATCACAATATTTACAAGCCAAAATAATTTACAAATTTAATTTACAACTTTAATGTATAATTTTAATGTACAATTTTAATTTACAACTGCTCAAAATCAAGAACAATATATACACACAGTGAACATACATTACAATACAAAATGCAAAATATGATATACTCAATATACTCGATGAACTCTCAATGTAGCACTAGCAGCCTAGTCTGCTGCCCTGTCAGTCTATCTATCTGCGACAGCAATGAAAAGCTATCGCTGAGCCAATGTATCAGTGGTGCACAACATTAACAAAATGCAACTTTAAATCATAAATCATAAGTCGTATAAATAGTGGATACTTAAAACCATAGTTAAATTTAAAGACAGTGAATGTCATAAAGAGTTTAAACTCTATTTCACAATATCACAATAAATACCAATAAATCATACACACAGCTTAATCATGTTGCCAAAGTCCAATTCGTCTCAAAAGCCGATGGCTAGTGAGGAATAACATAGCTAGCTAACAATAATATGAGTACTCATTCTATTTGTCCTTAACAGGCACACACCTCAACACTTCAGCCAGAGAGGGAATTCAAAATCAATTTGTCCCACTAGACAAGCTAGCAAGGAATTCAATCAATATACATGATAGCTGTGGTTTCAAATCATTTACAATGTTTTTCAAGCAATAAGTATCCATCAAATATCATTCAAACAAATTTTCACAATTTAAACAATAATAGACAAATTGTCATAATTCATTTCAATTGAAAATTCAAAAGAAATAACTGTTGTGCACAAACCTCTGATAAAATTCTCTTGGCCCTGACTCAATGTTTCCTTCCCTTTCCCTGAGTCTTTGCTAACTGAAACACACAATTTAAAGTGTTTCAGTACTCATTTAAACTGTCTCTAACAATAAAGCTTAATAATTAATTTATTGAATTCTATTATTTTCCTTAGTCAACCTAAAATGTTGACCCTCGATGCACTCTAGGTGAATTAGGTTTAATGTTACCAAAATGTCACATTTTATAGCCCTTTAGTGTCGGTATGTGTTACCAATTTCATTTCCAAGTGTATTGTATTTTATTATAATTTACCGGATTTCGTTATACTATTTTGACCTAGCCGGACGACCTAGTTCCCTCAGTTTTCGGGTTTCAGTCCAAACTACAAACTTGTAGGTCTATGTCTTATTGCACTAGGGGCAAAATTTCAGGTTATTCTGAGTTGTATAGACCAAGATATGGTCAATGTACTAATGCTGGACAAAATGCACTAAAATGGTGGGCTTAGGTCATTTTTAGGTCACTTTTGGTTCGGCCAGTTTTGGTACCTGAACTTGTGCAAGCTATTTGGCTTGGTTTTGGTCATTTCTGGGCTTTGGTGTCTTCATAAAAATTGTAGATATATGTCTAAACTATTCATGTTAAAACTTTCAGGTCAATTGGACCTGTTTTGAGTAAGTTATAGTAAAAAAACTAACTGTTATCCAAATGGTCAATTTTCAGGCTTTCAAGTCACTAATTCGGATTTGGTCATTCTTCAAGTCACCTTCTAGGCAGAATTTAGGTAAGCTTCCTTCATGAAAGTTGACACATTTTGTGCCTAGTTTCACCTCCAATTGGTCTCATACCAATTAGAGTCACACACTTAAGGTTCTAAGCTAAAACATACACTGCCCTACTACACACTCTTCATCATATACCAATTACACATTCTATACTTACCAAGCTTATCCTTTCATGCCAATTCTAGTTTGTACCATACCATTAACATACTTAACAACACATTTTTTTTATTTTGGACAACTTGTAACCATTCTCAATATACACACTATAACACAGAATTTTTCCAAAGTCCATTTACACAATTTAACCACATGAACATACCCCATTTACATATCCAATTCCAAACTATTATACACATATACATGCTGCCACCATAACCAACATAATTCAATAAACCAAACCATGAAACAACACATTTCAACTACACTTTAAAAGTTGCCGAATTACACATCTCCTTCAATTAGCTTCCAAGCTTCCAAAACCAAGTTTACTATCACACATACACTTAGTATACATTATCCAAATTCTTTCTACACACATGAATACCTATACCAACATCTTAAACAACTATTTAGAAGTGAAAACAAATAACAAATAGTAAGTTTCCTTGGCTGCCAAAATGGTGTACTATCATTACTCTATCAACCTTCCAAATTTCTTCCACAAAACAACTCCCTACAACATCCACTCAAAGTTTAATGAAGCAAGATTGAAAAATACACACTTACCTCTTTTGGAGCTTGACCAAAACTTCACTAAACTTCTCAAAATTGCTATCAAAATCTTCCTTACAAGGTGAGGATTAACTTTAAAGAAGGACCTTGGTGGAAATGATTGCTCAAAATGGCTTGCATGAAGCTTTTTCTCAATCAGCCATGGAGGTTGCTCCCAAGGAAGTTTTGGCTGGTTGGCTCAAGGTTGGAGAAGATAGAATCTTCTACCCAAAACTGATTAAAGGTCCACTTTGAAGGTGTTAGTGGAGCACTAAGGTAAGTTTATTATTTGTTTAATCCAAGTTTTCAAAATTCCCACATTTAACCTCTTTTCTTTTACTATTTAAATTATGGAACACCATTTTAATTTTCATGGTATTTTCAAAGTTTAATATCATTTATTTTTAATGACAATTTAGGTCAAAAGGCAACTCGGGATGTCAAATGATCACAATGCCCCTATTCGGGTTGCATTCCCGATTTTTCGGTAACACCGAGTTTTGTCGTTTTCTCGATTTCTCGTTTTTCTTTGTACTAATTAATTAATTTTTCTTTGATATTTCTAATGACATTTATGCTTCAATAAGTCTTTAATTATGTCTCAAAACTAAATTCCGAGGGTTCCCTGCAGTTCTAGGGTCAGCTATTGCCTGCACCGTAACTTCCTCGTGCGGTTACCCATCGCTGCGGTGCTGGCTCATTTAACTTAGTTTCATTTCATTGCTATTATTTTTCTTTTTTTTTTCTTGTATTTTTTTTCTTGTATTTCATTATTTTATGTCTCCTCACTAATATTTAAGTGTAGTTCTAGGCATCCTAGCTATCCGAACAGACACTGGTCACCAGAATAGTAGAACGCACTATCGAACATAGGGGTGTTACAATTCTCCCCCCCTTAAAATAAATTTTATCTCAAAATTTTACCTGGCATCAGTTTCTGAACAGCTGTGAGAGCTGTCTCCTCATGTCCTCTTCACATTCCCAAGTAGCTTCCTAGCCTAAATGATGGTTCCACAGCACTTTAACTAGGTGTATCTGTTTATTCCTTAGCTGCTTCACCTCATATGCCAAAATTTCTACGGGTTCTTCCTCATATGAGAGGTCTGGATTTACCTCAATCTCTTCAACTAATAGAATATGAGATGGGTCAGATCTGTACCTCCTTAACATGCACACATGGAAGACACTGTGTATCCTTTCTATCTCTGGAGTTAATGCTAACCGATATGCTAAAGGACCCACTCTTTCCAGAACCTCATATGGTCCGATGAAGCGAGGACTCAATTTCCCCTTTCTTCCAAATCTCACAATTCTCTTCCAAGGAGAAACTTTGAGGAATACCTTATCACCCACTGCATATTCAATATCTCTTCTCTTCAGATCAACATAGGACTTTTGACAATCTGATGCAGCCTTGAGTCAATCTCTGATCAATCTGATCTTTTCCTCTGTCTGCTGAACAATTTTTGGCCCAATCATCTTCCTTTCACCTACTTCATCTCAACATGGGGGAGTTTTGCACTTCCTGCTATACAAAGCTTAATATGGAGGCATCCCAATGCTTGATTGGTAGCTGTTGTTATAAGCAAACTCAATCAAAGGCAAGTGTGTATCCTGATAGTAGTATGCCCTAGAGCATATCATTTAGTATGTATGTTGTACATGTTTTTATTAATAAAAGTCATTTCCACTTTTTCGTTTGCATAATATATTTATGTGTAACAGAAAAGGTCCATTGATATTTTGTTAGAAATTCTATTCTTAAGTTGTTAAGAATATGAGTGATAGTATTTCTAGTACAAAGTATCATAAATAGGTTCACAATCGAGGATACTTCATAATAAGGATATGACTTATCCAGAAAGATTGTATTTATGTTTGTTCCCAAGTTATTTATATGAGATATAAATAAGATGGAATGGTGAGTCTCATGCCATATAACAAATATGATAGGCACTTATAAATGATAAGTAGGCTGAACCAGTGACACTTACGACAAGCACATGGAGTTTACTCTTGTCAATGCATTTTCATAAATCATATCAGTGCATATAATCTTTAGACCTGAGATAGCATAGTTATCTTATATATAGGTAGTTTGAGTTTGATACTGCTTTTATACTTGTACTGTGTATGGGTATATGGGCATGTGTTGGCTTCTACTAGTTATATATGGAGGTAGGTGTTGATCAAGATAGAATCAGTTCCTCTAAGTAAATAGAGATAAAATCCTACGTTCATTTAATTGTTCTTGATGTTTCAAGTTCCTGGCCAGGACAGATAGATTTATTCAAAAAGATTTTTTGATGAGAAAAATCTTTTTAATTAAGAAGTAAAATTAAAAGAGAACATAATATTCATAGCAAATGGAGTTTGACATAAACCATGACTCCAGCTTGAGTTGGGATTTTGTAACAGAGAGATTCTAGTGCATGGTAACATATGATTATAGGTTCATTTAAGGTCAACCTTATTACTAATTGGGTAGCCATGGCAAGCTATGCTAGGTGTTAACCATGGTCTATGAGGTGCACAAAATGATTTAGAGAAATCATTTATGGTAAGAAAGAGTTCTTATAATATTAAGAGTTGATATCATATCTCATTGCCAATTAGTGATGAGCCTAGTAAGTCACAAATATACACAAGTTATCACCTAATTAAATATGATTTAATTAATTAATTAAAGAGTTTAATTGATTAATTAAATAGTTTGGTTTACAATTAGATTGCAAAGTCCCTAGCATGACTTAAAACCAAATATAGGTTATTGGATGTACAGTATAAGTTAAATTCATATTTAAAGTATTTAAATATGAATTTAATTAATGAAAAATTAATTAATTAATTTATATTTGATATAAATTGATTAGAAGAAGAGAAATAATTATTTTGGGTTGAAAACTCAAAATTAAGACACAGGGGCATTTTGGTCATTTCATAGGGTGACATGTGGCACCATGAGATGGTGACACATAGCATTACACATAAGCTTGCCAAATGTCTTTTAATCATGTAAGATGATTAAAATTAAGATTAAATATAGGTTTGACACTTGGCACAATGTGATTGGGTCAATTAAACCTAGAACCAATCAGAGGGTGACATGTGGCAAGAGTTTTATGTGTTGACCTACCTATGTAAGTGTTGTTATGAAAAGAAAACAACATAACCAGCAGCTGATACCTTTGGTGCCACCACCCAAGAGGCTCTCCCTTCTCTTCATCTTCTTCTCTCATCAATTCCAAGAGATTAGCAAACAATCTCTTGAATTAAAAATACTAGAAATTTTTTCTAGTGTCCTGTTTACATCTTTAATCTCTTAAAAGGCAAAACTTGATTTTCTAATTAATAGAAAAAGCTTTAGAAGCTGTTCAAGGGCTGCCATAGGAGAACTTAGTGTGGACAAGCTAGAGGGACAACACTGGTGTTTAGAAGACGCATCCGAAAGGCACAAATATACTGCAGTGCATCAAGAGGTTAGTGTATTTGTTCTTGGTCTAATCTAGGGTTCTAAAATTAATCTGATTAATTTTAAAATCTTTAATGAAAAATACAGATCCAAAAACATATTAAAAGTATTTTAATATATTGTTTATCATTGAAATCAAATAGATAAAAATAAATCTTGAATGATGCATGTGACCCTAGGTGAAAATTTTTGAATTCAATGGTATAAACTTGTATTTTTCATGCTTCCACTCCTTCAATTGGTATCAGAGCCACTATATTTTCCATTTAGATTGTCGATTATATGATTTAATTGTGTGTTTTGATCATGAGATGATTTATTCATTGCTGGTTGCAATGGATGTGTGGTGGCATGCTTGATGAACTCCAACATGGTGGGCATGGTTTGGGCTTCATGGGTGGTCCAAGATTTGGCTTTTTAATTCTGCAATTGTTATATGATCTAAGGCCTATCCTATGACTAATTAAAGCGTTTAATTAGTAGTTTTAATCACACAATTAAATTTTGATTCAAATCAGAATTTTAAAAATTGTTTGAATGTGATTCAAATCTGAATTTTAAAAGTTGTTTGAATGTGATTCAAATATGAATTTTTAAAGTTGTTTGAATCATATTTAAATCTAATTTTTTTTAAGTTGTTTGAATAATATTCAAATCTGAATTTTTAAAAATTGTTTGAATGTGATTCAAATATGATTTTTTAAAAATTGTTTGAATGTGATTCAAATCTGAATTTTTAAGGTTGTTTGAATGTGATTCAAATCTGAATTTTTAAATTTGTTTGAATGAGATTCAAATATGAATTTTTAAATTTATTTGAATCATATTCAAATCTGGTTTTTTAAGTTGAATATGAGATATTCAATTTAATTTAAGTATGTATGTTTTATTTAATTTTTAAATAGTAATATGCATGATGGATGATCATGGACTATAAAAGACCAATGTGATTGGATTTATTTCTTTTATGTTTCTTTGGGATTTTAAATTAATTAATTTATTTTAATTTATTTGGGCATGTATTATTAAGTTTGCAATAATTTTTTGTTGTAATTTCATTTATTTAAGTTCTTGTAAATTCGCCTTAGTATGCTAAGGATTACAATGTAATATTGGATTACAAGAAGTTCAAGGAGGTCAAGAGCATTGGTGGGACCAGTGGGAGGAATTCAAGATCAAGTGTTGATTATGTACTCCTTCAGCAACTCTTGTAAAATGAATGAATGAAATGCACCTCGGAATGCCCTGATTCAATTCTTGGCGGCTCAGAATTGAATCCCTTAGAAAGTCCATGCTCATACCATATTTACTGCTTATCCATGAATGCATGAGATGTATGGGAATGTATGCAATTATATGATTTATGCATGCTAAATGGATAATGTGCAAAGTGAGACCTTAATAGTAATTAGAATGACCATAAAATCTTCCAAACAAATGATTAAGTTGGAAATGCTATAATTAAAATAATTATAACATGGGCCCTCCATTGGGACAATTATTTTAAGAAATTTTAAATAGTTGCATAAGATGCAATTAATTTAAGAGATTTTCTTAAGAATAATTGTTAAGCATGAGATGTTGTAATATATGTAAATGGTTTGGTGGCCAATATTGGATGTACCTGAGGACATTAAAATTATTTGCATAATTACTAGCTCAATGGGATCAACTTAACTAATGCAAGATAAGTCAATAATGGATGTACCTGAGATTTTGAGCATTAGAGGCTAGATAAAGGATTGAACCTCATATGAGATGTGATGCGCAAGGAGTTGCTCACTTATAGTTTATTGTAATTCCAATAATGGATGTACCTGAGAATGATCAATAGAATTATAAGAATTCAATCACCCACTAGAAATCCATCCAACTAGGATTTTCGTTTTCTACTTTGGAAGTGTAGGATTCGCTAAGTTAGTGGGAGGACCAATTTGATTAAAAGACCATAATCATTTTGGTTAATTACATGATATATTTACTAATTAATCTGGTTATTTTCTACAATTAATTTTGTAATAATAATGAGCACAGAACAACCACCACCATCCAATATCCTTGCAAGCATACTTTATCACAATAGGTTGACAGGACCTAATCTATCTGATTGGCTAAGAAATTTGAAACTTGTCCTGAACCTTGAATGTAACACCCCTATTTGTATAGCTAGGTATATTTCACTGTTTCGGTGATCGGAGTCGGTCCGGACAATTAAGGAGATTAGAACCACACTTAAAAAAATTAGATAAGCCATAAACACAAATAATTAGTAATTGCCAAATAGTTAAGTATAAATAAGAAAAACAGAACACAAGAAGTTAAACGAGCCAAGAGTCACAACGATGGGTGACTTTCTAGAGAACGACTGCGAAGTCGATTTAAATTTAAATTTCGAACCGTAAAATGTGACGTTGTGGTCCTTAGGACCCTTACGAATACAGTGGAAAAGAGAAAATCACGGAAAAAGGTTGTTAAGCCAGTCAAATAATTAGGTCAGGGAGCCGGAAGAAATGTTAAATTATTTGCAAACCGGGTCGAACCGGCAAGGGGCAATTTGGTCAATTGACCCCGGAAGCTGACTCCTGACCTAACTGTCAAATAAAATCAGAGAAAAGAAAATTTTGGAATCAAGAATTAAATTAAAGAACTAATAGAAAAATAAATAAAAAAAGAGAAAATGAAAAAGGTGTATGGAGATGACATCATGCATGACATCATGCATGATGCCATAAAGAATAAAATTAATATATTTAATTAATTAGATTTTTGGTCTTCCTAAGACATAAAAGAAAAGAAAAAAAAAGGAAAAAGAAAGAATTAAAAAAAATAATGGAATTATTTATAATGACATCATTAAAGGAGAAAGTAACCAATGGGCAATTAACACACAATTAAAAGGGATAAGGAAGAGTTTAAAATGAGACAAAATTTATTAAAAATAGTAATCTTCTTCATTTTTGGCTTCCATGGTCGATTCCCTCTTCTTCCATGCTCTTATTATTTTTATTTTCTACCTTGATTTTCCCTAAGTTTTCTTCCCTAAAACCCTAAACACCCTTCATGAAAATTTATCCCCACACCAAGAGGAACATTTTGATTATCAAAAAGTGAGGAAATTCCAAAGTTTCTACAAGCTTAAGAATTGTTTAAAGAGGTTAGTGCACTAATTTATTTCTATTTCTTTTCTAAGCATGACAAGTTTGCTAAATTAAATTAGATTGATATGAAATTAAAAGAAATTTGTAGGGATAGGAAATTTCTAAATTTCAGTAGCCATTATATGAGTTGTGGTTTGATGGTTTTGAGGAAATTATTTGTGTTTATTAGTGATATTGATGAGTATTTGTGATGAACAAATTGATTAGCATGTGTTTACATGAATTGAGAAATTGTGAGTTAGGGTTTTGGGACACTTAGGGTTAGAGACAAAAATGTGAAAAAACTCGTAAATGATGTATTGGACCTATTTTGAAGTGAAAAATGGTCAATAGTGACCAAATGAAGTGTATTGGAATGGTTGGAATTAAGGCCAAATTTGGATGGAGTATGGTCATGCTGCTGGCAGCATGACCAAGTCAACTTTGAAGGACCAAAAATGAAATTTTACAAGTTGAATTGGTATGAGACCAATTGGGAATGAAAATAGACACTAAATGACACAATTTTCATTTAGAAACCATGCCCAAAAAGTGACCAAAACCTAGTGAATAAATTGACTCAATTTGGAAAATCACAGTCTGTCCCTGTACAAACTGATCAAATGAACAGTATTTGTTCATTTGGCCATAACTTGAGCTAGGTAGGTCAAAATGACCTGAAATTTTATCAGTGGTTAGATGAGATATAGACCAAAAACTTTCATGAAGAGCACAAACCAAAATTATGCCATTAACCAAGTCGTTTGGCCACCCAAAGTTGGTGACCCAAAATTGCCAGCTCCAAAAATTGCCCAGAATTCTGGGTTGAATCCAAGCCGGCAGCCATGGTTCAAATGGCTATAACTTGAGCTACAAAACTCCAATTGGGGTGATTCAAAAAGGAGAGTAAACTTAAGATATTAGGAAACATTTTCTATGAAGAAAGTTTTGCCAAATTGCAACAGTAAAATGACCAATGGAACAGTGCAACCTAAGGCACCAAAACTGAAAATTTGCAATTTTGCCTAAAAGACTTAGAATTTGAATAAAAAATCAAAACCAACAAATTTAATGACCAAAATGTGGAATGTGGGTGAAGTTGGAATTCCCATACCTATTAAGTCTTAGAAAGTCAACAATTTGACTTGAATAGTATAGTGAATAGTAACCCGAAACACAAAAATTTCAAGAACGTCGAGTTTAGCACATTAGAGCTAGGAAAAAGTGAAGTTAAATTTATTTTTGGATTTATGCTAAGTTATGGTACTGAAACACTGTGAAACTGTGTGTTTCAGCTGAAAAAGACTTGGAAGGTTTGAGAGACTGAGTCAAGGCCTAGAGGCGACTCACGTCAGGTTTGTGCACAAAATTTATAAATTATAGTTTTTACAATAAAAATTGATTTGTTATACATTGTGAATATGTTTTATTTATTATGAATTTCGAGAATGTTGTGTTGCCTATTTTACAATGGAAATTTGAAATGAAAATTATTTATTGATTTGTGTGGAATATTTGAATAATATGGTTTTGAATTTAGTTATGGCTTTGGAAATTTTATTTGAGAATTGTGTGTTGCCTACTCTGGAAATGGAGATTTGAAATGAAGCTTGTTTAATTGGTGTATCAATTATAATTGAACATCATATTTTTAAATTGTTTTTAATTCACACTTGGCATGGCAATATGAATATGTTCCTCCTCCACTTGTGGGGTGTGTTTGATATTTGATCAGTTTCCTCCCTCTCTGGCTTCCCAGTCTGAGGGGCGAGTTTGGATGAGTACTCATTAGCTAGCTAGCCACCTCCCTCATTGATTTCGATTACTGGGGGTGTTTGCCTTGTCGTGATGTACACACGGCATGTTTGGAAATTTTGTGTCATGGCCTAAGTTGTGTTATTGTTTGGTAACACTATGTTTATTAAATTGTTTGATTAAATTTTGTTCTATATGAAGCTTTGAAAATTATGATTTGTTATAAATGTGATTTGAAAATTTATGAAATGCGATTATGAGATTTTTGAATTATAATTTGTCTATAAATATTTTATATTATGCATTTTATACTTTATTGTGCACCACTGAGTATCTTTATACTCAGCGATAGCTTTAACTTGCTGTCGCAGATAGAGAAAAGGACATAGTAGTAGAGTGAACTGCTACGGTCAGAAAGGAGCACGGTTGAAGAATTTCTGTACGGGTATTGTCTATACCCTGGTAGTTTAGTTTGATGTAAATATGATAGTATGCATATGTATCTCTATAGTTTGAGCAGTTGTACAGATAAAATTGTAATAATATTATTTTGAGATTTTTCATCTGTAAATTAACTTATGAATGTAAATTAATTATTTAAAATGCAATGTGCATGAGTTATGAAATGTTTTGAGTTATTAATTTTTGAATTGAAATTTGGATTTTGAGTTGAAGTGTTGCCATTGTTGTTGATTTGAAGTTTGGTAGTGCAAATGAAGTTGTGATTGAGAAATATATTGGGAGTGTTTTTATTTTCAGGTTTTGAAGAACTGTTTTCTTAAAATACAGACGGCACTCTGCCGAAATTTTTATAAAAATTTCAGAGATTTTAAATATCCAAAAATTTAATTTATGTTTGGACTTTAAATAAAGGTTTTTAAAATTTGAAAATATTTTTACCAACCAATTTCAAAATGAATGAAAATTATTTTAAAATCCCTTGTAGTATATTTAATGGGTTACCGGTAGGTGAAGTATGGCAATTCATTAGGTGTACTACGGGAACATGTTACATCTTACAAGGAGTAGGGTGTGACATTGAACATATAGGATATGTTCTAGATTCAAATGTTCCTGGTCCCTTACCTCCAGAGGCCACTTAAGAGGAACATGAAACTTTGGACAAGTGGAAGGAGCATGATATGAGAGCTAATTGTTACATGCTTGCTTCCATGAGTAATGAGTTACAGAAGCAGCATGAAAACATGCAGAGTGCGAGTGAGATCCTCCTTCACCTACAAGAGTTGTATGGTGAGCACAGCAGGAATGCTAGGTATGAGATATCTAGACAGTTGTTTCGCATGAGAATGTCTGAGGGACAAAATGTTGGGGATCATGTCCACAAGATGATTCGGCTGATTGAGCAGCTGGAACATCTTGACTTCAACATGGATTTCCAACTATAGACGAATTTGATCCTTCAGTCCCTTCCTAAGTCTTTTGGGAATTTTATGACAAATTTCCATATGACTAAACAGGAATGCACCTTAGCTAGTTTACTCAACATGCTGGTTATTGCCCAAAAGAATATGCTGGGTAATAAAGGAAAAGAGTAGCTTTGATTGCATCTTCTTCTACTAGAAAGCCCAACAAGAAGAAGGACAATGAGAAAAAGAAATCTCAGATTCCTGGTCCTTCCAAGAAAATAGCTAAACAGAAAGGGAAGACTAAAGCTGATGGAGGCAAAGGAAAGTGTTTCCACTGCCAGAATGATGGGCACTGGAAAAGGAACTGCCCAGAGTATCTTGCTTCTTTAAAGGACAAGAAGGATAGACCTTTGGAAGGTATGTCCATATCTTATTGTTTAGATTCTGATGATACTCATAGTTCATCTACAGCTTGGGTTTTAGATATTGGTGCCAATTCTCACATTTCTCATGATATGCAGGAACTAGCAAATAGTAGCAGCTTGCGTTCTCAAGATGTTAGAGTCCGGATTGGCAACGGCTCAACTGTTGAAGCTTTAGCCATAGGATCTAATCTTTTTACATGTTTGGACATGTTTTGTGTTTGGATAATATTTTATATGTACCTGATGTTTTTAAGAACATCATTTCTATATCTAGTTTGACTAGAAATGGCTATGAATTTTAGTTCATAGATGATGTTTGCAATATTTATTTTGGAATAAATATGTTGGTTCGGGTTATATGAATGATGATCTTTATTATTTGGATAATAATGACAAACACAAAATGAATGCAAGTGATCTAAATGAATGCAATGCCATGGTGAAAACCAACTCAAGTTCAAAATATATTTGGCACTTAAGGTTATGTCATGTTGCAGAAGATAGGATTGCAAAACTGGAGAAAATGGGGATTCTATCCTCACTGGGCTCTGAGCCTACTCCTACTTGTGAATCTTGCCTTCAGGGCAAAATGACTAGATCACCATTTATTGGACAGGGGCTAAGGGCTGAAAATATTTTGGAGCTAATACATAGTGATATATGTGCTCCATTTAAAAAAATGGCTAGAGGCGATTTTCATTACTTTATTACCTTTACTGATGATAAATCAAGGTTTGCGTATTTGTATTTGATGAAGTACAAACATGAATCCTTTGAAAAGTTCAAAGAATTTAAATCTAAAGTAGAAAATCAAACAGGAAAGAGTATTAAAGCTCTTCGATCAGATCGTGGAGGTGAATATTTGAATACTGAATTTGATGAATACTTGAGAGAGCATGGCATTGTTTCCTAGCTGACTCCTCCAAGAACGCCACAGTTGAATGGTGTATCTGAAAGGAGAAATCGTACCCTATTGGATGAGCTATACTGATATGCCAATCTTCTTTTGGGGATTTACATTAGAACCAGCTTTGTATATTCTAAATAGGATTCCATCAAAATCAGTTTCTTCCACACCTTATGAGATATGGCATGGAATAAAACCAAGTCTTAAGCATGTTAAGATTTGGGGTTATCCAGCTTATATCAAAAAGTTGAACACTGATAAATTGGAAACCAAATCAGAAAAGGGTCGATTTATTGGATATCCAAAAGATAGTTTTGGATATTATTTTTATTTGCCTACATCACAAAAGGTTGTGGTGAGTAGAGATGCTACATTTCTTAAACAACAGTTTGTTCATGAAGGAGGCAAAGGAATGCAAATAGAGTTAGAATTGGAGAATTCTGACCAACCAACAGATCAGATGGATATAGATCCATCTAGTCAACCTACACCCATTGATGAAACATCTACAGCTATTCCTCATAGAACAACCAGGGTATCTCACCCACCAGTGAGATATGGTTTCCTTCATGAAGAAGAACAAGAGTTGTCTACTCATGAAGAAGTAGATCATCGAGATGATCCACTTACCTATGAAGAAGCTATATCAAATATAGACTCTTCAAAATGGATTGATGCTATGAAATCCGAGATTGATTCCATGTATAAGAATCAAGTTTGGGATCTTGTTGACCCACCTGAAGGTATTGTACCTATAGGGAACAAATGGGTTTTCAAGAAAAAAATTGGTTCTGATGGAAAGGTAGAGACCTATAAGGCAAGGCTAGTAGCGAAAGGGTTTTGCCATAGGCAGGGAATCAACTATGAGGAGACTTTCTCGCCTGTTGCCATGCTTAAATCAATTAGAATTCTATTAGTAATAGCTGCATATTATGATTATAAGATTTGGCAGATGGATGTCAAAACAGCTTTTCTCAATGGATACATTGAAGAAAATATTTTCATGGAACAACTTAGGGGTTTTGAATCCCAAAATGGTTCCAAGGTATGCAAGCTAAAGCGATCCATTTATGGGTTGAAGCAAGCTTCGAGGAGTTGGAACATCCATTTTGATGAAGCCATTAAATCATTTGGTTTTATCAAAAATGAAGATGAGCCATGTGTATATAAGAAGGTTAGTGACAATGCTATCACTTTCCTTGTCTTATATGTGGATGATATACTGTTAATGGGTAATGACACAGGTATGTTGACAACTATAAAGCTATGATTGTCAAATACATTCTCCATGAAAGACTTAGGGGAGGCAACCTATATTCTTGGGATTCGCATCTATAGAGATAGAGCAAAAAGAATAATTGGTTTATCCTAAAGTCTATACTTGGAAAAGGTGTTAAGAGGTTTAACATGCTTAATTCCAAGAGAGGATTGTTACCAGTGAGACATGGTATCCATCTTTCTAAAGAGATGTCTCCAAAGACACCTGAAAAAAGAGATAAAACGGCCAGGATTCCATATACTTCGACTATTGGAAGTTTAATGTATGCAATGTTGTGTACTAGGCCGAATATCGCATATGTTGTTAGTTTGACTAGCAGGTATCAATCCAATCCAGGTTTGGAGCACTAGATAGCTGTTAAGAATATCCTTAAGTACTTGAGAAAAACTAAGGATTTATTCTTGACCTATGGAGGTGGAGACTTGTAATTGGATGGTTATACTGATTCTGATTTCTAATCAAATATTGATGATAGAAAGTCTACATCTGGATATGTGTTCATTTGTAATGAAGGTACAGTCAGTTGGAAGAGTTCCAAACAGAGTATGACTGCAGATTCTACTACAGAGGCTGAGTATATTGCTGCATCAGATGTTGCAAAGGAAGCTGTTTGGATAAAGAAGTTCATGACAGAACTTGCAGTAGTTCCTTCCATTGAGTCAGCAGTTCCACTACACTGTGACAACAATGGAGTAGTCATACAGGCTAAGGAACCAAGGTCTCACCAGAAATTCAAACACATAGAAAGGAGCTATCACATTATCAGAGAAATAGTTGGACGAGGCGAAGTTGCCATGTAGAAAATAGTATCAGCTGAAAATCCAGCTGATCCATTCACTAAGCCTATGTCACAGACTCATTTAGACCGACATCTTGAGAAGATGAGTCAAACATATTGTAATGAATGGCTCTAATGCTAGTGGGAGATTGTTAGTGGTATGCCCTAGAGCATATCATTTAGTATGTATCTTGTACATGTTTTTATTAATAAAAGGCATTTTCACTTTTTCGTTTACATAATATATTTGTGTAATAGAAAAGGTCCATTGATATTTTGTTAGAAATTCTATTCTTAAGTTGTTAAGAATATGAGTGACAATATTTATAGTACAAAGTATCATAAATAGGTTCACAATCGAGGATACTTCATAATAAGGACATGACTTATCCAGAAAGATTGTATTTATATTTGTTCCCAAGTTATTTATATGAGATATAAATAAGATGGAATAGTGAGTTTTATGCCATATAACAAACATGATAGGCACTTATGCATGATAAGTAGGCTGACTCAATTATAATATAATTAATTAATTTATATTTGATATAAATTGATTAGAAGAAGAGAAATAATTATTTTGGGTTGAAAACTCAAAATTAAGACACAGGGGCATTTTGGTCATTTCACAGGGTGACATGTGGCATCATGAGATGGTAATATGTGGCATTACACATAAGCTTGCCAAATGTTTTCTAATCATGTAAGATGATTAAAATTAAGATTAAATATAGGTTTGACACTTGGCACAATGTGATTGGGTCAATTAAACCTAAAACCAATCAGAGGGTGACATGTGGCAAGGTTTTTATGTGTTGACCTACCTATATAAGTGTTGTTATGAAAAGAAAACAACACAACCAGTAGCTGATACCTTTGGTGCCGCCACCCAAGAGGCTCTCCCTTCTCTTCATCTTCTTATCTCATCAATTCCAAGAGATTAGCAAACAATCTCTTGAATTAAAAATACTAGAAATTGTTTCTAGTGTCCTGTTTACGTCTTTAATATCTTAAAAAGAAAAACTTGATTTTCTAATTAATAGAAAAAGCTTTAGAAGCTGTTCAAGGGCTACCATAGGTGAACTTAGTGTGGACAAGCTAGAGGGACAATATTTAGTGTCCTGAAGATGCATCCGAAAGACACAAATACACTGCAGTGCATCAAGAGGTTAATGTATTTGTTCTTGATCTAATCTAGGGTTCTAAAATTAATCTGATTAATTTTAAAATCTTAAATGGCAAATACAGATCCAAAAACATATTAAAAGTATTTTAATATGTTGTTTATCATCGAAATCAAATAGATAAAAATAAATCTTGCATGATGCATGTGACCCTAGGTGAAAATTTTTGAATTTAATGGTATAAACTTGTGTTTTTCATGCTTCCGCTCCTTCATATCCCAACTACCTTTAATCTCAATCACACAAGCCCGTAGCATATCCTCCAATATTTGAATTACCCTCTCAGACTAGCCATCTGTCTGTGGGTGGAATGCTGTGCTGAAGTTCAATCTAGTTCCTAGGGCTCTCTGAAGACTACCCCAGAATCTAGAAGTGAACCTAGGATCTCTGTCTGATACAATCGATATTGGCACTCCATGCAGTCTTACAATCTCATTTATGTACAATCTGGCCAATCTCTCCAGGCTATAGTCCATCCGGACTGGCAAAAAGTGAGAAAACTTGGTTAGTCTATCAACTATAACCCATACTGCATCAAGACTATTCTGTGTCCTCCGAAGTCTCATCACAAAATCCATAGTTATCCGTTCCCATTTCCACTCTAGTACTGGCAATGGATGTAACAAACCTGCTGGTACTTGATGTTATGCCTTCACTTGCTGACAAGTTAGGCATTTGGAAACAAAATTAGCTATATCCTTTTTCATACTCATCCACCAGTAATGCTCTTTCAGCCCTCTGTACATTTTAGTTCCATCAGGATGCATAGCAAAAGGAGATTCATGTGCTTCCTTCATAATGATCTATCTCAAGTGAACATCATTAGGAACGCACATTCTGCCCTGATGTAGTAGTAAACCATCATCTCTCACAAAAAATTTAGGTTTCTTGCCCTGCTGGACTTCTTTCAGTAGCTTCTGATATTTTTCATCACTCTGAGCAGCTATTCTGATCTGATCAATCAACACTGGCTGTACATGCCATACAACTACTGTATTTCCCTTGTCATCAATCTCCAAACTAGCATGCTGTGCTTTCAATTCATGTACCATGGACAAAGGAGAAACTCTGAGACTTGCCATAGTCTTGCGACTTAAGGCGTCAGCCACCGTATTTGCTTTCCCTCGCTGATAGTCTATTAAGCAATCATAGTCTTTAATCAGTTCTAACCATCATCTCTGCCACAAGTTCAATTCCTTCTAGGTGCCTAGGTACTTCAAGCTCTTGTGATCTGTGTAAATATAGCATTTCTCCCTATACAAATAGTGTCTCCAGATTTTCAAAGCAAAAACAATAGCTGCAAGCTCCAAATCATGTGTTGGATAGTTCCTCTCATGCGATTTTAGCTGGCATGATGCATAAGCAATGACATTCCGATCTTGCATCAGTACACAATCTAACCCATTGTGAGAAGCATCACTATAAACTGTGTATTCTTTACCCTGCGGTGTAAAGTAAGGGAGCTTGATCAAACACCTCTTCAACTTATCAAAACTCTACTGGCATTTATCTGTCCACTGAAATTTTACATCTTTCCGAAGCAGCTTGGTCAGTGGAGAAGCTAAAATAGAAAACCCTTTCACAAACCGACGGTAATATCCAGCTAAACCCAGAAAACTGCGAATTTCTATGATATTCCTGGGTGGCTTCCAATTAAGGATAGCTTCTACCTTGCTGGAATCTACCTTGATTCCTTCAGCCGACACAACATGTCCTAAGAAAGAGATTTCTTTCAGCCAAAATTCACATTTCGACAATTTGGCATATAGTTGTTTCTCCCTTTAAGTCTACAGTACAATCTGCAGATGTCTGTCATGCTCCTCTGTATTCCTCGAATATATCAAAATATCATCAATAAACACCACCACAAACTGGTCAAGATATGGTGTGAAGATAGTGTTCATCTGATCCATAAAAGTAGCTGCAGCATTAGTTAACCCGAATGGCATTACCAGAAACTCATAGTGGCCATATCGAGTTCTGAAAGCAATTTTTGGAATACTCTGCTCTTGCACTTTCAACTGATAATAACCAGATCGTAAATCAATTTTGGAGAATACAGCTGCACCCTTCAACTGATCAAACAGATCATGAATGCGAGGCAATGGATATCTGTTCTTTATTGTCACCTTATTCAACTGTCGGTAAACAATACATAAGCGGAGAGTGCCATCTTTCTTCTTAACAAACAATACTAGCACTCCCCAAGGTGACACACTAGGGCGGATGAAGCCTTTTTCAAGTAGTTCTTGCAACTGTACCTTCAACTCCTTCAACTCTGCTGGTGCCATTCTGTATGGTGTTATGGAGATTGGATCCACACCAGGCATAACATTAATTTTAAACTGCACCTCTCTTTCTGGAGGTAATACTGGCAATTCATCAGGAAATACATTTGGAAAGTCATATACTGTAGGGATGTCCCTCAATATTGGACTCCCCACTTGGTTGTCTACCGCATGTGCCAAGTATGCTTCACACCCCTTTCTGATCATTTTTCTGGCTAGTACAGCCGAAATGATGTTTGATGGCAAAAGCTACCTCTCCCCGTGTATTACCACTTCACTGTACTGAGGGAGACCAAAAGTGACTGTCTTCAGTCTACAGTCAATCATGGCGTGATGCCTGGCTAACCAATCCATATCCAAGATGATATCATAATCTCTGAAGGGCATTTTAATGAGATCAGACAGAAAAGTATGTCCTTGGATCACCAAAGGACAATCCCTATAAATTCTATTGACCCTGACCTCCTGTCCTAGCGAACTTGTTACTAGCACCTCAAAGTCCATTTTTGTACATGGAACAGTAATGCAATCAATGATGCTAGTGCTCACATAGGAATGGGCAGAACCCGGATCAAATAACACAAATACATCTTCATTAAATGTTGAAAAGGTACTAGCCACAACATCAGTTGTCTCAGCCTCTTCTCTTTGCCCAATTGCATAAACTTTGACTAATGCATTTCCTTGCTCTGACTGATTCACTGTGCCTTGGCTGCCTGCTGGACTACCTCTACCCCTGCCTCTACCTCTGCTAGGTGGTTGTGAACCTCTGGTGACAGGATTCTGAACTAACCCTTCTGCAGTAGTAAGAGGTGGCCCAACTCTATGGGCATTGGTGCAGTCCTTGGCAAAGTGTCCTGTGCCTCCACAGTTATAACAGGCTCCTATGGCCTTATAGCATACCCCACCATGGCTTCTACCACAAGTTTCACATTGGCGGGGAGGGTAGGAACTTCTGGTACCCTGCTGACCAGATGGAGGAGGTTTCTGTCCCGAATATCTTCCCCTACCGGACTTTTTACCACCTCTGTTGTGTCCCACAAAGCTTTTCCTCTTCCAAGTAGAACCACTAAAACTCTGATCTACTGACTTCCCCTCTTTCTCTTTTTTTGTCTTCTCTGATTTCTTTTTCTCTGGGGCCACTTTTGACTCAATTCTCTCTAATTCCAGTGCTTGAGAAATAAGCTCAGAAAAGTTACTATGTTTGAATCTAACCACTTGTAATCTGATACTAGGCTTGAAGTCGGTTTTAAACCTTTTACACCTTTCCCTACTGGTAGCAAGGAGACTCCCTGCATAGTGGCTCAGGCGGGAAAATTCCCTTTCATACTCTGCCACTGATCTACTTCCCTGTTTTAGACTTAAGAACTCCTATAGCTTCTAGTCCACATAGGTATCTGGGACATATTTTTTTATCTGAACTCCCATAGAAAGTCATCCCAGGTTAGTACTGGGGGTTCCATCAAACTATGAGGAATGGTTTTCCACCAGTCATATGCATCCCCCTATAGTAGTGACACCGAATACTCAAATCTAAGCTCTTCTGTATAATGTAGTTTCTTGAATACCCTATCCATTCTCTCTAACCATTATTCTGCCTCTAGAGGATCTACTGTCCCCTTGAACTCAGTCGCCCCATATTTAATCAGCTTGTCATACTGCCTAGCTGAAGACTGTGTCTATAGTGGGACTTGAGTAGGCATATTACCAGCCATCTGTTGGAACATTACAGCCATTTGTTGGAACATTACAGCCATCTGCTGTGCAAACTGAGTAGGAAATTGTGGTACTGAGGGAGCTGATGCGGCTGATCCACTCACATTGTGTAGGGCTGGGGCATCCCTTTGTACCTCAGCCTCTATTGATTGATCGACTGAACGATCCCCTTCTTCCATAGTCAATTTGAGGATCTTAGATCTCCTGAACAAATAACACAAGGAGGTTTCCTCCTGTTAGTGCATATTTATAATGTAATGCACTATATGTATCAAACAATGGCATTGAGCAGTTGTACTATGAAGAAAGAATATTCAAATTACAGGTGAAAACAAATTTTAAAAACTAGCTCCGATACCACTTAAACATGTCACACCTTACCCCTCCGTAAGGCATAACAATATCCCGTAGTATACCTAATGAATTACCAACTTCGTCTACTGATAACCCATTAAATACACTACAAGGGATTTTAAAGCTTTTCTTACTTCTTTTTACAGTGGTGAGCACTATTTACAGGTGTTAAAAATTTTTTTAACTAAAGTGAAACCAGATATCACATTTGAAGTATTAATAATTTCTGTAAAAATTTTAGCCGAGTGCCATCTGTATTTTGAATAAAACAGTTCTTTAAAAACCTGTAAAAAGCACTTCCAATATTTTGTTCAATCCCCAAACTCCAATATCCAATCAACACAATAAGTTTCTCAACATTTACCAACTCAAATCCACAATAAATTTTCAGTGTTTTCAAAAGCTGAGATAAAAGAAATATATCACAATATTTACAAGCCAAAATAATTTACAAATTTAGTTTAGAACTTTAATGTACAATTTTAATGTACAATTTTAATTTACAACTGCTCAAAACCAAGAACAATATATACATACAGTAACATATTACAATACAAAATACAAAATATGGTATACTCAATATACCCGATGAACTCTCAATCTAACACTAGTAGCCTAGTCTGCTGCCCTGTCAGTCTGTCTACCTGCGACAGTAATGAAAAGCTATCGCTGAGACAATGTCTCAGTGGTGCACAACATTAACAAAATGCAACTTTAAATCATAAATCATAAGTCGTATAAATAGTAGATAGTTAAAACCATAGTTAAATTAAAAGACAGTAAATGTCATAAAGAGTTTAAACTCCATTTCACAATATCACAATAAATATCAATAAATTATACACACAGCTTAATCATGTTGCCAAAGTCCAATTCGTCCCAAAAGCCGATGGCTAGTGAGGAATAACATAGCTAGCTAGCAATAATATGAGTACTCATTCTATTTGTCCTCAACAGGCACACACCTCAACACTTCAGCCAGAGAGGGAATTCAAAGTCAATTCATCCAACTAGACAAGCTAGCGAGGAATTCAATCAATATATATGATAGCTGTGGTTTCAAACCATTTATAATGTTTTTCAAGCAATAAGTATCCATCAAATATCATTCAAACAAATTTTCACAATTTAAACAATAATAGACAAATTGTCATAATTCATTTCAATTGAAAATTCAAAAGAAATAACTGTTATGTACAAACCTCTGATAAATGTCTCTTGGCCCTGACTCAGTGTTTCCTTCCCCTTTCCTGAGTCTTTGCTAACTGAAACACACAATTTGAAGTGTTTCAGTACTCATTTAAACTGTCTCTAATATTAAAGCTTAATAATTAATTTATTGAATTCTATTATTTTCCTTAGTCAACCTAAAATGTTGACCCTCAATGCACTCTAGGTGAATTAGGTTTAATGTTAGCCCTTTAGTGTTGGTATATGTTACCAATTTCATTTCCAAGTGTATTGCATTTTATTGCAATTTACTGGATTTCGGTATACTATTTTGACCTAGCCAGACGACCTAGTTCCCTCGGTTTTCGGGTTTTGGTCCAAACTACAAACTTGTAGGTCTATGTGTTATTACACGCAGGGCAAAATTTTAGGTCATTCTAAGTTGTATAGACCAAGATATAGTCAATTTACTAATGCTGGACAGAATGCACTAAAATGGTAGGCTTAGGTCATTTTTAGGTCACTTTTAGTTCGGCCAGTTTTGATACCTGAACTTGTGCAAGCTATTTGGCTTGGTTTTGGTCATTTCTGGTCTTTGGTATCTTCATAATAATTGTATATATATGTCTAAACTATTCATGGTAAAAATTTCAGGTCAATTGGACCTGTTTTGAGTAAGTTATGGTTAAACACTAACTGCTGCCCAAATGGTCAATTTCCAGGCTTTCAAGTCACTAATCCGGATTTGGTCATTTTTCAAGTCATCTTCTAGGTAGAATTTAGGTAAGCTTCCTTCATGAAAGTTGGCACATTTTGTGCCTAGTTTCACCTCCAATTGGTCTCATACCAATTGGAGTCACACACTTAAGGTTCTAAGCTAAATCAAACACTGCCCTTCTACACACTCTTCATCACATACCAATTACACATTCTATACTTACGAAGCTAATCCTTTCATGCCAATTCTGGTTTGTACCATGCCATTAACATACTTAACAACACATTTTGGTCATTTTGGATAGCTTGTAACTATTCTCAATATACACACTATAACACAGAATTTTTCTAAGGTCCATTTACATAATTTAACCACATGAACATACCCCATTTACATATCCAATTCCAAACTATTATACACATATACATGCTGCCACCATAACCAACATAATTCAATAAACCAAACCATGAAACAACACATTTCAACTACACTTTAAAAGTTGCCAAATTACACATCTCCTTCAATTAGCTTCCAAAACCAAGTGCACTATCACACATACACTTAGTATACATTATCCAAATTATTTCTATACACAAACATCTATACCAATATCTTAAACAACCATTTACAAGTGAAAACAAACAACAAATAGTAAGTTTCCATGGCTTCCAAAATGGTGTACCACCATTACTCCATCAATCTTGAAAATTTCTTCCACAAAACAACTCCTTACAACATCCACTCAAAGTTTAATGAAGCAAGATTGAAAAATACACACTTACCTCTTTTGGAGCTTGACCAAAACTTTACTAAACTTCGCAAAATTACTATCAAAATCTTCCTTGCTAGGTGAGGATTAACTTTAAAGAAGGGACTTGGTGTAAATGATGGCTTAAAATGGGTTTCATGAAGCTTACTCTCAATCGACCATGGAGGTTTCTCCTGAGGAAGTTTCGGTTGGTTGGCTCAAGGTTGAAGAAGATAGAATCTTCTGCCCAAAACTGATTAAAGGTCCACTTTGAAGGTGTTAGTGGAGCACTAAGGTAAGTTTATTATTTGTTTAATCCAAGTTTTCACAATTCCCACATTTAACCTCTTTTCTTTTACTATTTAAATTATGGACCACCATTTTAATTTTCATGGTATTTTAAAAGTTTAATATCATTTATTTTTAATGGAAATTTAGGTCAAAAGGCAACTCGGGATGTCAAATGACCACAATGCCCCTATTCGGGTTGCATTCCCGATTTTTCGATAACACCGAGTTTTGTCGTTTTCTCGATTTCTCGTTTTTCTTTATACTAATTAATTAATTTTTCTTTGATATTTCTAATGACATTTATACTTCAATAAGCCTTTAATTATGTATCAAAACTAAATTATGAGGGTTCCCCATAGTCCTGGGGTCGGCTATTGCTTGCGCCATAACTTTCCCGTGCGGTCACCCATCGCTGCGGTGCTAGCTCGTTTAACTTAGTTTCATTTCATTGCTATTATTTTTCTTTTGTTTTTCTTGTATTTTATTTTCTTGTATTTCATTATTTTATGTCTCCTCACCAATATTTAAGTGTAGTTCTAGGCATCCTAGCTGTCCGGATAGACACTGGTCACCGGAATAGTAGAACACACTATCGAACATAAGGGTGTTACAAGGCTGGCTGAACCAGCTCCATGGACCTCCACCATAGTTCAAGCTTCAAAACTTGAAACCCTTACTTATCTCACCCCAAAACCCTAAACACCCTTCACAAATATTAACCCCCCACATCAAGAGCAAGGTTTTGATTATCATAAAGTAAAGAAATTCCAAGGTTTATACAATCCAATAGAGAGACCAAAGAGGTTAGTGCATGTTAATTACTTAATCTTGTTTATTTCTTAAAATTTAGTTTGAATATGAATAAATAATTAAGAAATTAAGATAAATCATGTGTGAAACTGAGAATGGAATTTTGGCCAACTTTATGGAAGTAGTAGTTGATGGTTTTGATGGATTTAAAATGGCTTAGAAATGGTGTTGATGTGTAGACATAAATTTGAAATGGATTAATATGCCTAATTGACATGTGTTGTTTAAACCTTGAATTGGAGCTAGTGTTTGGATACAAAAACCTGAATCTTGTTCATGTGTTGGTGAATAAAAGTTTAAATGGTCAATTAGTGACCATTTGGCTATGTATGATGAAGAATTCAAGTGAGTTGAGGCTTGGCATTTGTGTATGGGTGAGCTGCCTTGGCTGACCTGCAGAACTGAGCATGAGTCCAGCAGGTTTGGGCAGTTATAAATGGAGTTATAGAGGTTCAATTGGTGCAAGGCCAATTACACATAAAACTAGACACATAATGGCACCACTTTGGTGAAGAAACCCTGCCCAGAAAACAAAACCAAGTTGGCCTAAAAGTTGCCCTAATTCGGGTGACTTGCATTCTGCTTGGGCAAAATGATCAAATGAACAGTGTTAATTCATTTCGTTATAACTCATTGTAGAAAGGTCCAATTGACCTAAAATTTTACCAGCACAAATCTGAGACATAGACCTACAACTTTTTTGAAGAACACAAATCTAAATTCTGACCATAACCTAGTCAAATTGCCAACCAAACTTAGGTTACCAAATCTGGCAGAACCAGTTTTGCCCAGAATTTTGGATTTCTATCTAATCCGGTCAGTTATGGTGTTTAGGCCATAAATTGAGCTAAAAAACTCCAAAGGGAGTGATTCAAAAAAGGAAATGTAGCTAGACAAAATAAGGAACAACTTTCATGAAGACAGCTTTGCCAAATTCCTACTGTATAAATGACCAATGGAACAATAAACATAAGGCTTGAAATCTAAAAATTGTGAATAATTAACACTAAGCTTAGAAATAGTATTGGCAACTTATACCAATAACTTTAGAATGCAAAATGTGATATGTTGAGAGTATTAGAACCAATATATCTATCGTCTATTCAAAAGTCAACATTTTAGTTGACTAAGGAAATGAATAGTAACACCTTAACCTAAATTTCAAGAATTGTAAAGTTTAAAAGTGTAACATGCCCTAGTACACCTAGGAAGGTTGGTTTGGATAGGTTGGCATGCCAATAGGGTTCAGTTAGCAGTACTGCACATGGCATTATGTCATTATGTGATTTTATGGCTTTTAGCCATTCTGACATTGTGATGATACTTGGCCTTGTGCCTAATATTTCTTACAGCTTATTAGCTATTCTGTTGCACACCGGGAGATACATATGTGACCGATGGTGTGACGGCTTAAGGTACTTGAAACCTAGTGCCAATTTACCCTTTTATCTAGTCCAGTCATCCAGTATAGGTTACTTGGGCAACTAAAAATAGAAGTGAATAAATTTAATGAAATTATGAATACAATAAGTACAAAATAAATAAGATTATCAATAATGATCGAAAAATTGTCTGCATAAGACATCAGAACATGCACTGCATATTTATTTTCTGTTATTTCTATTTATTTTATTATTAGCACCACTAAGCATTATTGCTTAGCGCGTTGCTTTTTGCCACACGTAGGTTCTGGAGAGACCGACCGATAGCCCAGTAGACCACAGATTGGGTGAGATCTTTTGTAGCCCTGCATAGTGTCCGTGTCACCTCACCGACATCAGTGCATTGGTAGGACACTAGGTTTCATTTTGGGTATTTTGTAATTAACTTTTATTTTATCATATGAAATTGAGACTCATGTATTGTATTTTGTTATCAATGTAAATAGTGGAAATTATGTTTATGAATGAAAAAGTGAATATTTATTTATGACTTGTACATGAATATCCTGTTAGTAGTATGCCCTAGAACATATCATTTAGTATGTATCTTGTACATATTTTATTAATAAAAGGCATTTCCACTTTTGCGTTTACATAATATATTTATGTGTAATAGAAAAGGTCCATTGATATTTTGTTAGAAATATTATTCTTAAGCTGTTAAGAATATGAGAGACAATATTTCTAGCACAAAGTATCATAAATAGGTTCACAATCGAGGATACTTCATAATAAGGACATGACTTATCCAGAAAGATTGTATTCATGTTTGTTCTTAAGTTATTTATATGAGATATAAATAAGATGGAATGGTGAGTCTCATGCCATATAACAAACATGATAGGCACTTATAAATGATAAGTAGGCCGAACCAGTGACACTTATGACAAGCACATGGAGTTTACTCTTATCAATGTTTTGTCATAAATCATATCAGTGTATATAATCTTTAGACTTGAGATAGCACAGTTATCTTGTATATAGATAGTTTGAGTTTGATACGGCTTTCATACTTGTACTATGTATGGGTATATGGGCATGTGTTGGCTCCTACTAGTTATATATGGAGGTAGGTGTTGATCAAGATGGAATCTGTTCCTCTAAGTAAATAGAGATAAAATCCTATGTTCATTTAATTGTTCTTGATGTTTCAAGTTCCTGGCCAGGACAGATAGATTTATTCAGAAAAGAGTTTCTAATGAGAAAATCTTTTTAATCAAGAACTGGAATTAAAAGAGAACATAATATTCATAGCAAATGGAGTTTGACATAAACCATGACTCCAGCTTGAGTTGGGATTTTTATGTGAGAGATTCTAGTGCATGGTAACATATGATTATAGGTTCATTTAAGGTAAACCTAATTACTAATTGGGTGGCCATGGCATGCTATGCTAGGTGTTAACCATGGTCTATGAGGTTCATAAAATGATTTAGAGAAATCATTTGTGGTAAGAAAGAGTTCTGATGATATTAAGAGTTGATATCATGTCTCATTGCCAATTAGTGATGAGTCTAGTAAGTCACACACATACACAAGTTATCACCTATTTAAATATGATTTAATTAATTAATTAAAGAGTTTAATTGATTAATTAAATAGGTTTGATTTGCAATTAAATTGCAAAGTCCCTAGCATGACTTGAAACCAAATCTAGATTATTGGATGTGTAGTATAAATTAAATTTATATTTAAAGTGTTTAAATATGAATTTAATTAATGAGAAATTAATTAAGAGAGGTTAATTAATTAATTTATATTTGATATAAATTAATTAGAAGAAGAAAAATAATTATTTTGGGTTAAGAACTCAAAATTAAGACACAGGGGCATTTTGGTCATTTCACAGTGTGACACATGGCACCATGAGATGGTGACACATTGGATTACACATAAGCTTGCCAAATGTTTTTTAATCATGTAAAATGATTAAAATCAAGATTAAATATAGGTTTGACACTTGGCACAATGTGATTGGGTCACTTAAACCTAGCGCTAATCAAAGGGTGACATGTGGCAAGGGTTTAATGTGTTAACCTAGCTATTTAAGTGTGGTTATGAAAAGAAAAATAACCAGCAGCCACTCCTCTCCTTTGTCACGCCACTTTGAGGCTTTTCATCTATTCTTCTTCATCTCTCATCAATTCAAAGAGATTAGCCATCAATCTCTTGAATTAAGAACACTAGAAATTGTTTCTAGTGTCCTGTTTGCATCTCTAATCTCTTAAAAGGCAGAACTTAATTAATAGAAAAGGCTTTAGAAGCTGTTCAAGGGCTGCCATAGGTGTTCTTGGTGTGGACAAGCTAGAGGGACAACATCTGGTGTCCTGAAGACGAATCTCAAAGGCGCAGACACTGCGATTGCATCAAGAGGTTAGTGTAATCGTTCTTGATTTAATCTAGGGTTTTAAAATTAATCTGATTAATTTTAAAATCTTAAATGGCAAATACAGATCCAAAAACATATTAAAAGAGTTTTAATATTTTGTTTATCATTGAAATCAAATAGATAAAAATAAATCTTACATGATGCATGTGACCCTAGGTGAAAATTTTTGAATTCAATGGTATAAACTTGTGTTTTTCACGCTTCCGTTCCTTCAATTGGTATCAGAGCCACTATATTTGCCATTTAGATTGTTGATTATATGATTTAATTATGTGATTTGATCATGAGATGATTGATCCATTGCTGGTTGCAATGGATGTGTGGCGGCACACATGGTGAAGCCACCATTGGTGGCGGCAACAAAGCATCTTCAAGGTGGCGCAAGGTTGGCTTTTAATTCTGCAATTTTTGTATGATCTAAGGCCTATTCTTTGACTAATTAAAGTGTTTAATTAGTAATTTTATTCACACAATTAAATTATCATTCAAATCATAATTTTAAAAATTATTTGAATGTGATTCAAATCTGAATTTTAAAAGTTATTTGAATGGGATTCAAATCTGAATTTTTAAAGTTGTTTGAATCATATTTAAATCTGATTTTTTAAAATTGATTGAATAAAATTCAGATCTGATTTTTTTAAAAATTTTTGAATGTGATTCAAATCTAATTTTTTAAAAAATGTTTGAATGCGATTCAAATATGAATTTTTAAGGTTGTTTGAATGTGATTCAAATATGAATTTTTAAATTTGTTTGAATGAGATTCAAATATGAATTTTTAAATTTATTTGAATCATATTCAAATCTTATTTTTTAAGTTGAATATGAGATATTCAATTTAATTTAAGTATGTATGTTTTATTTAATTGTTAATTAGTGATATGCATGATGGATGATCATGGACTATAAAAGACCAATGTCATTGGATTTATTTCTTTTATGTTTCTTTGGGATTGTAAATTAATTAATTTATTTTAATTTATTTTGGGCATGTATTATTAAGTTTGTAATAATTTTTGGGTTGTAATTTCATTTAATTAAGTTCTTGTAAATTCGCCTTGATATGCCAAGGATTACTATGTAATATTGGATTGCAAGAAGTTCAAGGAGGTCAAGAGCATTGGTGGGACCAGTGGGAGGAATTCAAGATCAAGTGTTGATTATGTACTCCTTCAGCAACTCTTGTAAAATGAATGAATGAAATGCACATAGGAATGCCCTTATTCAATTCTTGGTGGCTCAGAATTGAATCCCTTAGAAAGTCCATGATCATACCATATTTATTGCTTATCCATGAATGCATGAGATGTATGGGAATGTATGCAATTATATGATATATGCATGCTAAATGGATAATGTGCAAAGTGAGACCTTAATAGTAATTAGAATGACCATAAAATCTTCCAAAAAAATGATTAAGTTGGAAATGCTATAATTAAAGTAATAATAACATAGGCCCTCCATTGGGGCAATTATTTTAAGAAATTTTAAATAGTTGCATAAGATGCAATTAATTTAAGAGATTTTCTTAAGAATAATTGTTAAGCATGAGATGTTGTAAATATGTAAATGGTTTAGTGGCCAATATTGGATGTACCTGAGGACATTAAAATTATTTGCATAATTACTGGCTCAATGGGATCAACTTAACTAATGCAAGATAAGTCAATAATGGATTTACCTGAGATTTTGAGCATTAGGGGCTAGGTAAAGGGATTGAACCTCACATGAGATGTGATGGGCAAGGAGTTGCTCACTTATAGTTTATTGTAATTCCAATAATGGATGTACCTGAGGATGATAAATAGAATTATAAGAATTCAATCACCCACTATAAATCCATCCAATTAGTATTTCCGTTTTCTACTTTGAAAGTGTAGGATTCGCTAAGTTAGTGGGAGGACCTATTTGATTAAAAGACCATAACCATTTTGGTTAATTACATGATATATTTACTAATTAATCTGGTTATTTTCTGCAGTTAATTTTTTGATAAAAATGAGCACAAAATAACCACCACCATCCAATATCCTTGCAAGCATACTTGATCACAATAGGTTGACAGGACCTAATCTGTCTGATTGGCTAAGAAATTTGAAACTTATCCTGAACCTTGAACATATAGGATATGTTCTAGATTCAAATGTTCCTGGTCCCTTACCTCCAGAGGCCACACAAGAGGAACATGAAACTTTGGAAAAATGGAAGGAGCATGATATGAGAGCTAAGTGTTACATGCTTGCTTCCATGAGTAATGAGTTACAGAAGCAACATGAGAACATGCAGAGTGCGAGGGAGATCCTCCTTCACCTATAAGAGTTGTATGGTGAGCACAGCAGGAATGCTAGGTATGAGATATCTAGATAGCTATTCTGTATGAGGATGTCTAAGGGACAGAATGTTGGGGATCATGTCCACAAGATGATACGGCTGATTGAGCAGTTGGAACATCTTGACTTCAACATGGATTTCCAACTACAAACGGATTTGATCCTTCAGTCCCTTCCTGAGTCTTTTGGAAATTTTGTGACATATTTCCATATGACTAAACAGGAATGCACCTTAGCTGGTTTACTCAACATGCTGGTTATTGCCCAAAAGAATATGCCAGGCAATAAAGGAAAAGAGGTAGCTTTGGTTGCATCTTCTTCTGCTGGAAAGTCCAACAAGAAGAAGGGCAATAAGAAAAAGAAACCTCAGATTCCTGGTCCTTCCAAGAAAATAGCTAAACAGAAAAGGAAGACTAAAGCTGATGGAGGCAAAGGAAAGTGTTTCCACTACCAAAAGGATGGGAACTGGAAAAGGAATTGCCCAGAGTATCTTGCTTCTCTAAAGGACAAGAAGGATACACCTTCGGAAGGTATGTCCATATCTTGTTATTTAGATTCTGATGATACTCATAGTTCATCTGCAGCTTGAGTTTTAGATACTGGTGCCAGTTCTCACATTTCTAATGATATGCAGGAACTAGCAAGCGATGGCGACTTGCGTTCTCAAGATATTAGAGTCCGGATTGGCAATGGCTCAATTGTTGAAGCTTTAGCTATAGGATCTAAATCTTTTTACATGTTTGGACATGTTTTGTGTTTGGATAATATTTTATATGTACCTGATGCTTTTAAGAACATCATTTCTATATCTAGTTTGACTAGAAATGGCTATGAATTTCAGTTCACAGATGATGTTTGCAATATTTATTTTGGAAATAAATACGTTGGTTCGGGTTATATGAATGATGGTCTTTATTATTTGGATAATAATGACAAACACAAATTGAATACAAGTGATCTAAAAGAATGCAATGCCATGGTGAAAACCAACTCAAGTTCAAAATATATTTGGCACTTAAGGTTATGTCATGTTGCAGAAGATAGGATTGCAAAACTGGAGAAAATGGGGATTTTATCCTCATTGGGCTCTGAGCCTACTCCAACTTGTGAATCTTGCTTTCAGGGCAAAATGACTAGATCACCCTTTGTTGGACAAGGGCTAAGAGCTGAAAATATTTTGGAGCTAATACATAGTGATGTATGTGGTCCATTTAAAGAAATGGCTAGAGGGGGTTTTCATTATTTTATTACCTTTACTGATGATGAATCAAGGTTTGGGTATTTGTATTTGATGAAATACAAACATGAATCTTTTGAAAAGTTCAAAGAATTTAAATCTGAAGTAGAAAATCAAACAGGAAAAGAGTATTAAAGCTCTTCGATCAGATCGTGGATGTGAATATTTGAGTACTGAATTTGATGAATACTTGAGAGAGCATGGCATTGTTTCTCAGCTGACTCCTCCAGGAACGCCACAGCTGAATGGTGTATCTAAAAGGAGAAATCGTACCCTATTGGATATGGTACGTAGTATGATGAGCTATACTGATATGCCAATCTTCTTTTGGGGATTTGCATTAGAATCAACTTTGTATATTCTGAATAGGATTCCATCAAAATCAGATTCTTCCACACCTTATGAGATATGGCATGGAAGAAAACTAAGTCTTAAGCATGTTAAGATTTGTGGTTGTCCAGCTTATATCAAAAAGCTAAACACTGATAAATTGGAGACCAGATCAGAAAAAGGTCGATTTGTTGGATATCCAAAAGATAGTTTTGGATATTATTTTTACTTGCCTACTTCACAAAAGGTTGTGATAAGTAGAGATGCCACATTTCTTGAACAACAGTTTGTTCAAGAAGGAGGCAAAGGAAGGCAAATAGAGTTTGAGTTGGAGAATTCTGACCAACCAACAAATCAGATGGATATAGATTCATCTAGTCAACCTATACCCGTTGTTGAAATATCTACAGCTATTCCTCGTAGAACAACCAGGGTATCTCACCCACCAGTGAGATATGGTTTTCTTCATGAAGAAGAATAAGAGTTGTCTACTCATGAAGAAGTAGATCATGGAGATGATCCACTTACTTATGAAGAAGCTATATCAGATATATACTCTTCAAAATGGATTGATGCTATGAAATCCGAGATTGATTCCATGTATAAGAATCAGGTTTGGGATCTTGTTAACCCACCTGAAGGTATTGTACCTATAGGGAACAAATGGGTTTTCAAGAAGAAAATTGGTTCTGATGGAAAGGTAGAGACCTATAAGGCAAGGCTAGTAGCGAAAGGATTTCGCTAAAGGCAAGGAATCGACTATGAGGAGACTTTCTCGCCTGTTGCCATGCTTAAATTAATTAGGATTTTATTAGCAATAGCTGCATATTATGATTATGAGATTTGGCAGATGGATGTCAAAACAGCTTTTCTCAATGGATACATTGAAAAAAATCATTTTCATGGAACAGCCTAGGGGTTTTGAATCCCAAGATAGTTCCAAGGTATGCAAGCTAAAGCGATCTATTTATGGGTCGAAACAAGCTTCGAGGAGTTGGAACATCCGTTTTGATGAAGCCATTAAATCCTTTGGTTTTATCAAAAATGAGGATGAGCCATGTGTATATAAGAAGGTTAGTGACAGTGCTATCACTTTCCTTGTCTTATATATGGATGACATACTATTGATGGGTAATAACACAGGTATGTTGACAGCTATAAAGGTATGGTTGTTAAATACATTCTCCATGAAAGACTTAGGGGAGGCAACCTATATTCTTGGGATTCGCATATATAGAGATAGAGCGAAAAGAATAATTGGTTTATCCCAAAGTCTATACTTGGAAAAGGTGTTAAAGAGGTTTAACATGCTTGATTCCAAGAGAGGATTGTTACCAGTGAGACATGGTATCCACCTTACTAAAGAGATGTCTCCAAAAGACACCTGAAGAAAGAGACAAGATGGCCAGGATTCCATATGCTTCGGCTATTGGAAGTTTAATGCATGCAATGTTGTGTACTAGGCCGGATATCGCATATGCTGTTAGTTTGACTAGCAGGTATCAATCCAATCCAGGTTTGGAACCTTTGGATAGTCATTAAGAATATCCTTAAGTACTTGAGAAGAGCTAAGGATTTATTCTTGATTTATGGAGGTGGAGACTTGCAATTGGATGGTTATACTGATTCTGATTTCCAATCAGATATCGATGATAGAAAGTCTACATTTGGATATGTGTTCATTTGTAATGGAGGTGCAGTCAGTTGGAAGAGTTCCAAACAGAGCACGACTGCAGATTATCAGTGCATATAATCTTTAGACCTGAGATAGCACAGTTATCTTATATAGGTAGTTTGAGTTTGATATTGCTTTCATACTTGTACTATGTATGGGTATATGGGCATGTGTTGGCTCCTACTAGTTATATATGGAGGTAGGTGTTGATCAAGATGGAATCTGTTCCTCTAAGTAAATAGAGATAAAATCCTATGTTCATTTAATTGTTCTTGATGTTTCAAGTTCCTAGCCAGGATAGATAGATTTATTCAGAAAAGAGTTTCTGATGAGAAAATCTTTTTAATCAAGAACTGGAATTAAAAGAGAACATAATATTCATAGCAAATGGAGTTTGACATAAACCTTGACTCCAGCTTGAGTTGGGATTTTGTAACAGAGATATTCTAGTGCATGGTAACATATGATTATAGGTTCATTTAAGGTAAACCTTATTACTAATTGGGTGGCCATAGCATGCTATGCTAGGTGTTAACCATGGTCTATGAGGTTCATAAAATGATTTAGAGAAATTATTTATGGTAAGAAAGAGTTCTGATGATATTAAGAGTTGATATCATGTCTCATTGCCAATTAGTGATGAGTCTAGTAAGTCACACACATACACAAGTTATCACCTATTTAAATATGATTTAATTAATTAATTAAAGAGTTTAATTGATTAATTAAATAGGTTTGATTTGCAATTAAATTGCAAAGTCCCTAGCATGACTTGAAACCAAATCTAGATTATTGGATGTGTAGTATAAATTAAATTTATATTTAAAGTGTTTAAATATGAATTTAATTAATGAAAAATTAATTAATAGAGATTAATTAATTAATTTATATTTGATATAAATTAATTAGAAGAAGAAAAATAATTATTTTGGGTTAAGAACTCAAAATTAAGAACAGGGGCATTTTGGTCATTTCACAGTGTGACACGTGGCACCATGAGATGGTGACACATGGGATTACACATAAGCTTGCCAAATGTTTTTTAATCATGTAAGATGATTAAAATCAAGATTAAATATAGGTTTGACACTTGGCTCAATGTGATTGGGTCACTTAAACCTAGAGCTAATCAAAGGGTAACATGTGGCAAGGGTTTAATGTGTTAACCTAGCTATTTAAGTGTGGTTATGAAAAGAAAAATAACCAGCAGCCACTCCTCTCCTTTGTCACGCCACTTTGAGGCTTTTCATCTATTCTTCTTCATCTCTCATCAATTCAAAGAGATTAGCCATCAATCTCTTGAATTAAGAACACTAGAAATTGTTTCTAGTGTCCTGTTTATATCTCTAATCTCTTAAAAGGCAGAACTTAATTAATAGAAAAGGCTTTAGAAGTTGTTCAAGGGCTGCCATAGGTGTTCTTGGTGTGGACAAGCTAAAGGGACAACATCTGGTGTCCTGAAGACGAATCTCAAAGCGCGAGACATTGCGATTGCATCAAGAGGTTAGTGTAATCGTTCTTGATTTAATCTAGGGTTCTAAAATTAATCTGATTAATTTTAAAATCTTAAATGGCAAATACGGATCCAAAAACATATTAAAAGAGTTTTAATATGTTGTTTATCATTGAAATCAAATAGATAAAAATAAATCTTGCATGATGCATGTGACCCTAGGTGAAAATTTTTGAATTCAATGGTATTGTAACATCCTCACTTTAGCTAGTCCGTACAGTCTACTGTTCCGGTGACTAATGTCGGTCCGGGCAGCTAGAATGTTTGAGATTATAAATAGACTAGAGTGAGGAGTTATTAAGTAACTAAATAATGCTCATAAAAATCAAAGAAAAATTTTAGAAACCAAATACACTAAGGTTAAACGAGCCGAAACACCAAGGATGGGTAACCCGAAAGGGAAGTGACGGTGAAGGCCGTTAGCAGCCCTAGACCAGGGGGAAAAATTATAAAATAATTATTGAGACTCCGGAGAAGGGTTATTAAGGTTCTTATGGCATTAGAATGCCAAGAAAATACTTAGAAAAAATTTTCTATCGGTACACACAATTTTAGCTTGGTAAGCCAAACGGAGGGCATTTTGGTCATTTCGTCTTCAGAGATGATTTTTTACCAACTTGTCCATTTATGTAAATGAATTATATGACATAAAATATGAATAAATGTTGTTAAAAATTTAATTGAAATTAAATAGACAAGAAATGGTGAGAAATTGAAAGAAAATGGAATAATGACATCATAATGATGTCATTAAAATTCTCCCAACCAATCAAAACTTGACACATGGCATAATCTTATTTAAAAGAGGCTAAATGGGCAGAAAATGAAAAAAAAAATCAGAAGGCCTTCTCCTTTCTTGTTCTTGGCGTCACCAACTCCTCCATAGCTAACCAAAACCGAGCTTTTCAAAGCTTGATTCCACCACTTTCTACCCAACAAAACCCTAACCTAGCAACACAAAAAAGTGTTCTTACCTCTTGGCAAGTCTTTTGGGAGCAAAAAGAAAAGGAAAAGAGGAACCCTAGCAAGTGAGAAATCTCACTCCATAAGAGGTTAGTGACCAAAACCTTAAATTTCAATTCAATTTCATGTTTAAGCACTATATTGGTGATTAAATGACAAAGAAACTTGATGAAAGACATTGGTATGCCATCCCTTATTTTTGGCAGCCATGGTTAGGGTTTGATGGTGTTGAATTTAATGAAGTTAAAAGGGTATTAGGGCTGCCCACAATATGTATTTGCTAAGTAGATTGATGAAATAAAGTGAAAATGCATGAGTTTGAAATTGTTGAGTTAGGGTTTGGGTTGAAAAATGAGACTTTGATCTTGTTATGATGGAAGTAGGTTTTAATGGTCAATTAGTGACTATTTGGTTTGGTTTGAACCAGAAATGAAGTGAATTGGGTTGTGGGATTTGAGGTTGGAGTGGCTGCCTTGTGTAACCTGCAGGTTTGGCTGTGAGTCCAGCCTGTTTGGACAGCCATAAATTGAATTGTAGAGGTTCAATTGGTGTTTGGCCAATTGGACATGAAACTAGACACATAATGGCACAATGTTTATGAAGAAACCATGCCCAGAAAACCAAACCAACTTGACCAAAAGCTTGCCCTAATTCGGGTGACCTGCACTCTGCCTGGGCAAAATGACCAAATGAATAGTGTTTAGTCATTTGGCCATAACTCAATGTAGAAAGGTCTAATTGAGCTGAAATTTTAACCGAAATAAGGTGACATATAGACCAACAACTTTCATGAAGAAACCTGACCCAAATTATGACCATAACCTAGTCAAATTGCCAACCAAACTTGAGTCACCAACTCTGGTAGAATCAGTTTTGCCCAGAATTTTGGAATCTGCCCAATCCGGCCAGTTATGGTATTTAGGCCATAACTTGAGATACAAAACTCCAAATGGAGTGATTCAAAAAAAGAAATTCATCTAGATAAAATAAGGAACAACTTTCATGTTGATCACTTTTCCAAAATTCCACTGCAAAGATGACTAATGGGACAGTAAAAACAAAGCATGAAAACTGAAATTTTTGTCTAATTATCATTAAGCTTAGGGATGGTATTGGCAATCAATACCAACAAGTTAAAAATGCAAAATGTGGTATGTTGATGATATTTAAATTAATTTACCTATTGCCAATGCAAAAGTCAACATTTTAGTTGACCAATGAAGTGAATAGTAATCATAAAAATATAATTTCAAAGAATTACCTAAATGAAAAGTGCTAAATGCCCTAGTAGGCCTAATGTGATTGGATTGGATAGGTTGGCATGCCACTAGGGTTCTGTTAGCAGTACTGCGTATGGCTTCATGCCATTCTGTGTTTCATGGCTTCCCATGCCATTCTGTAACATAATAGCCTTTGGCTATGATATTGAGTTGTTATACTTGGGTTTAATCCCCGATAATTATTCTGACTTATTAGTCGCTTACATTTGCCTGGGAGACACAATGTGACCGATGGTGTGATGGTCCGAGGTACTTAGTACCCGATGCGGTTACCCGTTTGTCTAGTCCAGTTGACTAAATTAGGTTACTCGGGCAATGTTAATAAATTTTACCAAACTTAAATCGAATAACACTGCAATAAATATTAGAAACTAAGTCTACCCAGAAATGTAAATATTCATTCTGCATATTTTATTTTAATTTAATTTATTTTATTTTATATTGTCACCACTAAGCAGAATTGCTTAGCGCGTCGCTTTTGCCACACGCAGGTACTGGAGACTTAGCTGGGGAGTCCAGCAAACCGCATACTGGGTGAGCCATCATATATGCACTCAGAGTTCAGAGTCACCTCACATTGCAGTACATTTGGTAGGACATTAGGCCATCTGGGATATTTTGATATTTTGCCATTTTGTATTTTGTAAACTTTTGTTATGTACATTATAAACTCATGTAATCATATTTTTGCTGTAATTATCTATGAACTGTGTTCAGAAATAAATATGAGTGTTTCTCATTGAATTTGGTATGATATGAGATGAATGAAAATTTTGAGATATTGAAGTGAATTGAGAAGTTGTTGAGAATATATTGGAGGTTGATTGAGAATAAGGTGATGATATTATTGGGAGTGTTTTTAACAGGTTCAGAAGAACTGTTTTTCCAATTTATAGCCGGCACTCTGCTAGATTTTCTATAAAATTTGCAGAAAAATTTAGTTTTATAAAAAATTATAAATAAATGAATTAAAAAGGATTAATTGAAATTGAAACATGAATTGGTGTTCCGACACACTGAGTGGCATAACTTGCTCAGCTACACTGTAGACGGGTAAGGGGTGTCACATTTAGTGGTATCAGTGCATCGATTTAGGCGTTTCTGGGCCTAGATAGAGTACATACCATTGCATTGCATTTGTAAATGTTGAGGTGACACTGATGCAGTCTGTTTGTCTTCTTATTTTGAATAGGACATGGATCCTGCTTCACAAAGAGCAGCTGATGAAGAGGTGGAGAGTCATGCTCCACCAAGGGCCGAGTCTGGGGGTAGGGGAGAATCTGCTCCACCAGCAGCTGAGGCACCTGCTCAACCTCAGTTTGCTCTATTCCAGCAAATGACTGAGTTCTATCGGTAAATGATGGGGGCAATTCCACCACCACAACCACAGCCACAACCTCCACTGGCCCCATAGAAGTCCCATTTGGAGAAATTACGAAAACATGGGGCTGTAGACTTCTTTGGAAAAAGGGAGGATGATCCCATGGCTGCAGAAAATTCGTTGGATAGAACCATAAGAGTACTGAAACAGCTAAACTGTACCCCTGAGCAGAACCTGGTGGGTGCTGTGTCCCTACTTCAAGATGACACATATCAGTGGTGGGACACAGTAACCAGTGAGGTGCAATCTGAACGGATCACCTGGGAATTCTTCCTTGCAGAGTTCAGGAAGAAATATATTAGCAAGGTGTATTTAGAGGAGCGAAGAAGGGTATTTATCGATGCGAGACAGACGGTTGTCGATGGCGAGTATGAGCGTGAATTTGTCGGTGGCCGGTATGGGAGGGAGATAGTCCCTACTGAGGCAGAGAGGTGCAGACGGTTTGAGGAAGGGCTCAATGACAACATCAAAGTCATGATCATAGCACTGGAGATTACGGATTTTTCTAAACTGGTGGATGCTGCATCAAAAGTGGAAAGGGTTAGAATCAATGAGCAAAATAGAAGGGAAAGACAGCAGAAAAGAGGTCCGGTCGATCCGGTGCATTCTCTGCTCCCGGCCAAGAAGAGTAAAGGTCCTCTGCTCGTAGTTCGAGACCACCACGGGTGAGTCGATCTCGAGGCCCGGACCACGATTTACACCTAGGAGAGGCCAGTCCACACCATCAATGGGCAGCTCTCCAGGGACAGTGTTTAGGGGACCCGCCCCTGCATCTTTTGCTTGTTAATACTGTCAGAAGTGGCATAAGGGGGAGTGTTGGCGAGTGACCGATGCATGCTTATGGTGTGAATTGACAGAACATCAGATCAAGAATTTTCTAAAGAGGACTACTACTGTTGCTCCAACACAAACTGACAGGCCTGCTCCTGCACCACAAAGGGGTAGGAAACCTGGTAAACCTGAGGTAGCTGGTCCATCACTGAGGCCTGCATCTGAGTCAGCTGAGAGGCCAGACACTAGAATACCAGCCAGGGCTTATGCCATCAGAGCTTAGGAGGAGCAAGATGCCCCGGATGTCATTAGGGGTATGTTTTCCCTCTACAACACTTCTGTACATGCATTGGTGGATCCAGGATCCACTCATTCCTACATTTGCATCAAACTACCCATAGAGAGGGGAGTTCCAGTAGAGGAGAGTGATCAAGACATTCTGGTCACAAATCCACTAGGCCACAGTGTGGTAGTGAATAAGGTGTATAAAGGTTGCCCGTTGAGAATTTAGGGGCATGAATTCTCGGCAGACCTAATTGAATTGCCCTTCCACGAGTTTGACGTGATTTTGGGAATGGACTGGTTGTCACTTCATCAGGCAATAGTTGATTGCAAATTGAAGAGGATTTCTCTGAAAACTTCTGAGGGTAATGAGATCACTGTTGTGGGTGAAAGTATAGATTTCCTATCCAATGTTATCTCAGCCACAGTTGCAAGAAGATTGATGAGAAAAGGCTGTGAAGCTTACCTAGCACACGTGGTTGATACTAGGCAAGCTAAGCCAAACTTGTGTGATATACCCACAATAAGAGACTTCCCAGATGTGTTTCTTGAGGAGTTGCCTGGTTTACCACCAGAAAGGGAAGTCGAGTTTGCTATTGAGGTAATGCCGAGTACAGCACCCATTTCTATTGCTCCTTATAGGATGGCACCCACCGAATTGAGGGAGTTGAAAATTCAGTTGCAAGAGTTGCTTGATAAGGGGTTCATACGCCCCAGTGTGTCACCATGGGGAGCTCCGGTGTTATTTGTGAAGAAGAAGGATGGAACCTTGAGATTGTGTATTGATTACCGTCAGTTGAATAAAGTAACTGTAAAGAATAAATATCCATTGCCCAGAATTGACGATCTGTTTGATCAGTTGAAGGGAGCTGGTGCATTTTCGAAAATTGATCTCAGATCAGGGTATCATCAGTTGAGGGTAAAGGATGCAGATGTGTCAAAAACTGCATTCAGAACCCGGTATGGGCACTATGAATTTCTAGTGATGCCGTTTGGGTTAACAAATGCACCAGCAGCATTTATGGACCTTATGAACCGTATCTTCCATCCATACTTAGATCGGTTTGTAGTGGTCTTTATTGATGATATTCTGGTGTATTCCAAGACCAGGGAAGAACATGATGAACATTTGAGGATTGTTCTGCAAACCCTGCGAGAAAAGAAGCTGTATGCTAAGTTGTCCAAGTGTGATTTTTGGATGAGTGAGATCTCCTTTCTTAGACACATAGTGTCAGCTGAGGGGATTAGAGTAGATCCCAAAAAGATAGAAGCAGTGATGGAATGGAAGCCTCCTAGAAATACAACTGAGGTTAGAAGTTTCTTGGGGCTAGCTGGATATTACAGAAGATTTGTGAAAGGGTTCTCTCTTATAGCTACTCCAATGACCAAGTTGTTGCATAAGAATGTGAAATTTTGCTGGAACGACAAGTGCCAAGCTAGTTTTGAGAGGCTAAAGGCTATGTTGACAGAAGCACCAGTGTTAACACAGCCAGTGTCGGGAAAAGACTTTGTGGTCTATAGTGATGCCTCGCATAATGGGCTAGGATGTGTATTGATGTAAGAGGGGAAAGTGGTCGCCTATGCTTCCAGGCAGTTAAGGCCACATGAACAGAACTACCCTACTCATGACCTGGAGTTAGCAGCAATTATCTTCGCACTGAAGATATGGAGGCATTACTTATATGGTGAAAAATGCTACATCTATACGGACCACAAGAGCCTAAAATACTTGCCAACCCAAAAGGAGCTCAACCTCAGGCAGAGGCGATGGATTGAGTTCCTGAAGGACTATGACTATGTGATTGATTATCATCACAGGAAGGCAAATGTAGTTCTTGATGCTTTAAGCAGAAGTCCGTCCACGACTTTAAGATCACTCAATGCCTATCTGTCCTTAGCTCAAGATGGAGCTATTTTGGTGAGTTGCAAGTGAGGCCAACCACCTCTGGCAGATACAAGATGGGCGGAGGCGGATGAAAAGCTAATGGCAATTATGGCTAAAATTCTGAGGAAGGAAGCGAATATGAGGTGAAAGCGGATGGGTGTCTATACTACAGAGGAAGAGTGTGTGTACGGATGATGGGGCGAAGACTAATATTCTAAAGAAGCACACACTAGTGTTTATGCTATGCACCAGGAGCACAAAAATGTATAATGATTTGAAGCCTCATTATTGGTGGCACAGTATGAAGAGGGATATAGTGACTATGTGACTAAGTGTTTAACATGTCAGCAAGTTAAGGCAGAACATCAAGTTCCATTGGGTTTGTTACAGCCTATAACCATACCTGAATGGAAATGGGACCCGGTCACTATGGATTTTGTTAGTGGTCTACCTCTCACCCAAAGGAAGCATGATGCGATATGGGTGATAGTGGATAGATTGTGAAAGTCGCACATTTCTGCCGATTAGGGTGACTACTCCTTTGGAGAAGCTAGCAGAATTGTATATCAGTGAGATAGTTAGGCTCTCATGGAATCCCATTTTCTATCATATCTGACCGAGACCCAAGGTTTACATCAATATTCTGGAAGAAGTTGCATGAATCCTTGGGTACACAACTCCATTTCAAAGACTTTCCATCCTCGAGACGGATGGGCAATCGAGTAAAGAGTAATCCGGGTAAACAACTAAAACCAATTGAACTAATGCAAATATTGAACTGAAATGATAATAATAACATGAAATATATGTCGAGTCCTTGAGGATATCTTTGAGGAGTTGTGTCATTGAGTTTGAGGAAGTTGGGATAGATACCTTCCACAGCGAGTCGCATACAACAATAGCTATCAAGCTAGCATCCAAATGGCCCCGTATGAAGCACTGTATGGGAGGAAATGTAGAACTCTAGTGTGCTGGACTGAATTGGGCGAAGACAAGCTGGTAGGGCCAGACCTGGTGAAACAGACTAAGGAAAAAGTGAAAATAATCAAAGCTAACCTGAAGATTGCCTCCGATAGACAGAAGTCTTATGCCGACCTGAAGAGAAAAGAGATAGAATATACAGTTGGTGATAAAGTGTTTCTCAAAGTTTCACCATGGAAGAAAATATTGAGGTTTGGAAGAAAGGGTAAGTTAAGCCCTAGGTTCATTGGCCCATATGAAGTTATTGAACGTGTGGGACCAGTAGCCTCTGAGCTAGCTTTACCACTGTAGTGGATAAGATCCACAATGTGTTCCATGTGTCTGTGCTAAGAAGATACCGCTCAGATCCTTCACATGTCATCTCCATGGAAGAAATTAAAGTACAACCAGATTTGACATATGAAGAGGAACCCATAGGGATCCTGGCTCGGGAAGTAAAAGAGTTGAGGAATAAGCAGATTCCACTGGTGAAAGTGCTTTGGAGGCACCACAACACCGAGGAGGCAACTTGGGAAAGTGAAGAGATGATGAGGCAACAGTTCCCTCAACTGTTTGCATCAGGTAAATTTTGAGGACGAAATTTTTATTAGAGGGGAAGAGTTGTAACATCCTCACTTTAGCTAGTCCGTACAGTCTACTGTTCCGGTGACTAATGTCGGTCCGGGCAGCTAGAATGTTTGAAATTATATATAGACTAGAGTGAAGAGTTATTAAGTAACTAAATAATGCTCATAAAAATCAAAGAAAAATTTTAGAAACCAAATACACTAAGGTTAAACGAGCCGAAACACCAAGGATGGGTAACCCGAAAGGGAAGTGACGGTAAAGGCCGTTAGCAGCCCTAGACCAGGGGAAAAATTATAAAATAATTATTGAGACTCCGGAGAAGGGTTATTAAGGTTCTTATGGCATTAGAATGCCAAGAAAATACTTAGAAAAATTTTTCTATCGGTACACACAATTTTGGCTTGGTAAGCCAAACGGAGGGCATTTTAGTCATTTCGTTTTCAGAGATGATTTTCGACCAACTTGTCCATTTATGTAAATGAATTATATGACATAAAATATGAATAAATGTTGTTAAAAATTTAATTGAAATTAAATAGACACGAAATGGTGAGAAATTGAAAGAAAATGGAATAATGACATCATAATGATGTCATTAAAATTCTCCCAACCAATCAAAACTTGACACATGGCATAATCTTATTTAAAAGAGGCTAAATGGGCAGAAAATGAAAAAAAAAAAAATCAAAAGGCCTTCTCCTTTCTTCTTCTTGGCGTCACCACCTCCTCCATAGCTAACCAAAACCAAGCTTTTCAAAGCTTGATTCCACCACTTTCTACCCAACAAAACCCTAACCTAGCAACACAAAAAAGTGTTCTTACCTCTTGGCAAGTCTTTTGGGAGCAAAAAGAAAAGGAAAAGAGGAACCCTAGCAAGTGAGAAATCTCACTCCATAAGAGGTTAGTGACCAAAACCTTAAATTTCAATTCAATTTCATGTTTAAGCACTATATTGGTGATTAAATGACAAAGAAACTTGATGAAAGACATTGGTATGCCATCCCTTATTTTTGGAAGCCATGGTTAGGGTTTGATGGTGTTGAATTTAATGAAGTTAAAAGGGTATTAGGGCTGCCCACAATATGTATTTGCCAAGTAGATTGATGAAATAAAGTGAAAATGCATGAGTTTGAAATTATTGAGTTAGGGTTTGGGTTGAAAAATGAGACTTTGATCTTGTGATAATGGAAGTAGGTTTTAATGGTCAATTAGTGACCATTTGGTTTGGTTTGAACCAGAAATGAAGTGAATTGGTTTGTGGGATTTGAGGTTGGAGTGGCTGCCTTGTGTAACCTGTAGGTTTGGCTGTGAGTCCAGCCTGTTTGGACAGCCATAAATTGAATTGTAGAGGTTCAATTGGTATTTGGCCAATTGGACATGAAACTAGACACATAATGGCACAATTTTTATGAAGAAACCATGCCCAGAAAACAAAAGCAACTTGACCAAAAGCTTGCCCTAATTCGGGTGACCTGCACTCTGCCTGGGCAAAATGACCAAATGAACAGTATTTGGTCATTTGGCCATAACTCAATGTAGAAAGGTCCAATTGAGCTGAAATTTTACCAGCAACAAGGTGACATATATACCAACAACGTTCATGAAGAAACCTGACCCAAATTATGACCATAACCTAGTCAAATTAACAACCAAACTTGAGTCACCAAATCTGGCAGAATCAGTTTTGCCCAGAATTTTGGAATCTGCCCAATCCGGCCAGTTATGGTATTTAGGCCATAACTTGAGATACAAAACTCCAAATGGAGTGATTCAAAAAAAGAAATTCATCTAGACAAAATAAGGAACAACTTTCATGTTGATCACTTTTCCAAAATTCCACTGAAAAGATGACTAATGGAATAGTAAAAACAAAGCATGAAAACTGAAATTTTTGTCTAATTATCATTAAGCTTAGGGATGGTATTGGCAATCAATACCAACAAGTTAAAAATGCAAAATGTGGTATGTTAATGATATTTAAATTAATTTACCTATTGCCAATGCAAGAGTCAACATTTTAGTTGACCAATGAAGTGAATAGTAATCATAAAAATACAATTTCAAAGAATTACCTAAATGAAAAGTGCTAAATGCCCTAGTAGGCCTAATGTAATTGGATTGAATAGGTTGGCATGCCACTAGGGTTATTAGCGATCTGCGTATGGCTTCATGCCATTCTGTGTTTCATGGCTTCCCATGCCATTCTGTAACATAATAGCCTTTGGCTATGATATTGAGTTGTTAAACTTGGGTTTAATCCCCGATAATTATTACAGCTTATTAGCTGTTCTGTTGCACACTGGGAGACATAATGTGACCGATGGTGTGATGGTCCGAGGTACTTAGTACCCAGTGCCAGTTTACCCGTTTGTCCAGTCCAGTTGACTAAATTAGGTTACTCAGGCAATGTTAATAAATTTTACCAAACTTAAATCGAATAACACTGCAATAAATATTAGAAACTAAGTCTACCCAGAAATGTAAATATTCATTCTGCATATTTTATTTTAATTTAATTTATTTTATTTTATATTGTCACCACTAAGCATAATTGCTTAGCGCGTCGCTTTTGCCACGCGCAGGTACTGGAGACTTAGCTAGGGAGTCCAGCAGACCGCATACTGGGTGAGCCATCATATATGCACTCAGAGTTCAGAGTCACCTCACATTGCAGTGCATTTGGTAGGACATTAGGCCATCTGGGATATTTTGATATTTTGCCATTTTGTATTTTGTAAACTTTTGTTATGTACATTATAAACTCATGTAATCATATTTTTGCTGTAATTATCTATGAACTGTGTTCAGAAATAAATATGAGTGTTTCTCATTGAATTTGGTATGATATGAGATGAATGAAAATTTTGAGATATTGAAGTGAATTGAGAAATTGTTGAGAATATATTGGAGGTTGATTGAGAATAAGGTGATGATATTATTGGGAGTGTTTTTAACAGGTTCAGAAGAACTGTTTTTCCAATTTATAGCTGGCACTCTGCTGGATTTTCTATAAAATTTGCGAAAAAATTTAGTTTTATCAAAAATTATAAATAAATGAATTAAAAAGGATTAATTGAAATTGAAACATGAATTGGTGTTCTGACACACTGAGTGGCATAACTTGCTCGGCTACACTGTAGACGGGTAAGGGGTGTCACAGGTATAAACTTGTATTTTTCACGCTTCCGTTCCTTCATATCCTATGTAATGAATGAATGAGAAATGGGAGTATATTTGAGAAATATTGAGATTTTGTTGATGAAATGGAGTTTGGGAGTGATTGAAAATTTTGGAAGTGTTTTTCACAGGTTCTGAAGAACTGTTTTATCCATTTTTAGCCGACATTCTGCCGGATTTTCTATAAAATTTACGAAACCTCAAATAAATTATAATTTCAATAAATGACTTAAATGAATTATATTTCACAAATTATACTTCGTAACTATGAAAAAAAATAAATTAGGAAGAATAAAAATGATTGAATTAAAATAGGATGTTTCGGTACAATGCGTGGTATATCTTGCTCGGCTATACTGTAGACGGGTAAGGGGTGTCACAGTATATAAAGAGAGAAAATATTAAAAGAAGGTGCAAAAACTAAAAAAGAAGTGCAAGTGTGCAGCCAAAAATATAAAAGAATTACTCTTCCAATGCATTAAAGGGACATAAATATGAAATTAAGAAAATTAAGCAAAGAGGTCCCAAGGTGAGCATCAAGCAAGCAAGCATACTTAGCACTAGAAACCAAATGCTTCTCTTTTCCATGCAAAAACAGAGAAAAAGAAACCAAATGTATTTGGAACTTTTGCATAGTAGCAACCCTCATACTTGCATTCCCTAAAACCTTTTCATTGGCAGCCAAGCCACTACCCCTTACTTCCATTACAACCCTATTAAAGACTTTTTGATCTTTTAAAAGCTATATGCTACATTATTGGAGATAGTAAATTGAGGCATGCCTATGGGGTTGAAGATATATCACCTCATTTCATCACAATCATCCATAATAGAGGCAATTTGAGTTAAATAAGTATTTCTCAAATCTATCCTAGCAAAATAGGTTATTTGTGACTCACTAATGGCCTTGTAAGTGGAATGATTGGTTAAAACTCCATGAGGGGGATAAAATTCTAATAGGCAAATGTTGATGTCTCTATGCCTTGAAGGTAGGGAATTTATATGAGGCTGTAGAGAGTTCAATTATATGCAAGTTAAGTTTTTGGTTATATTTCTAAGAACAATCAAGCGCCCTAATGAGTTTTCAAACTTTTATTTTGCTTGAGGATAAGCAAAAGTTCTAGTTTAGGGGTATTTGAAGCACTTGTATCATATAAGTATTTTAAGGCACTATTGCATTGCATTACATAGCATTTAAATAGTTAATTGCATGCATTTTACTTAGTTTCATTAGTTTTTGTTAGATTGATTAATCTCTGCTTAATTTCATATTTTCTGTATCATTTCAGGTCTTTTAAAGAAGATCCAAGGCATAGAAGCCAATTGGACAAGTTTGGAAGTCAAGAAAAACTAGAAAGCCTACTGTACAAGATTACACGGGTCGTGTAAGCAAGAGAATTGACCCATGTAAGCTTCTGGCAATCAAAACCTAAAGAACCATAGAGGGATCATAATACACAGGCCGTGTGAATTGCCCCTTGTAACTTGCCTACCCTCGTGTAACTTACAGCCTTCCTCAAATGCAATGCTTGAAAGTGTTTAGAGACTTATATGGCTCAAGGCTGTGTAGTGCCACACGGGCCGTATATTTTACACCAGAAAGACTTTTGTTTCTACCCGAATTCTCCTACACTCATTCTGAATAAACTTCTAAGGCTTTTGGGACTCTAAAACACGACCTTTAGGCACCTAATGTAAATATTAGAAGACGAAAATAGGCAGAAGGGTAGTTGTTCAAAGAGTTCACCTTACATACAAACCCTAGTTTTCCAAGCAATTTGGAGAGAATCTGCTTCAAGCTCAAAGAGAAGGACTCTCAGCTAAAGTTTCAAAACTTCAAAGCTGCGAATCTTTATTTTAGGTTCTTTTGTTTTATTTTTTGAGATTGTCTTAGTTTTTTTACTTTAATTTCATTATGTTTGTTAAACTCACTATGAGTGAGTAGTATGATTAATTCTAGGACTAGGAGAGTAGTACTTTCAATTTTTGTTATGGTTATGTACTAAATTTATTTAATGGATTTAAGTTTTGTTCTTTGATTCAATATTTTATGCTCTTAATGTATGCTATGTGTTGGTACCCACTTAGTTATGATATAGGATACTAATTGAAGAACTGAAAGGTGAAGATTAGTATTAGAAATTGCAATTTTGAACCTGGGATATCTGACCTAGAAATAGGCTAAAATCCTATGTGGAGTCTCATAATTAATCAAAGAGCTTAAAAGGGTTTTAACTAAGATTGATCACCATGAAAGTAGGGTTTAGGTTAATTAAAATATACCTTAGGTGCCTTGAGAGAGGACTTGTAACACCCCTTACCAGTCTACAGAATAACCGAGCAAGGCGTGCTACACGGTGTGCCGGAGCACCTAGTCTATGAATATCACATTTTCTAAACTCAATTTGAGTTTAAGAAGTCATTTATGTAATCATGTTGATACTATTGTCAAACTTTGTTAAAATCAGTGTTTCAAGACTAGTAATAAAAATTTGACAAGGTGCCGTCTATATTTAGGACAAACTGTCCTTCCAAACCTGTTGAAAACAGTTTAATATTATGATATCAAAATCTCAAATATTTCACAGTCCCTATTTCTCAGTAAAGTCAATAGACTTTTACAGTCATTAAACAGTTCCATAATACAGTTCATAATAATTTGAATATATATAGAAAATCTCCATGTTATTTAATATGTACAAAATATTACAAACTTTAGAGCTTTCATAACATTACAAAATACAGGGCTGAATTTCAAATATACAACAAAAATACAAAATACAAGATATCCTAAGTCCTACCATGTATGCAATGCAGTGCAGATGACTCTGGACTCCTGTGCAGATCTGATGTCTCACCCGGTAGTAGGTCTGCTGGGCTCCCCAGCTGTGTCTCCAATACCTACGCGTTACAAAAGCAACGCGCTAAGCAATTTTGCTTAGTGGTGCCAAATATAAAGAAATATACACTAAAATAAAGTAAATAAATTTATGGCATCGGTGTTCTTCACAATTGTTGATTCTACCTTTATTTGCTAACATTTCAATATCTGCTAATTTTGGTAGTGTTGTATGTCAGAAGACTGAATTTATGTATTTAAATTTTTAATAGTACTTGAATTACTGCCCGTGTAGCCTATATACTGACCAGACTGGATAAACGGATATACTAGCACTGGGTACCTAGTACCTCGGGCCGTCACACCATCGGTCACAAAGTGTCTCCCGGTGTGCAAATAGCGTGGCTAAAAAGCCATATAGTCAATCTGGCGATAAGCCAAAAATAAATACACAATATGTATAGTCGTAGGCTATTAAAGTCACAGTGCGGCATAATAAGCCGTAAAAACACAGTATGGCATGAAGCCATTTACAGAACAGCTGTCAGAATCCTATTGGCATGCCAACCTATCCATACTAGTCAACTCGGCAAACTAGGGCACATTATAATTTAATTGTTTAATTCTTCAATCTTTGGAGTTTACTACCTATTATATAATTCACAAGTCAATGCATGTGTTGACCTTTTTAGGTAATATGGATAAGTTATTTCTAGCATCAATATGTCATAATTTAAATCTCAATATGCTGCCAATATAGTGCAATTTACCATTTTTACAAGTTGGCATTCATTGCCAAAATGCTTCAAGCATCAATGTATGCAAAATGTCACATTCTCAATTTTTGTGTGCTAGATTGGTCTAGCTTAAAGTCCTATTTCCCTTGGTTTTTAGCTTCTGGTTAAAGAAGACAAATTGTAGATCTATGTCTTATTGCACACAGGGAAAAATTTCAGGTCATTCCGAGTTGTGTAGACCAAGATATGGTCAATTTGCTAAAGCTGGACAGATTGCACTTTTAGTGCACAATTTGGTCAATTTTTAGGTCACTTTTGGTTCGGCAGTTTTTGTGCCCGAACTTGTTCAAGCCATTTGACTGGGTTCTGGTCATTTCTGAGCTTTGTTGTCTCCATAAGACTTGTAGATATAGGTCTTAACTATTCATGGTCAAAATTTCACGTCAATTGGACCTGTTTTGAGTGAGTTATGGCCTAAACACTAACTGCTGCCCAAATGGTCAGTTTTCAGGCCTTAAATGCACTAATCCGGATTTGGTCACCTTTTAAGGTCAGTTTCTAGGCAGAATTTTGGCAACCTTTCTACATGAAAGTTGGCCTATTTGGTGTCTAGTTTCACCCCCAATTGGCCTCATACCAATTGGGTTCACAGTTTGGTACTTATGGCCTAATTTAGGTGCTGCCTTCAATACACAACCTGCACAAAGCTCATACACTCCCAATTTAATGTTCCTTCTCCTCCTCATTACTACAATATTCAATCAACAACACTTCTATACATATATTGTACACAATTTCAGCAACAATTCTGGGCAGAATATTCAAGTGCTCAATGCACACAATTCATCAATAAGTTCAACATTCACTTCTACCAAAATTCAACATACTTCAATGTTAATATTACACATATACTTCAACATATTCATACTTCAAAATCAATTACTCTTGCTGCCCACAAATTGACATTAACATATATCATTAATAACCATATATTCAAACACAATTTCATGCTATTAGGGGCTGCCAAACATGGCAGTTTGCTCAAGGCTTCAAGGTTCCATTTCACACCTTTAATCTAAACACTACATGTACATACTTGTGCACAAACTTACTCTAACTTTCATTTGGACAATTCAACCTTCATTTTCATTCATTAGAAGTAAAAATAACTCAAGCTCAACAAGGGTTCATGGCTGCCAAAAATGGACAAATTCATTTCTCACTATTTCTTTCATTTCTCTTCACCAAAACACTCACCTCAACCTAAACACAAGCTTTACCAAAGCAAGGGAGAGGTTTTGGACACTTACAACTTTTGATGCTTATCAAAACTTCATCAAATCTGGTTTTTCTTGTTGCCAATATCTTCCCCAAGGTGAATAGGCAAGCTTTAATGAAGGAAGCAAGTGAAAATGAGGGCTTGATGGTGGAGAGAGAAAGCTTCATGCATGGTGGCCATGGAGGACTTTGAGAGGATTTACAACAAGCTTCTCCCAAGGTTGAAGATGACCCAATTCTGCCCACTTAGGTTTATTTTATGTAGTTTATAACATAGTTAGTGGAGCACTAATGAGTTGTTTAATGTTTAATTATATTAAGTTTCCTTTATTTACACATTTACCTCTTTTCTTTCACAATTTACATAATGTATCATAATTTAATTTTTCATGTCATTTCTAAAGTGTAATATCATTTATTTTTAATGGAAATTGAGGTCAAAAGGCAACACTAGGTGTCCAATGACCAAAATACCCCACTTCGGCTTACATTCCCGATTTTTAATATCTGGAATTTTTATGCATTTCTCGATTTTTCGTTTTTCTTTGTACTAATTTATTAATTTTTCTTTGATATTTCTAGTGTCAATTACATTTCAATAAACCTTTATTTATGTCTCAAAATTAGATTCAGAGCGTTCTCCGCGATCCTGAGGTAGGCAACGGCCTTCCTAGTGCGGTCACCCATCGCTGCGGTGCCGGTTTGTTTAACTTAGCATCATTTTCTCTCTTTCATTTTTGTTTGATTTTTCTTGTATTTTCTTTTTATTTATTTCATCTTTATATGTCGGTTCACTATCACCGAAGTGTAGTTCTAGACATACTGACTTGCCTGGACTGTTATTTGACTACTGGAGCAATAGAACATACAGAACACGTATAGGGAGGATGTTACAACTCTTCCCCTCTGAATAAAAATTTTGTCCTCGAAATTTACCTGATATGAAGAGCTGAGGGAACTGTTGTCTCATTGTCTCCTCGCTCTCCCATGTTGCCTCTTTCGTGTTGTGGTGTCTCCATAGAATTTTCACTAGTGGAATTGTCTTATTTCTGAGCTCTTTTACCTCTCTTGCCAAGATTTTAATTGGTTCTTCTTCATATGTCAGGTCTGGTTGTACCATAATTTCTTCTGCTGAGATGACATGTGAAGGATTTGATTTGTATCTTCTGAGCATCGAGACATGGAACACATTATGTATCTTGTCCAGCTCAGGTGGTAAGGCTAATCGGTAGGCTACTGGTCCCACACGTTCAATAACTTCATATGGGCCAATAAACCTAGGGCTTAATTTTCCCTTTTTCCCGAATCTCAACACTTTCTTCCACGGTGATACTTTGAGAAATACCTTCTCGCCAACTTCATACTCAATGTCTTTTCTCCTCAAGTCAGCATAAGATTTCTGTCGGTCTGAGGCAACTTTCAAATTGTCCTTTATCAGTTTCACCTTTTCCTCTGTCTGTTTTATTAGGTCTGGCCCTACTAGCTTATCTTCACCCAATTCAGTCCAACATACAGGTGTTCTGCATTTTCTCCCATACAGTGCTTCATAGGGTGCCATTTGTATGCTAGCTTGATAGCTATTATTATATGCAAATTCTGCCAGTGGAAGGTATCTGTCCCAACTTTCTTCAAACTCGATAACACAACTTCTCAGCATGTCCTCGAGGACCTATCACATATGTTCGGTTATTATTATCATTATCAGTTCAATTATTGTTTACAATAACTCAATGAGTTTCAAAATTTACCTGGATTATTCTTTCCGACTGTCCATCCATCTGAGGATGAAAAGCCATACTAAAATGGAGTTGTGTGCCCAAGGATTCTTGTAATTTCTTCCAAAATCTAGATGTAAACCTCGGGTCTCTATCAGATATAATGGAAAGTGGAATTCCATGTAGTCTAACTATCTCACTGATGTACAATTCTGCTAGCTTTTCCAGTGAGTAGTCGATTACGATTAGCGAGAAAATGTGCTGATTTGGTCAACCTATCCACAATCACCCATACTGCATCATGCTTCTTCTGAGTGAGAGGTAGACCACTGACAAAGTCCATAGTGACTCGGTCCCACTTCCATTCAGGTATGTTTATGGGCTGTAACAAACCTGATGGAACTTGATGTTCTGCTTTGACTTGCTGACACGTCAAGCATCTAGTTACATAGTCAACTATGTCCTTCTTCATACCTGGCCACCAGTATCAGAGTTTCAGGTCATGGTACATTTTTGTGCTTCTTGGGTGCATAGCATACACACTGTTATGTGCTTCTTTCAGAATACTGGTTTTCAACTCTTTATCATTTGGTACACATACTCTTTCTTTATAGTACAGGCACCCATTTTCTTTCACTTCATATTCCATTTCCTTCCCCTCAGTGATTTTGCCCATAACAGCCATTAATTTCCCATCTGTCTTCTGCCCATCCTGTATCTGTTGTAACAGATTTGGCTTCACTTGCAACTCAGCCAAAATAACTCCATCATGAGTTAAGGATAGTTGGGCATTTAGAGATCTTAATGCTACAATAGATTTTCTGCTTAAAGCATCAGCGACTACATTTGCCTTCCCAGGGTGGTAGTCAATCACACAATCATAATCTTTCAGGAATTCAATCCATCGCCTCTGTCTCAAATTAAGTTCCTTCTGGGTTGGCAGATACTTCAGACTCTTATGGTCTGTGTATATGTAGCATTTTTCTCCATACAAGTAATGCCTCCATATCTTCAATCCGAAGATAATTGCTGCTAATTCTAAATCATGAGTAGGGCAATTCTTTTCATGTGGCCTTAACTGCCTGGAAGCATATGCGACCACTTTCCCTTCTTGCATGAGTACACACCCTAACCCATTATGTGAGGCATCACTGTAGACTACAAAGTCTTTTCCAGACATTGGCTGTGTTAACACTGGTGCCTCTGTCAACATAGCCTTTAGCCTCTCAAAACTGGCTTGACACTTGTCATTCCAGTCAAATTTCATATTCTTGTGTAGTAATTTGGTCATTGGAGCAGCTATCAGGGAAATCCCTTTACAAATCTTCTATAATATCCAGCTAACCCCAAGAAACTTCTGATCTCAGTTGTATTTTTGGGAGGCTTCCATTCCATCACTGCTTCAATCTTCTTGGGATCCACTCTAATCCCTTCAGCTGATACTACATGTCCAAGGAATGCAATCTCATTCAACCAAAACTCACACTTGGACAAATTTAGCATACAATTTCTTCTCTTTTAGAGTTTGCAGAACAATTCTCAAATGCTCATCATGTTCTGCTTTATCCTTAGAATACACCAGGATATCATCAATGAAGACCACTATGAACCGATCTAAGTATGGATGGAAGATACGGTTCATAAGGTCCATGAATGCTGCTGGAGCGTTTGTTAACCCAAATGGCATCACCAGGAATTCATAATGCCCATACTGGGTTCTAAATGCAGTCTTAGGCACATCTGCATCCTTAACCCTTAGCTGATGATACCCTAATCTGAGATCAATCTTAGAAAACACACCGGCTCCCTTCAACTGATCAAACAGATCGTCAATTCTAGGCAATGGATACTTGTTCTTCACTGTTACTCTGTTTAACTGCCGGTAGTCAACACATAACCTCAATGTCCCATCTTTCTTCTTTACAAACAGTACCGGAGCTCCCCACGGTGACACACTGGGGCGTATGAACCCCTTGTCTAGTAATTCTTGCAGCTGGATTTTTAACTCTTTCAATTCAGCAGGTGCCATCCTATACGGAGCAATTGAAATTGGAGCTGTACCCGGCATAATCTCAATAGCAAATTCAACTTCCCTTTCTGATGGCAAACTAGGCAATTCCTCAGGAAATACCTCAGAGAAATCCCTTGCTGTGGGTATGTTAGACAAGTCAAGTTTACCCTGCCTAGTGTCAACCACGTGTGCTAGATAGGCTTCACACCCTTTTCTCAGCCATCTCCTTACAACTGTAGCTGCGATGACATTGGGCAAGAAATCTGTCCTTTCACCCACTACTATTATTTCTTCATTCTCAGTAGTTTTCAAAGAGATTATCTTCAATTTACAATCTACTATTGCCTGATGATGGGATAACCAGTCCATTCCCAAAATCACATCAAATTCATGGAAAGGCAATTCGATTAAGTCTGCTGAGAACTCTTTCCCTTGAATCTTCAATGGACAGCCCTTATACACCTTGTTTACTACCACACTGTGGCCTAGTGGATTTGTGACCAGGATGTCTTGGTCACTTTCCTCCACTGGTATTCCCTTTTCTAAGGGCAGCTTGATACAAATATATGAATGAGTAGATCCAGGATCCACTAATACATGAACAGAAGTATTATAAAGGAGGAACGTACCCTTGATAATATCTGGAGCATCCTGTTCCTCTTGTGCCCTTATAGCATAGGCTTTGGCTGGTTTTCTGCCTTTTGCTCTCTCCATAGACTCTGACACAGGTTTCTGTGAAGTACCGGCTGCCTCAACCTTACCCGGCGTTTTACCCCTTGGAGCTGGAGGGGCAGGCCTATCAGTTGATACCAGAGTGGATGTAGCAGTTCTGCGTGGACAATCTCGGACTAGGTGGTCTGTAGATCCACACCGTAAACAAGCACCTGTCATCCTCCAACATTCACCCTTATGCCATTTTTGGCAATGTGGGCAAGCAACAGATACTGTTGGGGCTGGTCCCCTGTACCCTGTCCCTGGAGAGCTAGCCATTGAAGGGGTGGACTGGCCTCTCCTTGGTGTAAACTGAGATTTGGGCCTCTGTGACTGACCCGGACTTGGTGCTCTACTGAAACTCTGAGTAGGTGAACCTCTGAATTTCTTGCTAGGGCGTAAGATGTACCGGTCGACCACGACCTCTTTTCTGTCTGTCCCATACATTACGCTCATTCATTCTAACTTTTTCAACCTTCAGTGCAGCTTCCACTAACTTGGCAAACTCTGTAATCCCCAAGGCTGTAATCATTACTTTAATGTTATCATTGAGTCCTTCCTCAAATCTCTTGCATCTCTCTGCCTCATTAGGGACTATTTCCCGCCCATAGCGGCTTAGTCTGACAAATTCTCTTTCATATTCAGCCACTGTCAGCTGTCTCTGGCGTAGGGTAATAAACTCTCTTCTCTTCTCTTCTAAGTATACACTGCCCACATACTTCTTTCTGAACTCAGTGAGAAAGATATCCCAAGTTATCTATTCTGGTGGCACCTCACTAGTTACTGTATCCCACCACTGGTATGCATCATCCTGCAGTAGTGATACAGCAGCTTCCAAATTCTGCTCTGGAGTACAATGAAGTTGTTTCAAGACTCTTCCAGTTCTGTCCAACCAGTTTTTAGCTGTGACAGAATCATCTTCTCTTTTTCCCAAAAAGTCCACTGCTCCAAACTTCCTAAGTCTCTCCATATGAGATTTTTGATGTGGAGGTGGTGGTGGTGGCATAACTCCTGCCATCTGTCTAAAGAACTCAGCCATTTACTGAAATGTGGCCGATGCATTTGGTACTTGTGGAATAGGTTCCCTCCTGTCTCCTGGTTCAGTCATAGATGGAGCATGACTTTCCACTTCCTCATCGACCGCTCTCTGCGATGTGGAGTCCATATTCTGATCAAAATAACAAAACAAATCAAAAGATCTGCATTAGAGTCATCTTAACACTTACAATGCAATGCATGATGTGCAATCTATCTAGGTCCAGAAACGCCTAAACCGTGCTCTAATACCACTAAATGTAACACCCCTTACCCGTCTACAGAATAGCCGAGCAAGGCGTGCTACACGGTGTGCCGAAGCACCTAGTCTGTGAATATCACATTTTCTAAACTCAATTTGATTTTAAGAAGTCATTTATGTAATCATGTTGATACTATTGTCATACTTTGTTAAAATCAGTGTTTCAAGACTGGTAATAAAAATTTGGCAAGGTGCCGTCTATATTTAGGACAAACTGTCCTTCCAAACCTGTTGAAAATAGTTTAATATTATGATATCAAAATCTCAAATATTTCACAGTCCCTATTTCTCAGTAAAGTCAATAGACTTTTCTGATCATTAAAATGATTCCATAATATAGTTCATAATAATTTGAATATATATAGAAAATCTCCATGTTATTTAATATGTACAAAATATTACAAACTTTAGAGCTTTCATAACATTACAAAATACAGGGCTGAATTTCAAATATACAACAAAAATACAAAATACAAGATATCCTAAGTCCTACCATGTATGCAATGCAGTGCAGATGACTCTGGACTCCTGTGCAGATCTGATGTCTCACCCGGTAGTAGGTCTGCTGGGCTCCCCAGCTGTGTCTCCAATACCTACGCGTTATAAAAGCAACACGCTAAGCAATTTTGCTTAGTGGTGCCAAATATAAAGAAATATACACTAAAATAAAGTAAATAAATTTATGGCATCGGTGTTCTTCACAATTGTTGATTCTACCTTTATTTGCTAACATTTCAATATCTGCTAATTTTGGTAGTGTTGTATGTCAGAAGACTGAATTTATGTATTTAAATTTTTAATAGTACTTGAATTACTGCCCGTGTAGCCTATATACTGACCAGACTGGATAAAAGGATATACTAGCACTGGGTACCTAGTACCTCGGGCCGTCACACCATCGGTCACAAAGTGTCTCCCGGTGTGCAAATAGAGTGGCTAAAAAGCCATATAGTCAATCTGGCGATAAGCCAAAAATAAATACACAATATGTATAGCCGTAGGCTATTAAAATCCTGATCTTGCATAATAAGTGTAAAAACACGGTATGGCATGAAGCCATTTCTGAAGCATTTGTCGAGAATCCTATTGGCATGCCAACCTATCCATACTAGTCAACTAGGCAAACTAGGGCACATTATAATTTAATTGTTTAATTCTTCAATCTTTGGAGTTTATTAACTATTATTTAATTCACAAGTCAATGCATGTGTTGACCTTTTTAGGTAATATGGATAAGTTGTTTCTAGCATCAATATGTCACAATTTAAATCTCAATATGCTGCAAATATAGTGCAATTTACCATTTTTACAATTTGGCATTCATTGCCAAAATGCTTCAAGCATCATTGTATGCAAAATGTCACATTCTCAATTTTTGTGTGCTAGATTGGTCTAGCTTAAAGTCCTATTTCCCTTGGTTCTTAGCTTCTGGTTAAAGAAGAAAAATTGTAGCTCTATGTCTTATTGCACACGGGGAAAAATTTCAGGTCATTCTGAGTTGTGTAGACCAAGATATGGTCAATTTGCTAAAGCTGGACAGATTACACTTTTAGTGCACAATTTGGTCAATTTTTAGGTTACTTTTGGTTCGGCAGTTTTTGTGCCCGAACTTGTGCAAGCCATTTGACTGGGTTCTGGTCATTTCTGGGCTTTATTGGCCTCATACCAATTGGGTTCACAGTTTGGTACTTATGGCCTAATTTAGGTGTTTCCTTCAATACACAACCTGCACAAAAGCTCATACACTCCTAATTTAATGTTCCTTCTCCTCCTCATTACTACAATATTCAATCAACAACACTTCTATACATATATTGTACACAATTTTAGCAACAATTGTGGGCAGAATGTTCAAGTGCTCAATACACACAATTCATCAATAAGTTCAACATTCACTTTCACCAAAATTCAACATACTTCAATGTTAATATTACACATATACTTCAACATATTCATACTTCAACATCAATTACACTTGCTGCCCACAAATTGACATTAACATATATCATTAATAACCATATATTCACACACAATTTCATGCTATTAGGGGCTACCAAACATGGCAGTTTGCTCAAGGCTTCAAGGTTCCATTTCACACCTTTAATCTAAACACTACATGTACATACTTGTGCTCAAACTTACTCTAACTTTCATTTGGACAATTCAACCTTCATTTTCATTCATTAGAAGTAAAAATAACTCAAGCTCAACAAGGGTTCATGGCTGCCAAAAATGGACAAATTCATTTCTCACTATTTCTTTCATTTCTCTTCACCAAAACACTCACCTCAACCTAAACACAAGCTTTACCAAAGCAAGGGAGAGGTTTTGGACACTTACAACTTTTGATGCTTATCAAAACTTCACCAAATCTAGTTTTTCTTGTTGCCAATAACTTCCCCAAGGTGAATAGGCAAGCTTTAATGAAGGAAACAAGTGAAAATGAGGGCTTGATGGTGGAGAGAGAAAGCTTCATGCATGGTGGCCATGGAGGACTTTGAGAGGATTTACGGCAAGCTTCTCCCAAGGTTGAAGATGACCCAATTCTGCCCACTTAGGTTTATTTTATGTAGTTTATAATATAGTTAGTGGAGCACTAATGAGTTGTTTAATGTTTAATTATATTAAGTTTCCTTTATTTACACATTTACCTCTTTTCTTTCACAATTTACATAATGTATCATAATTTGATTTTTCATGTCATTTCTAAAGTGTAATATCATTTATTTTTAATGGACATTGAGGTCAAAAGGCAACACTAGGTGTCCAATGACCAAAATACCCCACTTCGGGTTACATTCTCGATTTTTCGGTAATACCGATTTTTGTCTGTTGCTCGATTTTTCGTTTTTCTTTGTACTAATTTATTAATTTTTCTTTGATATTTCTAATGTCAATTACATTTCAATAAACCTTTATTTATGTCTCAAAATTAGATTCAGAGGGTTCTCCGCGGTCTTGAGGTCGGCAACGGCCTTCCCAGTGCGGTCACCCATCGCTGCGGTGCCAGCTCGTTTAACTTAGCATCATTTTCTCTCTTTCATTTTTGTTTGATTTTTCTTGTATTTTATTTTTATTTATTTCATCTTTATATGTTTGTTCACTATCACCGAAGTGTAGTTCCAGACATACTGACTTGCCTGGACTGTTATTTGACTACTGGAGCAATAGAACATACAGAACACGTATAGGGAGGATGTTACAGGACTTAAGATATCTTGGGATTAATTTTCATCAAAATAATAATTCTCAATCTATTAATTAGGTGAAGTTAAGTTCATAATAAGGTTGAAGTGTAAAATCTTAATTCTGGAATTGCACTAGTTAATTGATTTCTAAATTTAAGTTTATTGCTTTGTCTTCTTTTATTCTCAGCATCCTTAGTTAGTTTAAAATTAAAACTGTCAACATATTCGATAGTCAAAATAATCAAAATTGCTATCTAGCTTGGTACTTATGCCTATAAATTCCTTGTGAGAATGATACTCTACTCACTACTATATTACTTATTCGCAATCAATGCACTTGCGGGTTGTAAACCAGTAAACACTTAGGAACACCCTCTTATGCGTATAGTGAAATTGAAATACCCTTTAATGATCTTTACTTTGTACTTTATGTGATCCAACATGTTCAATAGCATGTAAATAGATATTATATGTAATTAATTTAGTTAAATATGCATTTAGTGTAAGATGGTAATTTGGTGAACATCACTTAAGCTTAGAAACTTAACATGATTAGGAAATGTGTGTGTGTGCCTTTTTGTGCTACATGATCAATATTCGCATGTAAATTTAGACTTTCATAAATGTGTGTTAAGGAATTTAATAAAAGAGACAATAATATAGGCTTTAGGAATCAATAGTATAGGCTGGCCTTTATTCTGAGGTAAGTCCAGGCAGAGATGGTGCCTAACACCTTCCCTTTTTCATACCTACTATCTTGAACCTAAGCCATTGGGCTCATGGTAAAAGAAGGGTAGTGGACCTTTACAAAGGGTAAGTTGCTACCCACATCCCTTCTTATGAATTTGTCTCAATTATTGTAATGACCTAAACCAAGGGCTGTTATTAGCATTAGGGATTGGGTTAGCTTAAGGCTGCCATAACCCGTAGCAAGCCAATAGACCTGTTATATATAAATATATTCCTTAAAACCCATAAACCAAACAACTCCAGACCATTACACTTTAGTCTTTTCATCTATACATAAACATTTATAACATAAACTTGGTTCAAAATTTGAACCTTTAATTCATATAAAAAGTGTAATTAGTTCATACATAAATACTTAATTGACAAATTTGCTTATAGATTTTGGGCCTCCAAAATACATCACTCGAATATAAGATAATACATTAAACAATTATCCTAAATTTCAACACGGCAACTATCCATTTACAGTTTACATGCACAAACTAAACATTAGCAAACATAAAAAGTTCTATAACTCCTCCTGCTACTCACTCTCTATAGGACTCATCTATCCCTGCATTCCTGCATCTGGGGTTAAGGGAAAGAGGTAAGCTTCTAAAAGCTCAGTGAGTAAACTAACCAAACATACAAAAATTATCTTTCTCATTTCATATATATGTAATGCATCATTCAAATGAATTTTCACATCATGAACATTTCACATAGGGTAAACTTGTCACTAGTGGTCTCCCAAATCCAATGTGCCTAGCTCATACATAGACTCCTTAGGACTTCCGCTCAAATAAGTAACATATCCAATGTGTCTGGCTCATACAGAGGCTCCTCAATACTTTCACTTAAAAGTAGTGTGCCAGGGACTCATTAGACCTCACATAGTCTTACCACCATAGATCATGCATGATCACATCTAAGCATTACATGTACATAACATGGGGGAGGCCAGTGGGTTATGTAAATTCCATTGAGCATCAACAATAAATATGCAAAAATGCAACATATTCATGGTCTAGGCACATAACCCTAATAAACAATGATATAATGCACATGGATGATCATAAGTTCAATTTAAATAATTTACATTCATTAAGATTAGTGTTACTCACCTTTTGCAGCCGATTAACCACCTAACATGAATTGTAGCTATCCTCGGGTCCTTAACTTTTTGAGTCTCTCAAGATAGATCCTATAAACATCGGATCCTAAAGAGTTATTCAGAGCTCTAAGACTTTATACATACAATAAATAAAAAAATTCTAGGTCCTTTTGGATAGTAAAATAATGTTTTGGGGTCTTAAAAGTAAAGGATAAATAAGGCTGGTATAACCAAGTTCAACTCTTCGACTGCTGAAACCCTGAACATCGGCTGCCCATTTCAAGCAGTAGCTACTACAGCTACTGAAGTCTTAACCCTTAATTGTCATTTTAGTCCAGTAGCAACTGTGGCTGCTGAAGTCTTGAACTTCAACTGTCAAACCTAGAAATTTTCCAGATTTTCTCGAGAGACTGCATGTTTTGGTTGCTGAACTAATGGTTTTCGATAGCCAAACTTGGGAATTTTTTAGAATTCCCAAGTTAAAAACCTATAGAATCTCACTTTCCATAAGACCAAAACATAGTCCAAGCTGCCAAAACACGATCCAAACATCCCAACACACAATTAAGGCCTAAAACAACTTGAATTCAAGCTCAAGTTACACATGAAACCAAAATGAACTTGAATTTAAGGATCTATTACACTTCAAACATCACATTAACAAAAATCCGTAGGTTTAACTAAGGAAACTAACCATTTAAGGCCTATAAGTACTTAAACTTGACAAAAAAATAAAGAACAATACTTATTTAGCATCAAAACACCAAACCCAATATGAAAAACATACCCCTCAGCAAACATGCATCAATAACTGAACATGCAAAGCTCATTCTTAATCTTATCAAGATTCAAACTTTTCAACCTCATATGCAATACAATCCTTAAAATCCTAACATTCATAAGCATACTTAAATCCTTCTAAAAGATTAAAAGAAGGGAGAGTTTACCTCTATCCCTTAAACTTGAAAAGAAGGGGAGTACTTAGACCCTTCAATTCACTCTTATTAAACTTCTTAAAAGGAGAATCAAGCTTCAAAACATGAAATGGCCAAGAAATTCTCCTCAGAAAATAGTTTGCATGTCACAGTAATTCAGCAAGAGATGCAAGTGAGAGTTTAAGCTTTTTTTATAGAAAAACAAACCATTGGCCTTTTTATATCCTCACTATTAAGGGACTTTTGACTGTTGGAAGTCATGCTTCCAACTGTCAAAATCTATTCTGTACAAAAAAGAAATTTGAGTTTCTCACTTGCTCCTACACCTGAACTTGGACTCCCCACATCACTTTATATACTTATACTCAACCTTATACACATACAAACATGTACGTACCTTGTGACACCCCTCACATATCTACAGTGTAGGCGAGTGAGGCATGTCATACTCGGTGCCGGAGCACCCTATCTTATCTTACTTTATTCCTAAATAAATTTTTTTCTTCTCACCCTTTTAATTAATCATTTAATTTATTTATGAGGGAGAAAGTGGTGGAGTTTCCTTTATTGTATTGCCGTTTGGCGTATTTTACTATTCACCTGCTTGAAATTTTTCAATAACATTCTACAAGAAAAATCTCATTAATTATTCTCATAATCATCTCATATTTCAAATATCATCCATATATTTCAATTTCATATTCATTTCTATGCATTTCCATTCATGCACAATTTATATATAAAAATTCTCAAGTTTCATTAATTTATATGATTTACAGACTGATTACATAAATTTATAATTTATATGATCTACAAATTAATTACAATTCCATAATCTATATTTCAACATATAATTCATAGTTTACATTACAAATAATAACTAATTATAATGTACAAAATATATAATATGACCTATATGGACCCTATCTAAATGCATTACTGAGGAGGTAACAACCTTATATACTTTTGACACTTCTGTAGATCCGAACTCCAAAAATCCCAGTCTAATGTCTACTAGGTTTTAGCTTCAGTATCTGCACGAAGAAACAAATCCATCACTCTAAGCATTGCTGCTTAGTGGTGTAATAATATAAGTAAGAAAATAATATACAATAAAGATAAAACCAAAGCAACATTTGGATGCTCAAGAATTAATTTAATTTCGCGTGAGATTACTAATATTAATTTTTGGTTATCCTAATTTTTTCTTCTTTGAAAATGCTTAGTGTATAAACTTTACAGTAATAATATATACAACATTCTATTATTTAAAAATATTAAATTTAGTCTTAATTTATTATGAGAGACGCATTTGTAATATTTATTTACGTTTTACTTCTTTTGCAAATCTTTTTATTATTTCACTAATTTATTTCTAGGTATTTTAAATCATTGCATCGTAAATAAAATTTTAAAACTAATTCTAGTTTCTATTTTATTCATTTATTTTATTCACATTATTCTTAACAAATTTCACTGCCCAAGTAACCTATGACAGGCTGACTAAACTGGATAAGCGAGTCCTGGGCACTGGGCACTGGGCACCGCAGTGCCTCGGGCCGTTATACCATGGCATATGAAATACGGAACATCAACCACGTATGCAATCAGTATGGCTAAAAGCCATGATAACAGATCAGTATGGCTAAAAGCCATGATAACAGATAATCGGGCATACAAGCCATAAATACAAGCATAAAGCCTTACGCAGTACTGCTAAAATAATATCCTATTGGCATGCCAATCTATCCAATCTGACACACGTGTCTAGGCAATACATAGGCACATAAGTACCATTAAGTGTTATTATATTTTATTATTTCATTATAAGCTCCAATAATAATTTATAATATTTCAATTCTATTCCTAGCAGAAGTATAAATTTCTAAAATATAATTCTACATAATTTATGCATTCATTATAATTTATACATTCATTTGATCATTCATATTATCACAATTCATATTAATTATCCTTCTATACCATTGTACTCAAAGTATTTTTCCTTTCTACAATAATGAGAACTAATGTCTCATTCATACATTAATATGATTCATTTATTAATTACACTATTTATATAACTTATCATTTGCAATTTAAGTTTTGGTCCTTTTCATTAATATTATTGAGGTTGCTATTTACCTTACTATTCACTCAAAAGGTAGACTTTTTCATACCTAGTAAATATGTTAATCCTAATTACACTAAGATCCCACATTTTGAGTTCTAAATTTGTTGGCATTGATTGCCAATTGCACTTCAAAGCCTCCTAGAAGTATTTTCAAAAATTCAATTTTTATGTCTTATGTTTACTGTTCAATTGGTTTAAGCTACAGTGAGAATTTGACAAACTTTTCTTTATCAAAGTTATTCCTTTATGTGTCTTATTTAATTCCCTTTTTGAATCACTCCATTTGGAGTTTTGTAGCTCAAGTTATGGCCTAAATACCATAACTGGCTGGATTGAAATTTTCCAAAATTTCTGGACAGAACCAATTCTAGCAGTTTTGGTGTCCTAATTTTGGTGGACAATTTCATTAAATTCTGGTCAAAATTTAGACTTATGGTCTTCATGAAAGTTTTCCTAAATTGTCTAAGCTTTCCATTGATATAAAATTCAGGTCAATTCGACTTTTCTACACTGAATTATGTCAATTTTTCCAGGTCCAGAATTGGTTACCCGGATTTGGCCAATTTTTAGGTCATTCTAAAGTGGTTTTCTGAGCAAGCTTCCTTCATCAAAGTTGTGCCATTATGTGTCTAGTTTCATCTTCAATTGGCCTTTTGGAGCAACCTAACTCAAGATATAACCATCTAAAACTGGACTCAAAGAGTCCAAAATCTCAACAACAATGCAGCATACCAAAGCTATTTCTAATGCCATAATTCACTTCAATTTAAGGTTAACTTACCTCAAATGATCCCTAATTGACCATTAGAGCTCCAATTAAACCTTAAAACACAAAACCCCTAAATGATCACAAAACCCTAACTCATCCCTAATTCATGCATATCACATGAACTACCATCTTTACTCCATTCACACCTCTCAAATACCATCACTAAACCAATTTAATTCGATTTAAACCATCAACATCAACACTTCCTTAGGGCTGTCGAATTCTATGGTGTTCATATACATAAGTTTTATTTCAATTTGCTTACAATTTCATACTTAGTTTAAGTCCCTAACATGGATTAAAGAGAGAGATATGCATAAATAAGCACTAACATCTTGTAGCTCAAATCCAAGCTAACCATGACTTCAATTTTTCTTCACTTTCTTACTCTTTCTTGGCTGCCAAACACTTATCCTTGGTATGGGTGTAATTTTTAGTGAAGGTGGTTAGGGCTTTTTGTGACACCTCTTACCCGTCTACAGTATAGCCGAGTAAGATATGTCACACAGTGTACCGAAATACCATATTTTATTTCAATCATTTTTATTCTTCCTTAATTTATTTCTAATGGTTATGAAGTGCAATTTGTGAAATATAACTCATTTAAGTCATTTATTGAAATTATAAATTTATTTGAGGTTCCAAAAATTTTATAAAAAATCCGACAGAGTACCAGCTAAAAATGGAGAAAACAGTTCTTCGGAACCTGTGAAAACACTTCCAATAATCATTTCCAATCATTCTCAAACTCCAATAACCATCAACATGGTCTCAACATTAGTAATCATTTCAAGTTCTCAACATTAATCCACAATTTCATTCAAATTCAAAATCAACTAAAATTTCATGAAGATATTCTCAAATTATATTAATTAACAAAATTCTTCAAAATATGTACATCAACATATGATTACAAAAATTTACTATTTACATGAGTTCATAATTTACAAATCACAAACTACTACCTATTATAAAATGCAAAAACATAATTTCAAAAGGGACCTAAAGGTCCTACCACTAATGCACTGTAGATGAGAGGTGACTCTGACTCTAGGCAGATCTGTGACCTCACCCAGTCTATGGTCTGCTGGGCTCTCTATTTGCCTCTCCAGAACCTACGTGTGGCAAAAAGCAACGCGCTAAGCAATAATGCTTAGTGGTGCCAATAATAAAATAAAAATAACTAAAAGGAAATAAATATGCAGTGAATGTATTAATGTCTCATGCAGATAAATTTTTGGTAATTATTTGTAGTCTCATTTATTTGGTACTTTTTATATTCATTATTTCATTAAATTTATCAACTTTCATTTTTGATTGCCCAAGTAACCTATACTGGATGACTGGACTGGATAATTTGGTAAACTAGCACTAGGTATCAAGTACCTCGGGCCATTACACCATCGGTCACATATGTATCTCCCGATGTGCAATAGAACAGGACAAGGCCAAGTATCACCATAATTTCAGAATGGATAAAAGCCATAAAATCACAGAATGGCATAATGCCATGTGCAGTGCTACTAACTGAACCCTAATGGCATGCCAACCTATCCTAACCTGTGATGCCCCTTACTCGTCTATAGTGTAGTCGAGCAAGATATGCCACACAGTGTATCGGAACACCCTATTTTAATTCAATCATTTTATTCTTCCTAATTTATTTAATTTTTTTTTCATAGTTATGGAGTACAATTTGTGAAATATAATTCATTTCAGTCATTTATTGAAATCATAAATTTATTTGAGGTTCCATAAATTTTATAGAAAATCCAGCAGAGTACCGGCTAAAAATGGAGAAAACAGTTCTTCGAAACCTGTGAAAAACACTTCCAATATTTTCAATCAATCCCAAACTCCATTTCATCAACAAAATCTCAATGTTTTTTTTTTCAACAACATTTCCATTTCTCAATCATTCATCTCATATAATAATCATGTAAAAGTCATAAATAATATTCACTTTTTCATTCATAAACACAATTTCCACTATTTACATTAATACCAAAATACATTACATAAGTTTCAATTACATATGAGAAAATAAAAGTTAATTACAAAATACCCAAAATGAAACCTAGTGTCCTACCAATGCACTAACGTCGATGAGGTGACACGGACACTATGCAGAGCTGCAGAAGGTCTCACCCAGTCTGTGGTCTACTGGGCTCTCGGTCGGTCTCTCCAGAACCTATGCGTGGGAAAAGCAATGCGCTAAGCAATAATGCTTAATGGTGCCAATAATAAAATAAAAAGAAATAACAGAAAATAAATATGCAGTGAATGTATTGATGTCTCATTGCAAATAAATTTTCGATGAGTATTTGTAATCTTACTTATTTTGTACTGGTTATATTCATTATTTCATTAAATTTATCCACTTTCATTTTTGGTTGCAAAGTAACCTATACTGGACGATTGGACTGGATAAACGGGTAAACTGGCACTGGGTATCAAGTACCTCGGGCCGTCACAGCATCGGTCACATATGTGTCTCCCGGTGTGCAACAGAACAGCTAATAAGCTGTATTAACATTAGGCACAAGGCCAAGTATCAACATAATGCCAGCATGGCTAAAAGCCGTGAAATCACAGAATAGGTATAATGCCATGTGCAGTACTGCTAACTGAACCTTATTGGCATGCCAACCTATCCAAACCAATCACATTAGGCCTACTAGGGCATTTTGCACTTTTAAGTTTCACAATTTTTGAATTTCAAGTTTGAATGTGAAGGAACGGAAGCATGAAAAACACAAGTTTACACCATTGAATTCAATAGTTTTCATCTAGGGTCACATGCATCATGCAAGATTTATTTTTATCTATTTGATTTCAATGATAAACAACATATTAAAACTCTTTTAATATGTTTTTGGATCTATATTTGCCATTTAAGATTTTAAAATTAATCAGATTAATATTAGAACCCTAGATTAAATCAAGAACGATTACACTAACCTCTTGATGCAATCGCAAATGTCTGCACCTTTGAGATTTGTCTTCAGGACACCAAATGTTGTCCCTCTAGTTTGTCCACACCAAGAACACCTATGGCAGCCCTTGAACAGCTTCTAAAGCTTTTTCTATTAATTAGAAATTCAAGTTCTGCCTTTTAAGAGATTAGAGATGTAAACAGGACACTAGAAACAATTTCTAGTGTTCTTAATTCAAGAGATTGATGGCTAATCTCTTTGAATTGATGAGAGATGAAGAAGAATAGATGGAGAGCCTCAAAATGGCTTGACAAAGGAGAGGAGTGGCTGCTGGTTGTTTTTCTTTTTCATAACAACACTTATATAGCTAGGTTAGCACATTAAACCCTTGTCACATGTCACCCTTTGATTAGCTCTAGGTTTAAGAGAACCAATTACATTATGCCAAGTGTCAAACCTATATTTAATCTTGATTTTAATCATCTTACATGTTTAAAAAACATTTGGCAAGCTTATGTGTAATCCCATATGTCACCATCTCATGGTGCCACGTGTCACACTGTGAAATGACCAAAATGCCCCTGTGTCTTAATTTTGAGTTCTTAACCCAAAATAATTATTTTTCTTCTTCTAATCAATTTATGTCAAATATAAATTAATTAATTAATCTCTATTAATTAATTTTTCATTAATTAAATTCATATTTAAACACTTTAAATATAAATTTAACTTATACTATACATCCAATAATCTAGATTTGGTTTCAAGTCATGCTAAGAACTTTGCAATTTAATTGCAAACCAAACCTATTTAATTAATAAATTAAACTCTTAAATTAATTAATTAAATCATATTTAAATAGGTGATAACTTATGTATGTGTGTGACTTACTAGGCTCATCACTAATTGGCAATGAGACATGATATCAACTCTTAATATTATCAGAACTCTTTCTTACCATAAATGATTTCTCTAAATCATTTTATGAACCTCATAGACCATGGTTAACATCTAGCATAGCATGCCATGGCCACCCAATTAGTAATAAGGTTTACCTTAAATGAACCTATAATCATATGTTACCATGCACTAGAATCTCTCTGTTACAAAATCCCAACTCAAGCTGGAGTCATGGTTAATGTCAAACTCCATTTGCTATGAATATTATGTTCTCTTTTAATTCCAGTTCTTGATTAAAAAGATTTTCTCATTAGAAACTCTTTTCTAAATAAATCTATCTGTCCTGGCCAGGAACTTGAAATATCAAGAACAATTAAATGAACATAGGATTTTATCTCTATTTACTTAGAGGAACAGATTCCATCTTGATCAACACCTACCTCCATATATAACTAGTAGGAGCCAACACATGCCCATATACCCATACATAGTATAAGTATGAAAGCAGTATCAAACTCAAACTACCTATATATAAGATAACTGTGATATCTCAGGTCTAAAGATTATATGCACTGATATGATTTATGACAAAACATTGACAAGAGTAAACTCCATGTGCTTGTCATAAGTGTCACTGGTTCGGCCTACTTATCATTTATAAGTGCCTATCATGTTTGTTATATGGCATGAGACTCAGCATTCCATCTTATTTATATCTCATATAAATAACTTGGGAACAAATATGAATACAATCTTTCTGGATAAGTCATATCCTTATTATGAAGTATCCTCGATTGTGAACCTATTTATGATACTTTGTGCTAGAAATATTGTCAGTTATATTCTTAACAACTTAAGAATAATATTTCTAACAAAATATCAATGGACCTTTTCTATTACACATAAATATATTATGTAAACGGAAAAGTAGAAATGCCTTTTATTAATAAAAATATGTACAAGATACATACTAAATGATATGCTCTAGGGCATACTACTAACAATCTCCCACTAGCACTAGAGCCATTCATTATAATATCTTAGACCTATCTTCTCAAGATGTCGGTCTAACTGAGTCTGTGACATAGGCTTAGTGAATGGATCAGCTGGATTTTCAGCTGATGCTATTTTTTGCATTGCTACATCGCCTCGCCCAACAATTTCTCTGATAATGTGGTAGCACCTTTCTATGTGTTTGGATTTCTGGTGAGACCTTGGTTCCTTAGCCTGTATGACTGCTCCATTGTTGTCACAGTGTAGTGGAACTGCTGACTCAATGGAAGGAACTACTATAAGTTCTGTCACGAACTTCTTTATCCAAACAGCTTCCTTTGCAACATCTGATGCAGCAATATACTCAGCCTCTGTAATGGAATCTGCAGTCGTGCTCTGTTTGGAACTCTTCTAACTGACTGCACCTCCATTACAAATGAACACACATCCAGAGGTAGACTTTCTATCATCGATATCTGATTGGAAATCAGAATCAGTATAACCATCCAATTGCAAGTCTCCACCTCCATAAATCAAGAATAAATCTTTAGTTCTTCTCAAGTACTTAAGGATATTCTTGACAGCTATCCAGTGTTCAAAACCTGGATTGGATTGAAACCTATTAGTCAAACTAATAGCATATGCGATATCCAGCCTAGTACACAACATTGCATACATTAAACTTCCAATAGCCGAAGCATATAGAATCCTGGCCATCTTATCTCTTTCTTCAAGTGTCTTTGGAGACATCTCTTTAGTAAGGTGGATACCATGTCTCACTGGTAACAATCCTCTCTTGGAATCAAGCATGTTAAACCTCTTTAACACCTTTTCAAAGTATAGACTTTGGGATAAACCAATTATTCTTTTCGCTCTATCTCTATATATGCGAATCCCAAGAATATAGGTTGCCTCCCCTAAGTCTTTCATGGAGAATGTATTTGACAACCATACCTTTACAGTTGTCAACATACCTATGTCATTACCCGTCAACAATATGTCATCCACATATAAGACAAGGAAAGTGATAGCACTGTCACTAACCTTCTTATATACACATGGCTTATCCTCATTTTTTATAAAACGAAAGGATTTAATGGCTTCATCAAAACGGATGTTTCAACTCCTCGAAGCTTGTTTCAACCCATAAATGGATCACTTTAGCTTGCATACCTTAGAACCATCTTGGGATTCAAAACCCCTAGGTTGTTCCATGAAAATGTTTTCTTCAATGTATCCATTGAGAAAAGCTGTTTTGACATCCATCTGCCAAATCTCATAATCATAGTATGCAGCTATTGCTAATAAAATCCTAATTGATTTAAGCATGGCAACAAAGCAGAAAGTCTCCTCATAGTCGACTCCTTGCCTTTGGCGAAACCCTTTCGCTACTAGCCTTGCCTTATAGGTCTCTACCTTTCCATCAGAACCAATTTTCTTCTTGAAAACCCATTTGTTCCCTATAGGTACAATACCTTCAAGTGGGTCAACAAGATCCCAAACTTGATTCTTATACATGGAATCAATCTCGGATTTCATAGCATCAATCCATTTTGAAGAGTCTATATCTGATATAGCTTCTTCATAGGTAAGTGGATCATCTCCATGATCTACTTCTTCATGAGTAGACAACTCTTGTTCTTCTTCATGAAGAAAACCATATCTCACTGGTAGGTGAGATACCATGGTTGTTCTACGAAGAACAACTGTAGATGTTTCATCAACGGGTATAGGTTGACTAGATGGATCTATATCCATCTGATCTGTTGGTTGGTCAGAATTCTCCAATTCTAACTCTATTTGCCTTCCTTTGCCTCCTTCTTGAACAAACTGTTGTTCAAGAAATGTGGCATCTCTACTTATCATAACCTTTTGTGAAGTAGGCAAATAAAAATAATATCCAAAACTATCTTTTGGATATCCAACAAATCGACCTTTTCTCGATCCGGTCTCCAATTTATCGTGTTCACTTTTGATATAAGCTGGACAACCCCAAATCTTAACATGCTTAAGAGTTGGTTTTCTTCCATGCCATATCTCATAAGGTGTGGAAAAAACTAATTTTGATGGAATCCTATTCAGAATATACAAAGCTGATTCCAATGTAAATCCCTAAAAGAAGATTGGCATATCAATATAGCTCATTATACTACGTACCATATCTAATAGGGTACGATTTCTCCTTTCAGATACACCATTCAGCTGTGGCGTTCCTGGAGGAGTCAGCTGAGAAACAATGCCATGCTCTCTCAAGTATTCATCAAATTCAGTACTCAAATATTCACCTCCACGATCTGATCGAAGAGCTTTAATACTATTTCCTGTTTGATTTTCTACTTCAGATTTAAATTCTTTAAACTTTTCAAAGGATTCATGTTTGTCTTTCATCAAATACAAATACCCAAATCTTGATTTATGATCAATAAAGGTAATAAAATAATGAAAGCCCCCTCTAGCCATTTCTTTAAATGGATCACATACATCACTATGTATTAGCTCCAAAATATTTTCAGCTCTTAGCCCTTGTCCAACAAAGGGTGATCTAGTCATTTTGCCCTGAAGGCAAGATTCACAAGTTGGAGTAGGCTCAGAGCCCAATGAGGATATAATCCCCATTTTCTCCAGTTTTGCAATCCGATCTTCTGCAACATGACATAACCTTAAGTGCCAAATATATTTTGAACTTGAGTTGGTTTTCACCATGGCATTGCATTCTTTTAGATCACTTGCATTCAATTTGTGTTTGTCATTATTATCCAAATAATAAAGACCATCATTCATATAACCCAAACCAACATATTTATTTCCAAAATAAATATTGCAAACATCATCTGTGAACTGAAATTCATAGCCATTTCTAGTCAAACTAAATATAGAAATGATATTCTTAAAAGCATCAGGTACATATAAAATATTATCCAAACACAAAACATGTCCAAACATGTAAAAAGATTTATATCCTATGGCTAAAGCTTCAACAGTTGAGCCATTGCCAATCCGAACTCTAAGATCTTGAGAACGCAGGCTGCTACTATTTGCTAGTTCCTGCATATCATTAGAAATGTGAGAACTGGCATCAGTATGTAAAACCCAAGCTGTAGATGAACTATGAGTATCATCAGAATCTAAATAACAAGATATGGAAATACCTTCCGAAGGTGTATCCTTCTTGTCCTTCAGAGAAGCAAGATACTCTGGGCAGTTCATTTTCTAGTGCCCATCCTTTTGGCAGTGGAAACACTTTCCTTTGCCTACATCAGCTTTAGTCTTCCTTTTCTGTTTAGCTATTTTCTTGGAAGGACCAGGAATCTGAGGTTTCTTTTTCTTATTGCCCTTCTTCTTGTTGGACTTTCCAGCAGAAGAAGATGCAATCAAAGCTACCTCTTTTCCTTTATTGCCCGGCATATTCTTTTGGGCAATAACCAGCATGTTGAGTAAACCAGCTAAGGTGCATTCCTGTTGAGTCATATGGAAATTTGTCACAAAATTCCCAAAAGACTCAGGAAGGGACTGAAGGATCAAATCCGTCTTTAGTTGGAAATCCATGTTGAAGTCAAGATGTTCCAACTGCTCAATCAGCGGAATTATCTTATGGACATGATCCCCAACATTCTGTCCCTCAGACATCCTCACACGGAATAGCTATCTAGATATCTCATACCTAGCATTCCTGCTGTGCTCACCATATAACTCTTGTAGGTGAAGGAGGATCTCACTCGCACTCAACATGTTCTCATGCCACTTTTGTAACTCATTACTCATGGAAGCAAGCATGTAACACTTAGCTCTCATATCATGCTCCTTCCACTTATCCAAAGTTTCATGTTCCTCTTGTGTGGCCTCTAGAGGTAAGGGACTAGGAACATTTGAATCTAGAACATATCCTATATGTTCAAGGTTCAGGACAAGTTTCAAATTTTCTAGCTAATCAGACAGATTAGGTCCTGTCAACCTATTGCGATCAAGTATGCTTGCAAGGATATTAGATGGTGGTGGTTGTTCTGTGCTCATTTTTATTAGAAAATTAACTGTAGAAAATAACCAGATTAATTAGTAAATATATCATGTAATTAACCAAAATGATTATGGTCTTTTAATCAAATTGGTCCTCCCACTAACTTAGCGAATCCTACACTTCCAAAGTAGAAAACGGAAATCCTAGTTGGATGGATTTCTAGTGGGTGATTGAATTCTTATAATTCTATTGATCATCCTCAGGTACATCCATTATTGGAATTATAATAAACTATAAGTGAGCAACTCCTTGCCCATCACATCTCATGTGTGGTTGAATCCTTTACCTAGCCCCTAATGCTCAAAATCTCAGGTACATCCATTATTGACTTATCTTGCATTAGTTAAGTTGATCCCATTGAGCCAGTAATTATGCAAATAATTTTAATATCCTCAGGTACATCCAATATTGGCCACCAAACTATTTACATATTTACAACATCTCATGCTTAACAATTATTCTTAAGAAAATCTCTTAAATTAATTGCATCTTATGCAACTATTTAAAATTTCTTAAAATAATTGTCCCAATGGAGGGCCTATGTTATAATTACTTTAGTTATAGCATATCTAACTTAATCATTTGTTTGGAAGATTTTCTGGTCATTCTAATTACTATTAAGGTCTCACTTTGCACATTATCCAATTAGCATGCATATATCATATAATAGCATACATTCCCATACATCTCATGCATTCATGGATAAGCAATAAATATGGTATGATCATGGACTTTCTAAGGGATTCAATTCTGAGCCACCAAGAATTGAATAAGGGCATTCCTAGGTGCATTTCATTCATTCATTTTACAAGAGTTGCAGAAGGAGTACATAATCAACACTTAATCTTGAATTCCTCCCACTAGTCCCACCAATGCTCTTGACCTCCTTGAACTTCTTGCAATCCAATATTACATAGCAATCCTTGGCATACCAAGGCGAATTTACAAGAACTTAAATAAATGAAATTACAACCCAAAAATTATTACAAACTTAATAATCCATGCCCAAAATAAATTAAAATAAATTAATTAATTTACAATCCCAAAGAAACATAAAAGAAATAAATCCAATCACATTGGTCTTTTATAGTCCATGATCATCCATCATGCATATCACTATTTAACAATTAAATAAAACATACATACTTAAATTAAATTGAATATCTCATATTCAACTTCAAAATCCAGATTGGAATATGATTCAAATAAATTTAAAAATTCAGATTTAAATCTCATTCAAACAAATTTAAAAATTCAGATTTGAATCTCATTCAAACAACTTTAAAAATTCAGATTTGAATCACATTCAAACATTTTTTAAAAAATCAGATTTGAATCACATTCAAAGATTTTTTAAAAAATCAGATCTAAATTTTATTTAATCAATTTTAAAAAATCAAATTTAAATATGATTCAAACAACTTTAAAAATTCAGATTTGAATCACATTCAAACAACTTTTAAAATTCAGATTTGAATCACATTCAAATTATTTTTAAAATTCTGATTTGAATCATAATTTAATTGTGTGATAAAAATTCTAATTAAACAATTTAATTAGACATAAAATGGATCTTAGATCATACAACAATTGCACATTCACCATCAATTTACCTTTGCACACCATTGTGGTGCATCAACCATGCGCACCATGGTGTTCATCATTTGTGCCGCCACCTTGGCTTTGCAACCAGCAATGAACTTTTGATCTCATGATCAAACACACAATTAAATCATATAAACATCAATCTAAATGGCAAAAATAGTGGCTCTGATACCAATTGAAGGAACGGAAGCGTGAAAAACACAAGTTTACACCATTGAATTCAATAGTTTTCATCTAGGGTCACATGCATCATGCAAGATTTATTTTTATCTATTTGATTTCAATGATAAACAACATATTAAAACTCTTTTAATATGTTTTTGGATCTGTATTTGCCATTTAAGATTTTAAAATTAATCAGATTAATTTTAAAACCCTAGATTAAATCAAGAACGATTACACTAACCTCTTGATGCACTGCAGCGTGTCTGCGCCTTTGAGATTTGTCTTCAGGACACCAAATGTTGTCCCTCTAGTTTGTCCACACCAAGAACACCTATGGCAGCCCTTGAACAACTTCTAAAGCTTTTTCTATTAATTAGAAATTCAAGTTCTGCCTTTTAAGAGATTAGAGATGTAAACAGGACACTAGAAACAATTTCTAGTGTTCTTAATTCAAGAGATTGATGGCTAATCTCTTTGAATTGATGAGAGATGAAGAAGAATAGATGGAGAGCCTCAAAATGGCGTGACAAAGGAGAGGAGTGGCTGCTGGTTGTTATTCTTTTTCATAACAACACTTATATAGCTAGGTTAACACATTAAACCCTTGCCACATGTCACCCTTTGATTAGCTCTAGGTTTAAGTGACCCAATTACATTGTGCCAAGTGTCAAACCTATATTTAATCTTTCTTTTAATCATATTACATGATTAAAAAATATTTGGCAAGCTTATGTGTAATCCCGTGTGTCACCATTTCATGGTGCCACGTGTCACACTGTGAAATGACCAAAATGCCCCTATGTCTTAATTTTGAGTTCTTAACCCAAAACAGTTATTTTTCTTCTTTTAATCAATTTATATCAAATATAAATTAATTAATTAATCTCTTTTAATTAATTTCTCATTAATTAAATTCATATTTAAACACTTTAAATATAAATTTAACTTGTACTATACATCCAATAATCTAGATTTGGTTTCAAGTCATGCTAGGGACTTTGCAATTTAATTGCAAACCAAACCTATTTAATTAATCAATTAAACTCTTTAATTAATTAATTAAATCATATTTAAATAGGTGATAACTTGTGTATGTGTGTGACTTACCAGGCTCATCACTAATTGGCAATGAGACATGATATCAACTCTTAATATCATCAGAACTCTTTCTTACTATAAATGATTTCTCTAAATCATTTTATGAACCTCATAGACCATAGGTAACACCTAGCATAGCATGCCATGGCCACCCAATTAGTAATAAGGTTTACCTTAAATGAACCTATAATCATATGTTACCATGCACTAGAATCTCTCTGTTACAAAATCCCAACTCAAGCTGGAGTCATGGTTTATATCAAACTCCATTTGCTATGAATATTATGTTCTCTTTTAATTCCAGTTCTTGATTAAAAATATTTTCTCATCAGAAACTCTTTTCTAAATAAATCTATCTGTCCTGGCCAGGAACTTGAAACATCAAGAACAATTAAATGAACATAGGATTTTATCTCTATTTACTTAGAGGAACAGATTCCATCTTGATCAACACCTACCTCCATATATAACTAGTAGGAGCCAACACATGCCCATATACTCATACATAGTACAAGTATGAAAGTAGTATCAAACTCAAACTACCTATATACAAGTTAACTGTGCTATCTCAGGTCTAAAGATTATATGCACTGATATGATTTATATACAAGTTAACTGTGCTATCTCAGGTCTAAAGATTATATGCATTGATATGATTTATGACAAAACATTGACAAGAGTAAACTCCATGTGCTTGTCATAAGTGTCACTGGTTCAGCCTACTTATCATTTATAAGTACCTATTATGTTTGTTATATGGCATGAGACTCACCATTCCATCTTTTTTATATCTCATATAAATAACTTGGGAACAAATATGAATACAATCTTTCTGGATAAGTCATGTCCTTATTATGAAGTATCCTCGATTGTGAACCTGTTTATGATACTTTGTGCTAGAAATATTATCACTCATATTCTTAACAACTTAAGAATAATATTTCTAACAAAATATCAATGGACCTTTTCTATTACACATAAATATATTATGTAAACGGAAAAGTAGAAATGCCTTTTATTAATAAAAATATGTACAAGATACATACTAAATGATATGCTCTATGGCATACTACTAACAGAATGTTACTATTCATTTCATTAGTCAACTAAAATGTTGAATTTTGCATAGAAAATAGGTACATTGGTTTTAATACTCCCAACATACCACATTTTGCATTCAAAATTTGTTGGTATTAGTTGCCAATACCATTTCTAAGCTTAATGTTAATTGGACAAAATTTTCAGTTTTCATGCTTTATTTTTACTGTTCCATTAGTCATTTTTACAGCGGGAATTTGGCAAAATGATCAACATAAATGTTGTTCCTTATTTTGTCTATTTGAATTTACCTTTTTGAATCACTCCATTTGGAGTTTTGTATCTCAGGTTATGGTCCAAAAACCACAACTGGGCGGATTGAAATTTTTCTGGACTGACCATATCTATAGTACAGTGAACAGTGATTGCAACTCACTTGTTGGATAGGTTCTAGTCATAATTTGGGTTAGATTTCTTCATGAAAGTTATTGGTCTATATCTCAGCTTGTTGCTGGTAAAATTTCAGGCCAATTGGACCACTCTACACTGAGTTATGGCCAAATGACCAAATACTGTTCATTTGGTCATTCTGCAGAAACAGACTGCAGGTCACCCAGATTGGGGCAAACTTTTGGTCCACTTGATTTGGTCTTATGGACATGGTTTCTTCACCAAAGTTGTGCCATTATGTGTCTAGTTTCATGTCCAATTAGTCTTGCACCAATTGAACCTCTACAATACAAGTTATGACTGCCCAAACCTACTGGACTCATGTCCAATTCTGCAGGTCACCTAGGGCAGCCACACTAAACCCAAATCCCATCACTAAACACACTTCATTTCTTGTTTACCTATAACAAAATGGTCACTAATTGACCATTAAAACTCACTTTCATCATTACATGATCAAATTCTCAATTTCATGCTCAAACCCTAACTCTAATTTCCAATTCATGGCATACACACACCAAACTCATACCAAATCACTTTATCCATCATCTATACTCATCAATAACATAATTAAGCCACTTAATTTCATCAAAAGCCAACAATCCTTAAACTTTCTCATGGCTTCCAAATTTAGAGATTTCATTTACTCAAGTTTTTCTTTTAATTTCACACAATTTCTACTTGATTTAGCATGCTTACAAGATTAAAGAAAGAAAGAAATTGTTTAGTGCACTAACCTTTTTGAGCTTCACTTAACCTTGATTAAACCTCCCTAATCTCTTCTTCTTTGACTGCCAATAGCTTTTTCTAGGTGAAAGATCAAATTTTTGTGAAGGGACTTGGCAATTTTGGTGAACAAATGGATAGGAAATTCAAGCTTTTAAGCTTGAAAATGGTGGAACCTCTTCTCTCTCTCTTTCTCAACGTTTTTGGCTGCCCAAAGGTTGAAGATGCAGATTGGTTTTTCAATTTTTTGGTCTCTTTTATCTCTTTTAATGAGTTTAACAAATTGCGATTGGTGGAGGAAATTTAAATGACATCATATGATGTCATAATTAACATTTTCTTTCATTTTCTTTTCTTCTCTTCTCTACTTATTTTCAATTTAATTTTTAGCAATATTTATTCATATTTTAGATCATAATAATTATTTGCTTAACTGGACAAGTCGGTCAAAAATCATCTCTGAAGATGAAATGACAAAAATGCCCTCCGTTTGGCTTAACGGGCCAAAATTGTCTATACCGATTGAAAAATTTTTCTAAGTATTTTCTTGGCATTCTAATACCATAAGAACCTCAATGACCCTTCTCTGGAGTCCCAAAAATTATTTTATAATTTTTCCCCTGGGTTTAGGGCTCCTAGTTGCGAGAACCGCAACTTCTCACTAGGTTACCCATCGCTAGGGCACCGACTCATTTAACTTTGTTGTATTTTATTTCTAAAATTTTTCTTATTAATATTTGAGTTAATTATGGTTCCTCACTTTAGTTTAAATATTTTTCCAGACGTTCTAGCTGTCCGGAGATCACCGGAACAGTAGAATGTGCAGAATTGCTACAGGGAGGGTGTTACAAAACCAATCTTACTAGGTATACTAGGGCATGTTACACTTTTAAATTTTACAATTCTTGAGATTGAAGTTTAAGTGTTACTATTTATTTCATTAGTCAACTAAAATGTTGACTTTTGCATAAACAATAGGTACATTGGTTCTAATATTCCCAACATACCACATTTTGCATTCTAAAGTTGTTGGTATTAGTTGCCAATACCATTTCTAAGCTTAGTGTTAGTTATTCACAATTTTCAGATTTCAAGCATTAAGTTTACTGTTCCATTAGTCATTTGGACAGTAGAAATTTGGCAAAATTGTCTTATGAAAGTTGTTCCTTATTGTGTTTAGTTACATTTCTTTTTTTGAATCACTCTATTTGAAGTTTTTTAGCTCAAGTTATGGTATAAATACCATAACTGGCTGGATTACAAATTTTCCAGATTTTTTGGACAAAACCAAATCTATAGTGTTTTGTACACTGATTGCAGGTCAATTTTTAAACATGTTATGATCAAAATTTAGGTTCGTTTTCTTCATGAAAGTTGTAGGCCTATGTCTCAGATATCTGATGGTAAAAGTTTAGGTCAATTGGACTTTTCTACAATGAGTTATGACCAAATGAATAAACACTGTTCATTTAGTCATTTTGCCCAGGCAGAATGCAAGTCACCCGAATTAGGGCAATTTTTAGGTCAACTTGGTTTAGTTTTCTGGGCAAGGTTTCTTCACCAAAGTTGTGACATTATATGTCTAGTTTCATGTCCAATTGGCCTTGTATCAATTGAACCTATACAACTCCATTTATGGCTACCCAAACCTGCTGGACTCACAACCAGTTGGGCAGGTTACCAAGGGCAGCATTCCTAAGTTCAACTCCAACATCCTTAGTCACTTCAATTCCTCCTCACACACATTCAAATGGTCACTAATTGACCATTACAATTTTCATTATACCATTCCATGAGGAAACCATAATTTTGTTCAAGTCTTCAATTTCTCAAAGTTTAATTTATGCATTAAACTTACAATTTCAACTTATATCATGTCCTTAAACATGAATTGAGTGAGAGAGAGAATAAATTGGGCACTAACCTTGATTTAGCTAATTTCCAAAGCTTGAGAACTTCTCTTTTCCTCCTTCCTTTTACTGCCCAAGACTTGCTCTAGGTGTAAGGAAAATTTTTAATGAAAGGAGCAAGGGATTTTATGGTGTAAAATGGTGAGAAAGGAAGCTTGGTTGGGATGGCAATGGTGGATAGCTTGGAGCTGGTTCATTGCAGCTGAAGAAAATGGAAGAAACTGATTTGTTTTCTTTCATTTTTTACCCATTTAATCATTTTAAATGAGTTATTGCCATGTGTCATAATGTGATTGGGTGGGAGGATTTTAATTGCATAAGCATGATGCCAAAAGTCTCATTTTTCTTCATTTTTTTTCTTTTCTTTCTATTTATTTTCAATTAAATTTTTAGTAATATTTATTCATATTTTAGATCATAATAATTATTTACTTAAATGGACAAGTCGACCAAAAATCATCTCTGAAGACGAAATGACCAAAATGCCCTCCGTTTGGCTTATTGAGCCAAAATCGTCTGTACCGATTTAAAAATTTTTCTAAGCATTTTCTTGGCATTCTAATGCCATAGAAACCTCAATGACTCTTCTCTGGAGTCCCAAAAATTATTTTATGAATTTTCTCCTGGGTCTAGGGCTCCTAGTTGCGAGGACCGCAACTTTCCAATGGGTTACCCATCGCTAGGGCACCGGCTCATTTAACTTGGTTGTATTTTATTTCTAAAGTTTTTCCTAAATTTTTCTTATTAATATATGAGTTAATTATGGTTCCTCACTTTAGTTTAAATATTTTTCCAGATGTTCTAGCTGTCCGAACTGACACCGGTCACCGGAACAGTAGAATGTACGAAATTGCTACAGTAAGGGTGTTACAACTCTTCCCCTCTAATTTAAATTTCATCCTTGAAATTTACCTGATGCAAACAGTTGAGGGAACTGTTACCTCATCGTCTCTTCACTTTCCATTGTTGCCTCCTTGGTGTTGTGGTACCTCCAAAGCACTTTCACTAGTGGAATCTGCTTATTCCTCAACTCTTTCACTTCCTGAGCCAAGATCCGTATGGGTTCTTCTTCATATGTCAAATCCGATTGTACTTCAATTTCTTCCATGGAGATCACATGTGAAGGATTTGAGCGGTATCTTCTTAGCATAGATACGTGGAACACATTGTGGATCTTGTCCAGCTCTGGTGGTAAAGCTAGCCTGTAGGACACTGGACCCACACGTTCAATGACTTCATATGGGCCAATGAACCTAGGGCTTAACTTACCTTTCCTTTCAAACCTTAGTACCTTCTTGCACGGTGACACTTTAAGGAACACTTTGTTGCCAACTGCATATTTTATTTCTTTTCTCTTCAAGTCGGCATAAGATTTTTTTCTGTCTGAGGCAACCTTCAGATTGACTTTGATTAGTTTTACTTTCTCTTCAGTCTGTTTCACCAGGTCTGGCCCTACCAATTTATCTTCACCCAATTCAGTCCAGCACACTGGAGTTCTACATTTCCTCCCATACAGTGCTTCATACGGGGCCATTTGGATGCTAGCTTGGTAGCTATTATTGTATGCAAATTCTGCCAGTGGGAGATATCTATCCCAACTTTCCTCAAACTCAATGACACAACTCCTCAACATATCCTCAAGGACCTACCATATATTTCATGTTATTATTATTATTTCAGTTCAATATTTGTATTAATTCAACTGGTTCCAATTGTTTACCTGGATTACTCTTGCTAATTGCCCATCCATCTGAGGATGAAAAGCTCTGCTAAAGTGGAGTTGTGTACCCAAGGATTCATGCAACTTCTTCCAAAATCTCGATGTAAACCTTGGGTCTCGATCAGATATGATGGAAAGTGGAATTCCATATAGTCTAACTATCTCACTGATATACAATTCTGCTAACTTCTCCAGTGAGTAGTCAGTCCTAACTGGCAGAAAGTGTACTGATTTCATCAATCTATCTACTATCACCCATACTGCATCATGCTTCTTCTGGGTGAGAGGTAGACCACTTACAAAATCCATGGTGACCCGATCCCATTTCCATTCAAGTATACGTATAGGCTGTAGCAAACCCGATGGAACTTGATGTTCTGCCTTGACTTGCTTACATGTCAAGCATTTAGTCACATAATCAGCTATGTCCTTCTTCATACCAGGTCACCAATAATGAAGCTTTAGGTCATGATACATTTTTGTACTTCTTGTGTGCATAGCATAAACACTAATATGTGCCTCCTTCAGAATACTGGCTTTCAATTCCCCATCATCTGGTACACATGCTCTTCCTTTATAGTACAGACACCCATCTGCTTTCACTTCGTAGTCAGTTGCTTTCCCTTCTGAGATTTTACTCACAGTAGTCATTAATTTCTCATCTACCTTTTGCCCATCTAAAATTTGTTGTAGCAGGTTTGGCCTCACTTGCAACTCAACCAAAATAGCTCCATCTCGAGCCAAAGATAGACGAGCACTCAATGATCTCAAAGCTGTGATGGATTTTTTGCTCAAAGCATCAGTAACTACATTTGCCTTCCTAGGATGATAGTCAATTACACAATCATAGTCCTTCAGGAACTCAATCCATCGCCTCTGTCTAAGGTTGAGCTCCTTCTGGGTTGGCAAGTATTTCAGACTTTTGTGGTCTATATAAATGTAGCACTTTTCACCATACAAGTAGTGCTTCCATATCTTCAGTGCGAAGATAATTGCTGCAAGTTCTAGATCATGGGTAGGGTAATTCTGTTCATGTGGCCTTAGCTGCCTAGAACCATAAGCGACCACCTTCCCTTCTTTCATCAATACACACCCTAACCCATTATGAGAGGCATCACTGTAGACCACAAAGTCCTTTCCCGATACTGGCTGTGTTAACACTAGTGCCTCTGTTAACATAGCCTTCAACTTCTCAAAACTAGCCTGACATTTGTCATTCCAGTCAAATCTGACATTCTTGTGTAACAACTTGGTCATTGGAGCAGCTATTAAAGAAAATCCCTTCACAAATCTTCTATAATACCCAGCTAGCCCCAAGAAGCTTCTGACCTTAGTTGTATTTCTGGGAGGCTTCCATTCCATCACTGCTTCTATTTTCTTGAGATCCACTCTAATCCCATCAGTTGACACTATGTGTCCAAGGAATGCAATCTCACCCAACCAAAAGTCACACTTGGACAACTTAGCATACAGCTTCTTTTCTCTCAGGGTTTGCAGGACAATTCTCAAATGTTCATCATGTTCTTTCCTGGTCTTGGAATACACTAAAATATCATCAATAAAGACCACTACAAACCGATCTAGGTATGGATGGAAGATATGGTTCATAAGGTCCATGAATGCTGCTGGTGCATTTGTTAGGCCAAAGGGCATCACTAAGAACTCATAATGCCCATGCCGGGTCCTGAATGCAGTCTTTGGCACATCTGTATCCTTCACCCTCAACTGATGATACCCTGATCTGAGATCAATTTTGGAAAATACTCCTGCTCCCTTCAATTGATCAAACAGATCATCAATTCTAGGCAACGGATATTTGTTCTTCACTGTCACTTTATTTAACTGCCGGTAATCAATGCATAACCTCAAAGTCCCATCTTTCTTTTTAACAAATAGCACTGGAGCTCTCCATGGTGACACACTAGGGCGTATAAACCCCTTATCCAGTAACTCCTACAATTGGAATTTTAGCTCCTTCAATTTTGTGGGTGCCATCGTATAAAGAGCAATAGAGATTGGTGCTATACCCGGCAGTATCTCTGTAACATCCTTATTTTAGCTAGTCCATACAGTCTACTGTTCCGGTGACCAGTATCGGTCCGAACAGCTAGAACATTCGGAAAAATATTTAAACTAAAGTAAGGAACCAAAAATTAACTCAAATATTAATAAGAAAAAAATTTAGGAAAAATTATAACATAATTTTTGGGACTCCAGAGAAGGGTCATTGAGGTTCTATGGCATTAGAATGCCAAGAAAATAATTAGAAAAAATTTTCAATCGGTACAGACAATTTTGGCCCGTTAAGCCAAACGGAGGGCATTTTGATCATTTCGTCTTTAGAGATGATTTTTGGGCCAACTTGTCCAGTTAAATAAATAATTTATACAATATAAAATATAAATAAATATTGTCCAAAAATTTAATTGTAATCAAATAGACAAGAAATGGAGAGAAAATGAAATAAAATGGATTTATGACATCATCATGATGTCATTAAAACTCACCCAACCAACCCAATCTTGACACATGACATATACATATATAAAAAAGGTAAAATGGGCTGGAAAAAAAAAATCAGAACCACTACTTTTTCCTTCCTTCATGCCGTCACCCATGCCCCCATAACCCTCAATGAACAAGCTTTTTCAAGCTTGATTTTCCCTAGCTTTCTTCCACCAAAAACCCTAATTGTCAACACAAAAACTTGCTCTTACACCTTGGTGATTCTTTTGGGAGTAAAAAGAAGAGGAAAACAAGAGCTTTAGCAAGTGGGAAAATCTCACTCCTTTGAGGTTAGTGACCTAACCATGAATTTTACTTTAAATTCATGTTAAGGACTTTGAATTAGTGTAAATTACAAAGAAAAAAATTGTTGAATACCATTTGTATGTATGTTAGTAGTATGCCCTAGAGCATATCATTTAGTATGTATCTTGTACATATTTTATTAATAAATGGCATTTCCACTTTTCTGTTTATATAATATATTTATGTGTAATAGAAAAGGTCCATTGATATTTTGTTAGAAATATTATTCTTAAGTTGTTAAGAATATGAGTGACAATATTTCTAGCACAAAGTATCATAAATAGGTTCACAATCGAGGATACTTCATAATAAGGACATGACTTATCCAGAAAGATTATATTCATGTTTGTTCCCAAGTTACTTATATGAGATATAAATAAGATGGAATGGTGAGTCTCATGCCATATAACAAACATGATAGGCACTTATAAATGATAAGTAGGCCGAACCAGTGACACTTATGACAAGCACATGGAGTTTACTCTTGTCAATGTTTTGTCATAAATCATATCAGTGCATATAATCTTTAGACCTGAGATAGCACAGTTATCTTATATATAGGTAGTTTGAGTTTGATACTGCTTTCATACTTGTACTGTGTATGGGTATATGGGCATGTGTTGGCTCCTACTAGTTATATATGGAGGTAGGGGTTGATCAAGATGGAATCTGTTCCTCTAAGTAAATAGAGATAAAATCCTATGTTCATTTAATTATTCTTGATGTTTCAAGTTCCTGGCTAGGACAAATAGATTTATTCAGAAAAGAGTTTCTGATGAGAAAATCTTTTTAATCAAGAACTGGAATTAAAAGAGAACATAATATTCATAGCAAATGGAGTTTGACATAAACCATGACTCCAGCTTGAGTTGGGATTTTGTAACAGAGAGATTCTAGTGCATGGTAACATATGATTATAGGTTCATTTAAGGTAAACCTTATTACTAATTGGGTGACCATGGCATGCTATGCTAGGTGTTAACCATGGTCTATGAGGTTCATAAAATGATTTAGAGAAATCATTTATGGTAAGAAAGAGTTCTAATGATATTAAGAGTTGATATCATGTCTCATTGCCAATTAGTGATGAGCCTAGTAAGTCACACACATACACAAGTTATCACCTATTTAAATATGATTTAATTAATTAATTAAAGAGTTTAATTGATTAATTAAATAGGTTTGGTTTGCAATTAGATTGCGAAGTCCCTAGCATGACTTGAAACCAAATCTAGATTATTGGATGTATAATATAAGTTAAATTTATATTTAAAGTGTTTAAATATGAATTTAATTAATGAGAAATTAATTAATAGAGATTAATTAATTAATTTATATTTGATATAAATTAATTAGAAGAAGAAAATAATTATTTTGGGTTAAGAACTCAAAATTAAGACACAGGGGCATTTTGGTCATTTTGCAGTGTGACACGTGGCACCATGAGATGGTGACACATGGCATAACACATAAGCTTTCCAAATGTTTTTTTTTAATCATGTAAGATGATTAAAATCAAGATTAAATATAGGTTTGACACTTGGCACAATGTGATTAGGTCACTTAAACCTAGAGCTAATCAAAGGGTGACATGTGGCAAGGGTTTAATGTGTTAACCTAGCTATTTAAGTGTTGTTATGAGAAAATAAAACACAACCAGCAGCCACACTCCTTTTTCACGCCACTTTGAGGGTTTTTATCTCTTCTTCTTCATCTCTTATCAATTCAAAGAGATTAGCCATCAATCTCTTGAATTAAGAACACTAGAAATTGTTTCTAGTGTCTTGTTTACATCTTTAATCTCTTAAAAGGCAGAACTTGATTTTCTAATTAATAGAAAAAGCTTTAGAAGCTATTCAAGGGCTGCCATAGGTGTTCTTGGTGTGGACAAGCTAGAGGGACAACATCTGGTGTCCTGAAGATGAATCTCAAAGGCGCAGACACGCTGCAGTGCATCAAGAGGTTAGTGTAATCGTTCTTGATTTAATCTAGGGTTCTAAAATTAATCTGATTAATTTTAAAATCTTAAATGGCAAATACAGATCCAAAAACATATTAAAAGAGTTTTAATATGTTGTTTATCATTGAAATCAAATATATAAAAATAAATCTTGCATGATGCATGTGACCCTAGGTGAAAATTTTTGAATTCAATGGTATAAACTTGTGTTTTTCACGCTTTCGTTCCTTCAATTGGTATCAGAGGCACTATATTTGCCATTTAGATTGTTGATTATATGATTTAATTGTGTGTTTGATCATGAGATCAAAAGTTCATTGCTGGTTGCAAAGCAAGTTGGCGGCATACTTGAAAAAATACCATCAATGGTGCGCATGGTTTGGCTTCCATGGGTGGTTTAAGGTTTGGCTTTTAATTCTGCAATTGTTGTATGATCTAAGGCCTATTCTTTGACTAATTAAAGTGTTTAATTAGTAGTTTTTATCACACAATTAAATTATGATTCAAATCAGAATTTTAAAAATTGTTTGAATGTGATTCAAATCTGAATTTTAAAAGTTGTTTGAATGTGATTCAAAGCTGAATTTTTAAAGTTGTTTAAATCATATTTAAATCTGATTTTTTAAAATTGATTGAATAAAATTCAGATCTGATTTTTTTAAAAATGTTTGAATGTGATTCAAATCTGATTTTTTAAAAAATGTTTGAATGTGATTCAAATCTGAATTTTTGAAGTTGTTTGAATGTGATTCAAATCTGAATTTTTAAATTTGTTTGAATGAGATTCAAATCTGAATTTTTAAATTTATTTGAATCATATTCAAATCTGGATTTTTAAGTTGAATATGAGATATTCAATTTAATTTAAGTATGTATGTTTTATTTAATTGTTAAATAGTGATATGAATGATGGATGATCATGGACTATAAAAGACCAATGTGATTGGATTTATTTCTTTTATGTTTCTTTGGGATTGTAAATTAATTAATTTATTTTAATTTTTTTTGGGCATGTATTATTAAGTTTGTAATAATTTTTGGGTTGTAATTTCATTTATTTAAGTTCTTGTAAATTCGCCTTGGTATGCCAAGGATTACTATGTAATATTGGATTGCAAGAAGTTCAAGGAGGTCAAGAGCATTGGTTGGACCAGTGGGAGGAATTCAAGATCAAGTGTTGATTATGTACTTCTTTAGCAACTCTTGTAAAATGAATGAATGAAATGCACCTAGGAATGCCCTGATTCAATTCTTGGTGGCTCAGAATTGAATCCCTTAGAAAGTCCATGATCATACCATATTTACTGCTTATCCATGAATGCATGAGATGTATGGAAATGTATGCAATTATATGATATATGCATGCTAAATGGATAATGTGCAAAGTGAGACCTTAATAGTAAATAGAATGACCATAAAATCTTCCAAACAAATGATTAAGTTGGAAATGCTATAATTAAAGTAATTATAACATAGGCCCTCCATTGGGACAATTATTTTAAGAAATTTTAAATAGTTGCATAAGATGCAATTTATTTAAGAGATTTTCTTAAGAATAATTGTTAAGCATGAGATGTTGTAAATATGTAAATGGTTTAGTGGCCAATATTGGATGTACCTGAGGACATTAAAATTATTTGCATAATTACTGGCTCAATGGGATCAACTTAACTAATGCAAGATAAGTCAATAATGGATGTACCTGAGATTTTGAGCATTAGGGGCTAGGTAAAGGATTGAACCTCACATGAGATGTGATGGGCAAAGAGTTGCTCACTTATAGTTTATTGTAATTCCAATAATGGATGTACCTGAGGATGATCAATAGAATTATAAGAATTCAATCACCCACTAGAAATCCATCCAACTAGGATTTCCGTTTTCTACTTTGGAAGTGTAGGATTCGCTAAGTTAGTGGGAGGACCAATTTGATTAAAAGACCATAATCATTTTGGTTAATTACATGATACATTTACTAATTAATCTGGTTATTTTCTGCAATTAATTTTATGATAAAAATAAGCACAAAACAACCACCACCATCCAATATCCTTGCAAGCATACTTGATCACAATAGGTTGACAGGACCTAATCATGCGATTGGCTAAGAAATTTGAAACTTGTCTGAACCTTGAACATATAGGATATGTTCTAGATTCAAATGTTCTGGTCCCTTACCTCCGGAGGCCACATAAGAGGAACATGAAACTTTGGACAAGTGGAAGGAGAATGATATGAGAGCTAAGTGTTACATGCTTGCTTCCATGAGTAATGAGTTCTGAAGCAACATGAGAACATGCAGAGTGCGAGTGAGATCCTCCTTCACCTACAAGAGTTGTATGGTAAGCACAAAGAGAATGCTAGGTATGAGATATCTAGACGGCTATTCCGTATGAGGAAGTCTGAGGGCGAGAATGTTGGGGATCATGTCCACAAGATGATTCGGATGATTGAGCGATTGGAACATCTTGACTTTAACATGGATTTCCAACTACAGAGGATTTGATCCTTGATCCTTTCACGAGTCTTTTGGGAATTTTGTGACAAATTTCCATATGACTAGACAGAATGCACCTTAGCTAGTTTACTCAACATCTGGTTATTGCCCAAAAGAATATGCTAGGCAATAAAGGAAAAGAGGTAGCTTTGGTTGCATCTTCTTCTCTGGAAAGTCCAACAAGAAGAAGGGCAATAAGAAAAAGAAACCTCGATTCACTGGTCCTTCTAAGAAAATAGCTAAGCAGAAAAGGAAGACTAAAGTGATGAAGGCAAAGGAAAGTGTTTCCATTGCCAATAGGAAAGTGTTTCCATTGCCGATGAAAGTGTTTCCACCGGCAGTATAGCAATCTAAATGAATGCAATGCCGTGGTGAAAACCAACTCAAGTTCAAAATATATTTGGCACTTAAGGTTATGTCATGTTGCGTAAGATAGGATTACAAAATTGGAGAAAATGGGGATTCTATCCTTATTGGACTCGAGCCTACTCCAACTTGTGAATCTTGCCTTGTGGCAAAATGAGAAGATCACCCATTGTTGGACAGGGGCTAAGAGCTGAAAAAATTTTGGAGCTAATACAAAGTGATGTATGTGGTCCAAATAAAGAAATGGCTAGAGGGGGCTTTCATTATTTTATTACCTTTACTGATAATAAATCAAGGTTTGGGTATTTGTATTTGATGAAATACAAACATGAATCTTTTGAAAAGTTCAAAGAATTTAAATCTGAAGTAGAAAATCAAATAGGAAAGAATATTAAAGCTCTTCGATCAGATCGTGGAGGTGAATATTTGAGTACTGAATTTGATGAATACTTGAGAGAGCATGGCATTGTTTCTCGGTGACTCCTCCGAGAACGCATACGGTGAATGGTGTATCTGAAAGGAGAAATCGTACCCTATTGGATATGGTACATAGTATGATGAGCTATACTGATATGCCAATCACCTTTTGGGGATTTGCATTAGAATCAGCTTTGTATATTCTGAATAGGATTCCATCAAAATCAGTTTCTTCCACACCTTATGAGATATGGCATGGAAGAAAACCAAGTCTTAAGCATGTTAAGATTTGGGGTTGTCCAGCTTATATCAAAAAGCTGAACATTGATAAATTGGAGACCAGATCAGAAAAAGGTCGATTTGTTGGATATCCAAAAGATAGTTTTGGATATTATTTTATTTGCCTACTTCACAAAAGTTGTGATAAGTAGAGATGCCACATTTCTTGAACAATAATTTGTCCAAGAAGGAGGCAAAGGAAGGCAAATAGAGTTAGAATTGGAGAATTCTGACCAACCAACAGATCAGATGGATATAGATCCATCTAGTCAACCTATACCCGTTGATGAAACATCTACAGTTGTTCCTCGTAGAACAACCAGGGTATCTCACCCACCAGTGAGATATGGTTTTCTTCATGAAGAAGAACAAGAGTTGTCTACTTATGAAGAAGTAGATCATGGAGATGATCCACTTACCTATGAAGAAGCTATATCAGATATAGACTCTTCAAAATGGATTGATGCTATGAAATCCGAGATTGATTTTATGTATAAGAATCAAGTTTGGGATCTTGTTGACCCACCTGAAGGTATTGTACCTATAGGGAACAAATGGGTTTTCAAGAAGAAAATTGGTTCTGATGGAAAGGTAGAGACCTATAAAGCAAGGCTAGTAGCGAAAGGGTTTCGCCAAAGGCAAGGAATCGACTATGAGGAGACTTTCTCGCCTGTTGTCATGCTTAAATCAATTAGGATTTTATTAGTAATAGCTGCGTACTATGATTATGAGATTTGGCAGATGGATGTCAAAACAACTTTTCTCAATGGATACATTGAAGAAAACATTTTCATGGAACAACCTAAGGGTTTTGAATCCCAAAATGGTTCCAAGGTATGCAAGCTAAAGCAATCCATTTATGAGTTGAAACAAGCTTCGAGGAGTTGGAACATCCGTTTTGATGAAGCCATTAAATCCTTTGGTTTTATCAAAAATGAGGATGAGCCATGTGTATATAAGAAGGTTAGTGACAGTGCTATCACTTTCCTTGTCTTATATGTGGATGACATACTGTTGATGGGTAATGACACAGGTATGTTGACGACTATAAAGGTATGGTTGTCAAATACATTTTCCATGAAAGACTTAGGGGAGGCAACCTATATTCTTGGGATTCGCATCTATAGAGATAGAGCGAAACGAATAATTGGTTTATCCCAAAGTCTATACTTGGAAAAGGTGTTAAAGAGGTTTAACATGCTTGATTCCAAGAGAGGATTGTTACCGGTGAGACATGGTATCCATCTTTCTAAAGAGATGTCTCCAAAGACACCTGAAGAAAGAGATAAGATGGCAGATTCCATGTGCTTGGCTATTGGAAGTTTAATGTATGCAATGTTGTGTACTAGGCGGATATCGCATAAGTCGTTAGTTTGACTAGCGGTATCAATCCAATCGGGTTTGGAATCTTTGGATAGTCACAAGAATATTCTTAAGTACTTGAGAAGAACTAAGGATTTATTCTTGATTTATGGAGTGGAGACTTGCAATTAGATGGTTATCACGATTACGATTTCCAATCAGCTATCGATGATAGAAAGTCTACCTGCGGATATGTGTTCATTTGTAATGGAGGTGCGATCGGTTGGAAGAGTTCCAAGCGAGCACATTGCAGATTCCACTACTGAGGTGAGTATATTCTTTGCATCGGATCTTTGCAAAGGAAAGTATTTGGAATAAAAAGTTCGTGTGAGAACTTACGATAGTTCCTTCCATTGAGTCGCGGTTCCATTACCTTTGTGACAACAATGGAGTAGTCATCTGAGCTAAGGAACTAAGGTCTCACCCAAAATCCAAACACATAGAAAGGCACTACCACATTATCAGAGATATAGTTGGGCAAAGCGATTTAGCCATGCAGAAAATAGCATCAGCTGAAAATCCAGCTGATCCATTCATTAAGCCTATGTCACAGACTCAGTTAGATCGACATCTTGAGAAGATAGGTCTAAGATATTGTAATGAATGGCTCTAGTGCTAGTGGGAGATTGTTAGTAGTATGCCCTAGAGCATATCATTTAGTATGTATCTTGTACATATTTTATTAATAAATGGCATTTCCACTTTTCCGTTTATATAATATATTTATGTGTAATAGAAAAGGTCCATTGATATTTTGTTAGAAATATTATTCTTAAGTTGTTAAGAATATGAGTGACAATATTTCTAGCACAAAGTATCATAAATAGGTTCACAATCGAGGATACTTCATAACAAGGACATGACTTATCCAGAAAGATTGTATTCATGTTTGTTCCCAAGTTACTTATATGAGATATAAATAAGATGGAATGGTGAGTCTCATGCCATATAACAAACATGATAGGCACTTATAAATGATAAGTAGGCCGAACCAGTGACACTTATGACAAGCACATGGAGTTTACTCTTGTCAATGTTTTGTCATAAATCATATCGATGCATATAATCTTTAGACACTGAGATAGCAGTTATCTTATATATAGGTAGTTTGAGTTTGATCTGCTTTCATACTTGCTGTGTATGGGTATATGGGCAGGTGTTGGCTCCTACTAGTTATATATGGAGGGAGGGGTTGATCAAGATGGAATCTGTTCCTCTTAGTAAATAGAGATAAAATCCTATGTTCATTTAATTGTTCTTGATGTTTCAAGGTCCTGGCCAGGACAGATAGATTTATTCGTAAAAGAGTTTACGATGAGAAAATCTTTTTAATCAAGAACTGGAATTAAAAGAGAACATAATATTCATAGCAAATGGAGTTTGACATAAACCATGACTCCAGCTTGAGTTGGGATTTTGTAACAGAGAGATTCTAGTGCATGGTAACATATGATTATAGGTTCATTTAAGGTAAACCTTATTACTAATTGGGTGGCCATGGCATGCTATGCTAGGTGTTAACCATGGTCTATGAGGTTCATAAAATGATTTAGAGAAATCATTTATGGTAAGAAAGAGTTCTAATGATATTAAGAGTTGATATCATGTCTCATTGCCAATTAGTGATGAGCCTAGTAAGTCACACACATACACAAGTTATCACCTATTTAAATATGATTTAATTAATTAATTAAAGAGTTTAATTGATTAATTAAATAGTTTTGATTTGCAATTATATTGCGAAGTCCCTAGCATGACTTGAAACCAAATCTAGATTATTGGATGTATAATATAAGTTAAATTTATATTTAAAGTGTTTAAATATGAATTTAATTAATGAGAAATTAATTAATAGAGATTAATTAATTAATTTATATTTGATATAAATTAATTAGAAGAAGAAAATAATTATTTTGGGTTAAGAACTCAAAATTAAGACACAGGGGCATTTTGGTCATTTTGCAGTGTGACACGTGGCACCATGAGATGGTGACACATGGCATAACACATAAGCTTTCCAAATATTTTTTTTTAATCATGTAAGATGATTAAAATCAAGATTAAATATAGGTTTGACACTTGGCACAATGTGATTGGGTCACTTAAACCTAGAGCTAATCAAAGGGTGACATGTGGCAAGGGTTTAATGTGTTAACCTAGCTATTTAAGTGTTGTTATGAGAAAATAAAACACAACCAGCAGCCACACTCCTTTTTCAAGCCACTTTGAGGGTTTTTATCTCTTCTTCTTCATCTCTTATCAATTCAAAGAGATTAGCCATCAATCTCTTGAATTGAGAACACTAGAAATTGTTTCTAGTGTCTTGTTTACATCTTTAATCTCATAAAAGGCAGAACTTGATTTTCTATTTAATAGAAAAAGCTTTAGAAGCTATTCAAGGGCTGCCATAGGTGTTCTTGGTGTGGACAAGCTAGAGGGACAACATCTGGTGTCCTAAAGATGAATCTCAAAGGCGCAGAGACGTTGCAGTGCATCAAGAGGTTTGTGTAATCGTTCTTGATTTAATCTAGGGTTCTAAAATTAATCTGATTAATTTTAAAATCTTAAATGGCAAATACAGATCCAAAAACATATTAAAAGAGTTTTAATATGTTGTTTATCATTGAAATCAAATATATAAAAATAAATCTTGCATGATGCATGTGACCCTAGGTGAAAATTTTTGAATTCAATGGTATAAACTTGTGTTTTTCATGCTTCCGTTCCTTCAATGTAAACCCTAGATTTTTGGTAGCCATGGTTAGGGTTTGATTGTGTTGAGTTTAATGAAATTAAAAGACTATCATGGCTGCCCATAATATGTAATTACTAAGTGGATTGATGAAATGAAGTGAAAATGCATGAATGGTAATGTGTGAGTTAGGGTTTGGAGTGGAAAAATGGGACTTTGACCATGTGATGATAGAAGTAGGTTTTAATGGTCAATTAGTGACCATTTGGTTTGGTTTGAATAAAAAATGAAGTGGGTTTAGTGATGGGATTTGGGTTTAGTGTGGCTGCCCATGGTGACCTACAGAATTGGACCTGAGTCCAACAGGTTTGGGTAGCCATAACTTGAATTGTAGAGGTTTAATTGGTGCAAGGCCAATTGTATATGAAACTAGACACATAATGGCACAACTTTGGTGAAGAAACCATGCCCATAAAACCAAACCAAGTGGACCAAAAGCTTGCCTTAATCCGAGTGACCTGCAGTCTGTTTCTGCAGAATGACCAAATGAACAGTATTTGGTCATTTGGCCAACAACTCAGTGTAGAATGGTTCAATTGACCTGAAATTTTACCAGCAACAAGCTGAGATATAGACCAACAACTTTCATGAAGAAACCTAATCCAAATTATGACTAGAACCTATCCAACAAGTGAGTTGCATTCACTGTTCATTACACTGTAGATATGGTCAGTCCAGAAAAATTTCAATCCGGCTAGTTGTGGTTTTTGGACCATAACTTGAGCTACAAAACTCCAAATGGAGTGAATAAAAAAAAAATTCAACTAGACAAAATAAGGAACAACTTTCATGTTGATCATTTTGCCAAATTCCCACTGCAAAAATGACCAATGGAATAGTAAAGATGAAGCATGAAAACTGAAAATTCTGCTCAATTAGCATTAAGCTTACAAATGGTATGGGCAACCAATACCAACAAATTTTGAATGCAAAATGTGGTATGTTGGGAGTATTAAAATCAATGTACCTATTGTCTATACAAAAGTCAACATTTTGGTTAACTAATGAATGAATAGTAACACCAAAACTTGAAATTCAAAAATTGTAAAACTCAAAAGTGTAAAATGTCCTAGTATACCTAACAAGATTGGTTTAGATAGCTTAGCATGCCAATAGGGTTCTGTTAGCAGTACTGCATATGGCTTCATGCCATTCTGTGTTTCATGGCTTTCCCATGCCATTCTGTGAAATAATAGCCTTTGGCTATGTTATTTGAGTTGATATACTTGGATTTTAACCCTGATAATAATTACAGCTTATTACCTATTCTGTTGCACACCGGGAGACACAGTGTGACCGATGGTGTGATGTTCCGAAGTACTTAGTTGTTAGTAGTATGCCCTAGAGCATATCATTTAGTATGTATCTTGTACATATTTTTATTAATAAAAGGCATTTCCACTTTTCCGTTTACATAATATATTTATGTGTAATAGAAAAGGTCCATTGATATTTTATTAGAAATATTATTCTTAAGTTGTTAAGAATATGAGTGACAACATTTCTAGCACAAAGTATCATAAATAGGTTCACAATCGTGGATACTTCATAATAAGGACATGACTTATCCAGAAAGATTGTACTCATGTTTGTTCCCAAGTTATTTATATGAGATATAAATAAGATGGAATGGTGAGTCCCATGCCATATAACAAACATGATAGGCACTTATAAATGATAAGTAGGCCGAACCAGTGACACTTATGATAAGCACATGGAGTTTACTCTTGTCAATGTTTTGTCATAAATCATATCAGTGCATATAATCTTTAGACCTGAGATAGCACAGTTATCTTGTATATAGGTAGTTTGAGTTTGATACTGCTTTCATACTTGTACTATGTATGGGTATATGGGCATGTGTTGGCTCCTACTAGTTATATATGGAGGTAGGTGTTGATCAAGATGGAATCTGTTCCTCTAAGTAAATAGAGATAAAATCCTATGTTCATTTAATTGTTCTTGATGTTTCAAGTTCTGGCAGACAGATAGATTTATTCGTAAAAGAGTTTCTGATGAGAAAATCTTTTAATCAAGAACTGAAATTAAAAGAGAACATAATATTCATAGCAAATGGAGTTTGACATAAACCATGACTCCAGCTTGAGTTGGGATTTTGTAACAGAGAGATTCTAGTGCATGGTAACATATGATTATAGGTTCATTTAAGGTAAACCTTATAGTTGGGTGGCCATGGCATGCTATGCTAGGTGTTAACCATGGTCTATGAGGTTCATAAAATGATTTAGAGAAATCATTTATGGTAAGAAAGAGTTCTGATGATATTAAGAGTTGATATCATGTCTCATTGCCAATTAGTGATGAGCCTAGTAAGTCACACACATACACAAGTTATCACCTATTTAAATATGATTTAATTAATTAATTAAAGAGTTTAATTGATTAATTAAATAGGTTTGGTTTGCAATTAAATTGCAAAGTCCCTAGCATGACTTGAAACCAAATCTAGATTATTGGATGTGTAGTATAAATTAAATTTATATTTAAAGTGTTTAAATATGAATTTAATTAATGAGAAATTAATTAATAGAGATTAATTAATTAATTTATATTTGATATAAATTAATTAGAAGAAGAGAAATAATTATTTTGGGTTAAGAACTCAAAATTAAGACACAGGGGCATTTTGGTCATTTTGCAGTGTGACACGTGGCACCATGAGATGGTGACACATGAGATTACACATAAGCTTGCCAAATGTTTTTTAATCATGTAAGATTATTAAAATCAGGATTAAATATAGGTTTGACACTTGGCACAATGTGATTGGGTAACTTAAACCTAGAGCTAATCAAAGGGTGACATGTGGCAAGGGTTTAATATGTTAACCTAGCTATTTAAGTGTGGTTATAAAGAAAAATAACCTGCAACCACTCCTCTCCTTTTTCACGCCACTTTGAGGTTTTTCATCTATTCTTCTTCATCTCTCATCAATTCAAAGAGATTAGCCATCAATCTCTTGAATTAAGAACACTAGAAATTGTTTCTAGTGTCCTGTTTAGATCTCTAATCTCTTAAAAGGCAGAGCTTGAATTTCTAATTAATAGAAAAAGCTTTAGAAGTTGTTCAAGGACTGCCATAGGTGTTCTTGGTGTGGACAAGCTAGAGGGACAACATCTGGTGTCCTGAAGATGAATCTCAAAGGGGCAGACAAGCTGCAGTGCATCAAGAGGTTAGTGTAATCGTTCTTGATTTAATCTAGGGTTCTAAAATTAATCTGATTAATTTTAAAATCTTAAATGGCAAATATAGATCCAAAAACATATTAAAAGAGTTTTAATATGTTGTTTATCATTGAAATCAAATAGATAAAAATAAATTTTGCATGATGCATGTGACCCTAGGTGAAAATTTTTGAATTCAATGGTATAAACTTGTATTTTTCACGCTTCCGTTCCTTCAATTGGTATCAGAGCCACTATATTTACCATTTAGATTGTTGATTATATGATTTAATTGTGTGATTTAATCATGAGATGATTGATCCATTGCTGGTTGCAATGGATGTGTGGCGACACACATGGTAAAGCCACCATTGGTGGTGGCAACAATGGTTCTTCAAGGTGGCGCAAGGTTTGCTTTTTAATTTACAATTGTTGTATGATCTAAAAGCTCATCCTATGTCTAATTAAATTGTTTAATTATAATTTTAATCACACAATTAAATTATGATTCAAATCAGAATTTTAAAAATTGTTTAAATGTGATTCAAATCTGAATTTTAAAAATTATTTGAGTGTGATTCAAATCTAAATTTTTAAAGTTGTTTGAATCATATTTAAATCTGATTTTTTAAAATTGATTGAATAAAATTCAGATCTGATTTTTTTAAAAATGTTTGAATGTGATTCAAATCTGATTTTTTAAAAAATGTTTGAATGTGATTCAAATCTGAATTTTTAAAGTTGTTTGAATGTGATTCAAATCTGAATTTTTAAATTTGTTTGAATAAGATTCAAATCTGAATTTTTAAATTTATTTGAATCATATTCAAATCTGGATTTTTAAGTTGAATATGAGATATTCAATTTAATTTAAGTATGTATGTTTTATTTAATTGTTAAATAGTGATATGCATGATGGATGATCATGAACTATAAAAGACCAATGTGATTGGATTTATTTCTTTTATGTTTCTTTGGGATTGTAAATTAATTAATTTATTTTAATTTATTTTGGGCATATATTATTAAGTTTGTAATAATTTTTGGGTTGTAATTTCATTTATTTAAGTTCTTTTAAATTCGCCTTGGTATGCCAAGGATTACCATGTAATATTGGATTGCAAGAAGTTCAAGGAGGTCAAGAGCATTGGTGGGACCAGTGGGAGGAATTCAAGATCAAGTGTTGATTATGTACTCCTTCAGCAACTCTTGTAAAATGAATGAATGAATGAAATACACCTAGGAATGCCCTGATTCAATTCTTGGTGGCTTAGAATTGAATCCCTTAGAAAGTCCATGATCATACCATATTTATTGCTTATCCATGAATGCATGAGATGTATGGGAATGTATGCTATTATATGATATATGCATGCTAATTGGATAATGTGCAAAGTGAGACCTTAATAGTAATTAGAATGACCATAAAATCTTCCAAACAAATGGTTAAGTAGGAAATGCTATAATTAAAGTAATTATAACATAAGCCTCCATTGGGGCAATTATTTTAAGAAATTTTAAATAGTTGCATAAGATGCAATTAATTTAAGAGATTTTCTTAAGAATAATTGTTAAGCATGAGATGTTGTAAATATGTAAATGGTTAGTGGCCAATATTGGATGTACCTGAGAACATTAAAATTATTTGCATAATTACTGGCTCAATGGGATCAACTTAACTAATGCAAGATAAGTCAATAATGGATGTACCTGAGATTTTGAGCATTAGGGGCTAGGTAAAGGATTGAACCTCACATGAGATGTGATGGGCAAGGAGTTGCTCACTTATAGTTTATTATAATTCCAATAATGGATGTACCTGAGGATGATCAATAGAATTATAAGAATTCAATCACCCACTAGAAATCCATCCAACTAGGATTTCCGTTTTCTACTTTGGAAGTGTAGGATTCGCTAAGTTAGTGGGAGGACCAATTTGATTAAAAGACCATAATCATTTGGGTTAATTACATGATACATTTACTAATTAATCTGGTTATTTTTTGCAGTTAATTTTCTGATAAAAATGAGCATAAAACAACCACCACCATCCAATATCCTTGCAAGCATACTTGATCACAATAGGTTGACAGGACCTAATCTGTCTGATTGACTAAGAAATTTGAAACTTGTCATGAACCTTGAACATATAGGATATGTTCTAGATTCAAATGTTCCTGGTCCCTTACCTCCAGAGGCCACACAAGAGGAACATGAAACTTTGGACAAGTGGAAGGAGCATGATATGAGAGCTAAGTGTTACATGCTTGCTTCCATGAGTAATGAGTTACAGAAGCAACATGAGAACATGCAGAGTGCGAGTGAGATCCTCCTTCACCTACAAGAGTTGTATGGTGAGCACAGCAGGAATGCTTGGTATGAGATATCTAGACAGCTATTCTGTATGAGGATGTCTGAGGGACAGAATGTTGGGGATCATGTCCACAAGATGATTCGGCTGATTGAGCAGTTGGAACATCTTGACTTCAACATGGATTTCCAACTACAAACGGATTTGATCCTTCAGTCCCTTCCTGAGTCTTTTGGGAATTTTGTGACAAATTTTCATATGACTAAACAGGAATGCACCTTAGCTGGTTTACTCAACATGCTAGTTATTGCCCAAAAGAATATGCCAAGCAATAAAGGAAAAGAGGTAGCTTTGGTTGCATCTTCTTCTGCTGGAAAGTCCAACAAGAAGAAGGGTAATAAGAAAAAGAAACCTCAGATTCCTGGTCCTTCCAAGAAAATAGCTAAACAGAAAAGGAAGACTAAAGCTGATGGAAGCAAAGGAAAGTGTTTCCACTGCCAAAAGGATGGGCACTGGAAAAGGAACTGTCCAGAGTATCTTGCTTCTCTGAAGGACAAGAAGGATACACCTTCGGAAGGTATGTCCATATCTTGTTATTTAGATTCTGATGATACTCATAGTGCATCTACAGCTTGAGTTTTAGATACTAGTGTCAGTTCTCACATTTCTAATGATATGCAGGAACTAGCAAACAGTAGCAGCTTGCGTTCTCAAGATATTAGAGTTAGGATTGGCAATGGCTCAACTGTTGAAGCTTTAGCCTTAGGATCTAAATCTTTTTACATGTTTGGACATGTTTTGTATTTGGATAATATTTTATATGTACCTGATGCTTTTAAGAACATCATTTCTATATCTAGTTTGACTAGAAATGGCTATGAATTTCAGTTCACAGATGATGTTTGCAATATTTATTTTGGAAATAAATATGTTGGTTCGGGTTATATGAATGATGGTCTTTATTATTTGGATAATAATGACAAGCACAAATTGAATGCAAGCAATCTAAAAGAATGTAATGCCATGGTGAAAACCAACTCAAGTTCAAAATATATTTGGCACTTAAGGTTATGTCATGTTGCAGAAGATAGGATTGCAAAACTGGAGAAAATGGGGATTCTATCCTCATTGGGCTCTGAGCCTATTCCAACTTGTGAATCTTGCCTTCAGGGCAAAATGACCAGATCACCCTTTGTTGGACAAGGGCTAAGAGCTGAAAATATTTTGGAGCTAATACATAGTGATGTATGTGCTCCATTTAAAGAAATGGCTAGAGGGGGCTTTCATTATTTTATTACCTTTACTGATGATAAATCAAGGTTAGGGTATTTGTATTTGATGAAATACAAACATGAATCTTTTGAAAAGTTTAAAGAATTTAAATCTGAAGTAGAAAATCAAACAGGAAAGAGTATTAAAGCTCTTCGATCAGATCGTGGAGGTGAATATTTGAGTACTGAATTTGATGAATACTTGAGAGAACATGGCATTGTTTCTCAGCTAACTCCTCCAGGAACGCCACAACTGAATGGTGTATCTGAAAGGAGAAATCGTACCCTACGTAGTATGATGAGCTATATTGATATGCCAATCTTCTTTTGGGGATTTGCATTAGAATCAGCTTTGTATATTCTGAATATGATGGAAAGTTTATTGATTTCGGGGATCGGCCAAAATATGGTGTCGACAGCTGCCCATCTTTACATAATTCCTACTGGAAAAAAAAATTCCGTGTAGGGATTATGTAAAGATTCAAACCCATATTTTGGACGATTAAAATTTGAAATTCGAAATTAAAGTCAGGAAACTAAAACCTACTTGGGTCGGCAACCCTGAGGTTGGTAACAAGAATTTAAAATGCTAGAAAATTAAAATCAACTTGGATCAAGGAACCAGAGGTTGATTAACAGGGAATGTAAATGCAGGAAAATTAAAATCAACTTAGATCAAGGAACCAGAGGTTGATTAACAGGCAATTTAAATGCAGGAAAATTAAAATCAACTTAGATCAAGGAACCAGAGGTGGATTAACAGGAAATTTAAAATGCAGGAAAATTATAGATCAAAGAACTAGAGGTTGATTAACAGGAAATTTAAAATGCAGGGAAATTAGAATCAACTTAGATCAAGGAACCAGAGGTTGATTAACAGGAAATTTAGAATGCAGGAAAATTAAAATCAACTTAGATCAAGGAACCGAGGTTAATTAACAGGAAATTTAAAATGCAGGAAAATTAGAATCAACTTATATCAAGGAACCAGAGGTTGATTAGCAGGAAATTTAGAATGCAGGAAAATTAAAATCAACTTAGGTCAAGGAACCAGAGGTTGATTAATAGGAAATTTAAAATGCAGGAAAATTAGAATCAACTTAGATCAAGGAACCAGAGGTTGATTAACAGGAAATTTAAAATGCAGGAAAATTAGAATCAACTTAGATCAAGGAACCAGAGGTTGATTAACAGGAAATTTAAATTGCAGGAAAATTAGAATCAACTTAGATCAAGGAACCAGAGGTTGATTAATAGGAAATTTAAAATGCAGAAAAATTAAAATCAACTTAGATCAAGGAACCAGAGGTTGATTAACAGGAAATTTAGAATGCAAGAAAATTAAAATCAACTTAGATCAAGAAACCAGAAGTTGATTAACAGGAAACTTAGAATGCAGGAAAATTAAAATCAACTTAGATCAAGGAACCAGAGGTTGATTAACAAGAAATTTAAATGCTGAAAATTAAAAGCAACTTACAAAGCAAGTCTAACTCGACACGAGAAGTTCCTCTGTGACGAAGTGTACTTAACAGGATCGCGAAGATAGACGATTAGTGGAGGATGAGTTGCAAGACTTAACCCATCGTTCTTGGTTACTTACTTACTTCCCACAGTTCCCCTTCTGTCCTTGACTTCCTTATTTTGCGAAAAGTGCCCTTGCGGGTTTTCACTTTCCCTTTTGCCCATCTGAATAGAAGCGCCCTTCCAGGTTTTCACTTCTAGTTTTTTTTTTTTTTTTTTTTTTGGGGGGGGGGGCCATTCCCTGCAAATCTCATAGCAAAGTACATGAGGTTATCAGTATTCAAATCTTAATCTTATGACAAAACTTTAATAGATTAATAGCGCAGAGAAAACAGGATTAGAGTGTGAGAGTATTTGAGAAAGATAAAGCAAAAAGACCAATTAAAATGTGAAGAAGATAGATTGAAGGGAAAGGATGACTTTATTATGGCTTTAAGAAACAAAGGTACAGTTTCAAAGAAAAAGGGTACAAGGATAGATCTCACATATTCCTTGTAGTTAGCTTTGAAGTCTCTTAACTGCCATTATTTCAAGTACTCTGTTAACGAAGATTCATGCCGTGACGGTTTATTTTTCCTTCCCTGGTCTCATATCTTCTCCCTTATTTCTCCATTTTCTGGTTCTAAAGGCGCCCTTTCGGGTTTTCACCCTTAGATTTTTTTTTTTTTTTTAGGCATAGTATCTTTTGACGGTGTCGGCATTCACAGGTCTTGGAAATTCTTCACCGTCCATGTGGGTCAAGATCAAGGCCCCACCAAAAAATGCTTTTTTAACCACATAGGGTCCCTCAAAGTTTGGTGACCATTTACCCCGGGGATCGTTTTGATTCGGAAGCACCTTCTTCAGGACTAGGTCCCCTGGTTGAAATTCACATGGGCGAACACCTTTGTTAAATGCCCTAGCCATTCTTCTTTGGTATAACTGCCCATGACATGCCGCTACTAACCTTTTCTCATCTAGCAAATTATATTGGTCCAACCTTGACTGGATCCATTCCGACTCATCAATCCCTGATTCTTTCAGAATTCTTAGAGAAGGAATTTCTACCTCAATAGGTAGTGCAGCTTCCATCCCGTAAACCAGTGAGTATGGGGTTGCCCCAGTTGATGTTCTTACAGAAGTCCGGTATGCGTGAAGGGCGTAGGGAAGCATATCATGCCAATCCTTATAAGTGACTGTCATTTTCCGGATTATTCTCTTGAGATTTTTGTTTGCAGCTTCCACTGCTCCATTCATTTGGGGACGGTATGGTGAGGAATTGAGATGTCGGATTTTGTATTGATCACATAATCTTTGGATCTTCGGACTATTCAAATTCTTGGCGTTGTCAGTGACGATTTCATTGGGGAGGCCATGCCGACAGATAATATTATTTCTGAGGAATTTTAGGAACGCGTTCTGTGTAATGTGAGCATCTGATGTCACTTCGACCCATTTAGAAAAATAATCGATAGCCACCAGGATAAATCTATGCCCGTTGGATGCCTTAGGGTTGATGGGACCAATCACATCAATGCCCCACATTGCGAAAGGCCATGGTTAGACGAGGCTGAACAATTGGTGAGGTGGAACATTTATCGGATCCGCGTAAATTTGACACTTATGGCACTTTCAAAAATACTCGACGCAATCCTTTTCCATGGTAGTCCAAAAATATCCCCGTCTCATGATTTGCTTAGCCATCATATGCCCATTGGCATGGGTTGCACAGTTTCCCTCATGAGTCTCGAAAAGGATCCTCTTCACTTCTTTTGCATCCACACATCTCAACAATTCGCCGTTGGAGCTCCTTTTGTATAGAATTTCTCCACTAGGGAAGTATCCCAATGCTAATCTCCGAATCATCCTCTTTTCATTTTTGCTCGCCCCTGAGGGGAATTCTCTAGTTCTGATGTAAAGCAGGATGTCATGATACCAAGGTTTACCATTAGGTTCTTCCTCGATCATGAGGCAGTATGCCGGCTCACTCCTTGCTTTAATCTTTAATACCTGAGTCGTCTGCCCTTCTTCCATTTGAGCCATAACAGCTAGGGTGGCTAAGGCATCTGCAAATTGATTCTTGTCTCGACTAAGGTGAGTGAAAGAGATTTCTTCAAATTTCTTAATCAACTCCAGTAAGTACTTCTGATATGGGATTAACTTTGGATCCTTAGTTTGTCATTCCCCCTTGACTTGATAAATGATCAGGGCTGAGTCTCCATATACCTCCAACTTCTTGACTTTCATTTCGATGGCAGCCTGTAGACCCATCACACAAGCTTTGTATTCTGCGACGTTGTTGGTGCAGTCAAATCTCAACTTGATAGCTATCGGAAAGTGTTTTCCATCCGGGGATACCAATACAGCTCCGATTCCACTATCGGACAAATTGACAGCTCCGTCGAAATACATTTCCCATACATCAGCTGGCTCTTTTTCTCCGCCGTCTACTTCGTTAATATGCTCATCAGGGAATTCGAAACCCAGAGCTTCATAATCCTGGATAGGGTTTTCTGCTAGGAGATCAGCGATCACGCTACCTTTCACTGCATTTCGGGTCATATAGACAATGTCATATTGGGAGAGTATGACCTGCCATTTGGCTATCCTTTCTGGCACGAATGGGCTTTCGAATACATACTTAATAGGATCCATCCTAGAGATGAGCCATGTCTTATGATTCAACATGTAGTGTTTGAGGCGATTTGCTGTCCAGGCTAACGCGCAGCAAGTTTTCTCTAGGAAAGAGTACCTTGACTCACAATCATTGAATTTCTTGCTCAGGTAATAAATAGCCCTCTCCTTTCGGCCGGTATCATCATGTTGCCCCAGAACACATCCCATTGAGCTTTGTTGGACTGCCATAGACAGAATCAGCGGCCTTTCTGCCACCGGCGGAACCAGTACCGGTGGGTTTGACAGGTACTGTTTGATTTTCTCGAAAGCCTCTTGACAAACTGAATCCCATTGAGTGGTGTTTTTCTTTTGGAGTAGTCTAAAAATAGGCTCAGCTTTAGCGGTGAGATTGGAAATAAATCTTGATATGTAGTTCAACTTCCCCAGGAAACTGTGCACCTCCCTTTCTATTTTTGGGGATGGCATCTCTTGAATGGCTCAAACTTTGTCTGGATCAACTTCTATTCCCTTCTCACTCACTATGAATCCCAACAATTTCCCAGATCTAGCTCCGAATATGCATTTGGCAGGGTTCAGTTTCAACTGATATTTCCTGAGTCTCTCGAATACTTTCCTCATCACCTGCACATGGCTTTCTCCTACTCTGGACTTGATGATCATATCATCCACGTATGCCTCCACTTCTTTATGCATCATATCGTGGAATAATGTGACCATAGCATGGTAGTAGGTGGCGCCAGCATTCTTTAGCCCAAAAGGCATGACCCGGTAACAAAATACCCCCCATTGAGTGATAAAAGCAGTTTTTTTCTTGTATTCCTCATCCATTGGGATTTGGTTGTACCCAGATGCCCCATCGATACACGAACATCTGCCCAATCCCACAGCATTGTCTACTAACATATCTATGTGTGGGAGAGGGAAATCATCTTTCAAGCTTGCTTTATTAAGGTCCCTGTAATCAACGCATACCCGAACTCTCCCGTCCTTCTTCATTACCGGGACAACGTTAGCTATCCATTGAGGATGTTTGACTACTTCCAGAAACCCAGCATCATATTGCTTTTTGACTTCGTCCCTGACTTTGAGCAGCGTGTCAGGGTTCATTCTTCTTAGTTTCTGCTTTACCGGGATTGTCCCCGGAATTAGGGGAATTTTGTATGTCACTATATGAGGGTCTAAGCCAATCATATCGTCATAGCTCCATGAAAATACGTCCAGGATTTCTTTGAGCAAACTGACCATATCTTCTAATTCTTCACTCTCCACAACCTTAAGTTCCCTTTTTACTTCTTCCGTGCCCAAGTTTACGGTGTGCGTTTCGTCCCCACAAGGCACTAGGGAAGGTTCATCTCTTTCATCCCTTTCTTCTGTGAGTTCCACCTTAGAATCACTTGAAGTAATGGCAGTTATGGGGATTTCAAAATTAACTAGAGGAATTTCTGAGTCTATTGAATTATTAGGTGTTAATTGATGAATGGTCCTGAAGAAACGAAAATGGAATATATTATAAGAATGGATTTCAAAAAGAAGGAAAAAGGGAATTGGATATAAAATGCGCTATTAATTCATTAATATTTATGACATAAGAAAAGGGTCCATTTACAATATTACACTTGCCACCATGGACAAAATGATCAAGTGTGGATAACCAAAAGTACTTTACTCGAAATTGAGTACAGGGATGTCCTCTGCTGTCCAGTTGTCCAGTTCTTGCCCTTCAACTATTGGCAAAACTAGAGCCTCATACAAGGAATCAAGATGGATGACATCGATGGATGGCTCATCAGGTGATTCTTCAATCTCTGCCGGATTTTCAATTATCGATTTAGTGAAGACCTCCGTGATTCTCGGGACTACCTTCACTTTCCCGATTTTCTAATCAAATCTTTGATCCCGAAGCATATTCCTCATCCAGAATCGCCCATCCATGAGGATGTCTTCCTCATAACCCAAACCGCAATGGCCAACCTTCTAGATAACCGGTATAGGTTCGACAATCCCTTGCAATGCGGCGCCTAACCCCTTGCCCTTTTCATAACCGCTCTTGAGCATCACCTTGGCTACCATAGCCATAGCCCTTTCATTTCTTGAGATGGTTTCTTGTAATTCAAGAGCCTGGAAAGAGCTTTCCAATGACTCCTCAGCAGCTTCCACATAAGGAAGTGATTGCGGCTTGGTAATCAGCATGGCTTCCTCCCCTTTCACAGTGATGATTTTGCCGTCCATAATGTATTTGATTTTTTTGGTGCAAAGTCGAAGGAACGGCATTCGCTGAATGGATCCAAGGCCTCCCCAGCAACATAGTGTACGTAGGTTCGATGTTCATCACTTGGAATGTGACGTTGAAGGTGCATGCGCCAATTTGGAGGGGCAAGTCAATGTCTCCCAGCACTTCTCTTCTTGTACCGTCAAAGGCTCTTACCACCGTAGCACTTTGACATATATTTGAATGGTCAACCGGCAGCCTAGCCAAGGTGGCATTAGGCAGTACATTGAGCACGGATCCATTATCAATAAGGACCTTGGCCACTATACAACCTTTACACTTAACTGTTACATGTAGGGCCTTAGTGTGCGCTAAGCCTACAGGGTCTATCTCTTCTTCTGAGAAAGTGACAAAACTGGATGCCTGAATTTGTCCTACTATCTTCTCGAACTGCCCCGCTGTGATGTCGGGGTTCACGAAGGCCTGATCCAGAATTTTTTGCAAGGCTTGACGGTGCACCTCTGAGCTCAGAATTAGGGACAATAGAGAAATTCGAGCAGGCGTCTTCCTTAACTGTTCCACCACGTCGTACTCACTTTGCTTCATTATTTGAAGCAACAGCTCCTCCTCTTCTTTTGGTCCTGCAGGTTCTTCTCTCTCTGCTTTCTCAGCCTCATCTTCTGTATTTTCTTGTGGCTCTCCCATTTTTACTTTCCCTCTCTTCTTTTCCTTTTCCTCATTCCCGTAACACCTCCCACTTCGGGTTATAAACTCAACTTCTTGCTCATGTGGGGAGAACTTTGTGGCAGTGACTAGCTGAGGGTTAGATTGGGGAGTAGTACCACTAGAAGGTCCGGCATAACTCATCTTGAAGTGCTCGTGAGGAGTGAAGCACGGTTTAGGAGGTGCCGAGGGTGAGGCAAGGCTAGGAGCCGGTGTACTGCTTGATGCTCCTTGAGTGAAGACTTGGAAATTATAGTTCCAAGGTACGGCATGGGTGTTTGTGATAGGGAGCTGAGGTGGGGTTCGGATGATTGTTACTGGTGGTGACGAAGCTGGGGCAGAGAAGGTGATTCTGTGTTTAGAGGTGGAGGCATTTTGGCCGAATCGGGCTGTGTTTACTCCCCCCTCCATCTTCGACCTCGTTTGGCATCTTAAGACTTTGAGGGACAGTAATTTCTTAACCTCTTGCTTAAATTCTTCATAATTTTGCAGCTCGTGGTTAGCTGCCTTTCCATAATAGGGGCATTCCGCCTTATCCTCAGGTTCTGGTGCTTGAGGGTAGAGGTAACCTTCCTTCACTGCCATTCTAAAAATTTCCTCAAAGTGAGGAATCAGTTCATCTACCTCCGGTGTCGACCCTTCTCTGTCTGACTCTATCATGTTCACACCATTGCCCGTACCATGATTGGGCAATGGGTTTGAGGTAACATTGGGGAGGGAACCATTCCCTTCAATTTTCAACCACCCATTCCTGATTAGGGCATGCACTCTCCCTCTGAGTGCCCCGCAATTGTCGGTCGAATGTCCCTGTGCCCCTCCATGATACTCACACCGGGCAGTGGCATCATACCACCTGGGGTATGGCAACTGAATTGGGTCAAGGGGAATCGGCACTATTTGGTTTATACCGACGAGGTATCGGTATATTTCGCTAAGTGGCAGGGGAAGAGGTGGATCAGGATTTCTTGGTGGTCTCGGGTTATTTTGAGGTGGTCTGTGTTGAGTAGGTGGAGGAGGTGGTCTGGGTTGGTAGTTTGTCGGTGGTGGATACTATGGGCGTGGGTGAGGATAATTTGGAAAAGGGGGTGGAATGTTTGCAATGGTTTGGCCATGAGGGGGAGGATATGGCCGGTAGTTATTCTGAAGAAGTGGGGAGTGATTGTTCTGCCAGGTGATTGAATGCACATCACCCTCCTTCTTTTTGCCAAACCTAGCATTTTTCTTGGCAGGGTTCTCAGTCAACTCCTGCAGTCGTCCCATTCTTAAGTTAGCTTCTATTCTCTCACCAGCTTGGATAATGTCCGAGAAACTATTGGAAGTGTTTCCAATCATCAGATTGAAGTAAGGAGCCTTCAATGTCTCAATGAACAAGGAGCATAGTTCATTGTCAGTTATTGGAGGATACACTTCTGCGGCTTTCTCTCTCCATCTCTGGGCATATTCTTTGAAGCTTTCCCTGTCCCTCTGCCCCAAGTTTTGGAGGTCTCTCCTTATGGGGGCCACATCGCAGTTGAACTTGTATTGCTTTAGGAAAGCATCTGCCAAATCTTTCCAGGAGCGCAATTTGCTCCTGTCCAACTGAATACACCATCTCAGGGCAGCCCCGAAGAGAGTCTCGTGAAAGAAGTGAACCAAGAGTCGATCGTCCTCTATTAGGGCAGACATTTTGGCAATATAAGTGGCCAAGTGAATGCGAGGGTCTGAATTCCTAGTGTATTTGTCGAAGTCCGGGACCTTGAACTTAGGCGGCACCACCACATCAGGCACCAATCTCAGTGACGCCACATCAACTAAACCATACATGTTCAGTCCCTCTATTGCTCTTGGTCTCTCTTCTAGAGCGGATAGCTTCTCATTTTCTCTTGTCTTATTTTCTCCTCCCACTGCAAGAGATACTCCCCCAATTGGGAAATGAGGGGTGGAATGAATTGGAGGGATCAGGACTAAAGGGTATGGTTCGGCATTCGAGATAGCCGGATAATAGGAGAAAGGTGGGTCATTATTCAGTGGGGCCGGATTGACGGTGATTGTCGGATCCGGGATCGATGGCTGGAAGGTGAAAGAGGTTAAAGCATGATGAGAATCAATCGTTGTAGGAGGTGGAGGAAGTAGTGGTAAGTTAGGCTCTGAAGCAGGCTTATTATGGGACATTTCCCTCATTAGTCTCATGAGCTCCAAGACTTGGTCTTTCAATTCGGAAACCTGTCCTTATAGGTTCTGGACTTGTTCTTGGTCTTCCATTAGCCTTTTTGTTCGTGATCTTGTTAAGTACACTCATCTGGGTTGAACTATGTGTCTGGTCAGGCTTGCTTTGTTTGAAGCAATATTGATTTTCTGTAGGAAGTTGAAAAAAAAGAAACTTTTCAATGAATTTTGAATTAAAAATTAAAAGGGTCCTGGTGTGGACAAAGGATACAGTGGCATCTGAGAGCCAAGAGTGAAATCTGCAGAAGAATAATTGCATCAGTTTTATCATGGCATCGTTCGATAGTCCGACGGTGAATGACTGGATTGAATGCGCATTTATGGTACTTGTCCATATGGCGCATCCAATTTTTCGCATAACCCTAGCGAGGGGGTTCCTACGGGAGTCATACTATTCATTCACAATTTTGCTAAACAATGGCCCAAAGTTGTTCCATTAATTGAATAATTCATACATGGCATACTTTACATTGGCCTAGGCTCAGGAAGGTTCTTTATAATGTAATGACACTTCCTGAGATATTTATAGAGCCTTTCTTCTTGTCTAGCGGGGTCGAACATTTTTCAGGGCATATTCTGATTCAGGTAAGAGTTCTTGTTTCCCTTGTGCTATCATTCTCTCCAGCTGGTTAACATTCTCTTTTAGCTCTTGATAAAGAGCGGCTTGTCTTTTTTTTTTTCCTTTCTTTCTTTAGCACATTCTTTCAGAATATCGTTGATAAGCCATGCCTGCTCCTTCAGTTCAAGCTTCTTCTTTTTGCTTTCTTATTTATACTCTTCCATGAGTATCTCCTGATATTTCATTTTCTCATGAAGCTTGCTATTCTGTACTTCTGCTTCTTTCACTGTAGCTTGGAGAGAGCTCTTTTCCCTTTCCCATCGTGTTTCTTGCTCTTTAAACCCTATCTTTTCGGTCTTCGCCTCTTCCCTGAGCCTTCTCACTTTTCTTTTGAGGATCTGCTATTGGTCCTCTAACTGTTTTATTTGCTCTTGTAATTGCGAGTTTTCGGTGTTTGCCTTTTATAGGGAATCGGCCAAATGATCACTAGCTTCTTCTGAAAGGACGTTTTGACGAGAGTTGCTGCCTTCGAATTTGGTTGGATCTACAGTTAAGTGTCATTGATCCCTGCCAGCCCTCCATTTAAGATAATCGCCCGTGGCACTTGGACCTTTAGGCGACCTTTCCATCATAGTGATGTTTTCCCAGGATCTACGAGCTATTTTCAATCCTTCCTCATCATTGAGCTCATGGTAGAAATGACCTCGGTGGTATTCTTCAATGTTGATTCTGAACTGTGTTGAGCCAAACTGTCTCATTACTAATGCCGGAGTGTAACTTGTGTATCCAGTCACTCCGATTAGGGATACTGATTGATTACCCCTCGTGCTGACTGAAATGGATTGACCCGACATCCACAATTTCCTCCAACAGTAGTCATGGCTGTTGAAGCTCAAAATCCGTTCTTGCCACTGCGGCTCATCACTAATCTGGCCATCTTCTCGATGAGAGGCTGGTCAAGATACCATGTTAACCCCTTCGTCTCCACAGGACACATATGACTGATGATCCAGAGGTGCAACAATTGAGAACAGCACTTAATGGATCCCTTGCCTTGTTTTCTGTAGTAAGTAAGGGTTAAGAAAGTCTCGGCAAGAATTGCCAGTACTAGATTGACCTTCTGTTTTTTTACTGCCCAGAACATCTCCGCAACGTTGCAGGTTATAATTCCCAAAGGTCCAGGGAACAAGAATAGGCCGTAGATCCCTAAAGCGAGCGTCAATGAAGCTTGATCCCACTGTTCATCTTGGATGTATTGATCCAACCACTTCTTGAGATAAGTCCAGTACCATCCATGCGAGTTCCCTTTGACAGTTTCCCTCGCCTTTGCTTCTTCCGGGGGAATCCCCATCATATGTGCGAACCGTTTCCAGGTCTGCCTATGCTCGAGGTGCAGGTAAATTCGGTTCTGCGCCGCATAAGGAATTTCTAGCAATGCCTGATATTCTTCCATAGTGAGAGCAGTATCGATATCGTTGAAAGAGAACACCCCATACTTAGGATTCCAAACTGACAGCATGGCCTTTGATGCCGGGACTTGGACTTTGACTCGTATCAAGGTTGCAATCTTCCCATATTTCTTCTCAAATCGTGCTTTGACCTGATCGGGAAATGACTTCAAACCATTAGCCAGACCCTCGAGACTGTTCATTCTGACCTCAATTTTGCTTAGGTCCAATGGAGGTAATAAGCCAGTATATTCTTCGATGACATTGCTTTGTGGGGGAACTGAACTACAAGGAAGTTCAGGCCGCGGCTTAGCATTTTGTTCTGATTTAAGAACTTCTTCTGCCGACTGACTCGAGGATGCCATGTTAAAAATGATGCTTTTCCTTTTACAGACCTTAATTTGGTGATGCCTGCAGGAAAAACTTATTAGCAGGGTAAATTTAGGTAATTTTGAATTATACTGTTATCAGAGCAACACCTACACATTTATCAAAGTAGGAAAGTGTGTAGGTTTTCCTAACAGTATGATTCAAGATTACCCTCAAAAATAAGAACAAAATAAAACAAGCAGAATAGGGTAAGAGTAAGTATGCCCCTTTTATCTTAAAATAAGGAGAGTCCTAGTACTGGCTAGGTGCTACCTAATTGGATAGTTCTATCTTATAAGGTAGCTTGCTACGGCTTCCAGCTATCGTGATAGTTTAGCTTAAGGTCTAATTTTCCAAAAGCCACAGGTTCCCAAATTGCCCCTACTGTAAACAGTAGAGCCCCATTCTATCCCCCATGATACTGTCGGGAAAGTTCCACGAGTATCACAGTAAATAGAACGAGTTTCAATCTGAGCAGAAGCCTTCACGGATACTGACGGGGTAAAACCCACGGGTACCGCTACATGACACCCTCCTATTTTCCTAAAAGGGTAAGAAAGCCCGGGTATAGGGCTGAAGTGTGTGAGGACATTATGTGAGTGTTCAGTGTGTGAAGGGACACCTTTACCTCTTCCCAATATAGGGGGAATTTTTTATTTTTCCTTTTTAAACGGAGAATGTTGTAGGATATAAAACAAAAATAAACAAAGCGGTTAGCGGAAATAACAAACATCAATAGATTAAGGTTTTCGAATTTCGTAAATTGAACCTATCTAAATATAATTATAGTTTATAGGAGCATAAAATTAAATCTGCTTTTGGACCTCTGGGCCGAGGTTGAAGGAAAAAAGGGCCTCCCTAGTGGAGTCGCCAAGCTGTCGCAAGGTGTTTTGTGGTTGCCTGGATGAACACTCACCGAAGTGGGAAAGAGTGAGGAGTCGCCACTTTAATTTTGAGGGAAATTAAAGAAAACCATTTGTGAAAATAAGTTAAAACGAAACCACTTCAAAAACAGAGATTCTAGGTTCGGGGTCCATAAACGGGTGGGGAAGGTGTTAGGCACCCCACCTCGTCCCTCAATGAGGGTGAGCAGATTTAACTTTAAGCTCTTTATAAATTAAAATCGATAGTTAGGAGGTTCGAGCAGAGATGTTAATCCTTTTAGTAAAGGGGAATATTTGATTTTCCACTAATTTGGGTTGCCCAGATACATAAATAAATGAGACGACCCGTAGTGAGTTGCTGTTACGTATCGGTTTTGTTTAAGGGGTTATTTTGCATATTTGTTAAAATTCGATTTGAGAATCGGATAAGAACTCTCCTCCGATCCCTTTTGGATTAAAATTTTGACTGGAGATCGGATAAGAACTCTCCTCCGATCTCTTTTAGATATTTATGAGAATTTTTTATTGAGAATCGCATAAGGACTCTTCTCCGATCTCTTTTAGATATTTATTAAAGTTTTTTTTTTTTATTGAGAATCGGATAAGAACTCTCCTTCGATCTCTTTTAAGTATTTATTAAAGTTTTTTTGGATTGAGAATCGGATAAGAACTCTCCTCCGATCTCTTTTAAGTATTTATTAAAGTTTTTTTGGATTGAGAATCGGATAAGAACTCTCCTCCGATCTCTTTTAAGAATTTATTAAAGTTTTTTTGGATTGAGAATCAGATAAGAACTCTCCTCCGATCTCTTTTAAGAACTTATTAAAGTTTTTTTTTTGGATTGATAATCGGATAAGAACTCTCCTCCGATCTCTTTTACTTGAATTTATTAAAGTTTTTTTGGATTGAGAATCGGATAAGAACTCTCCTCCGATCTCTTTTACTTGAATGGGAGTCGGATAAGGACTTTTCTGACCTCTTGAAATCTGATTACATCTACACATCATAAGAGTCTAACTAAGGGTTCTGACATTCAAAGATGACGGGGACCTGAATAAGGCTCCTTTTAACTCATTGGTACCTTGTGACTAGATAGGGGATACCAGACTGAATTTTACCGACCTCCTATGTGATCGCCTTACAAATACCTTTCGGCAGGCAACATTTGCTCTATTTCATTTGCTATTCCGAAACTCGATTTTACTTCGACCTCCCCCCACCTTACGCAATCATATTCTCCAGCTAGTCTAGTGGTTCACCTTCATAACTCTCTGATTTATTATCCGAACATTTATTTAAAAACCTCTTATGTTAAGGCACTGTTACCAACGTTTTATCAAACTACCTGTACGTTACCCTTAAACAGAACACCTACATTAGGAGATAATAATAAAGTTCCAAGAATAAATAAATAACATGAACTGATATCAAAGATAAACTCGAGAATAACCACCCACGAGGGACCTTCTAACATAAAACAAACTTTAACGAAAATTTCGAGCGTAAGAAGAAAATAAAAGCAAACACTGGATGAGGCAACGGTTCAGACACTCACCTGCAGGAAGTTGAACCTATTGAACTAACTATGGAGTCACGAATGTTGCAGAGTTTCGGGCTAATAGTCTGGAGACTAATGCTTGCCTTGAAATGACGAATGCCTAGTTAGCATGTAATCAAACCGGAATGATAATGAATGAGATTGAGCTTCAGAAAATAAAAGTGGATATAAAGGTGGTGAAAACAGAATTGCAACTTAAGAAAGGGTATCGCAGAGCAATGAACAAACTGAAAATCAAGAGTTTCAGTGTCCAATATTTCTTCAAAGAAAATACTTTAGAAAACTGATTTCTAAAGTCTTTCTAGCTTAAAAATAGTAGAGTAGCAAGACTGAATCAATTTTCAGAGCCTTTCCACTATAATCACCACCCTTTTTTTTCTTCCCCTCCTTTCAACAGTTTTCATGCAGGTATTTATAGGGAACGTGTGCTCCCAATGAAGGGTCAGGATTCCCTTTGAGGGAATGGAAGGTTTGGATTTTAAAGGACACGATCTGATGGTTGGGAATTAAAGAGAATCAAAACGAACGACCGAGATCCTTTTCTGCATATTTGTCCTTTCTCCTTTCTAATCTGACGGCTCAGAATTTTCCTGTCAAGGGCGATCCGAAGGCTGAGAATAAAGGGTGCCGGTCTTATCGTCTTGTTCTTTGATCCAAGGGCTCTGGACTTGTCTTTACAAGCAAGATCAACGGTGGAGATTGGGATGTACAGCACTATCATGACATACTCTGGCACCTGTCAGTAATGTGGGCGATTCTGAGGCGTGCGGTGGAGATTTTGTCTGCAACGCTTTAACTACCTCGGCTCTGATTATGACGACAGTTAGCAGAAGTTGTCTTATTCCCTTTGTTTTCTGACCTCCCCTCCCTTCCGATCTTTCTAACACGATCCTTTTCCAATCTCTCATGCCGGGCTCCCTTCTTCCGACCTCTCCTACTCCGATCTTCTCCTTTATCCGATCCGATTCAGTCAAAGCATTTATTCCTTCGATTTCTGAAGCATCCGCTTCGTTTTCTGCTCACAATAAATGCTCAGACTTTCCCTATATATATGCCTTCAACGGGAAACTCCTCCGCATTTGATTTTCTCCTCTTTCCTTCTCACATCTCCTGTTCTAACCGCTCCGGCAATAATCTTGGCCATGATAGTTGCTTTTGATCTTTTTCCGATTTTCCTCTTTATTCCTCGACTGAATATTTATGATCCCGGTGATCGGAGAATTATTATGGCTTCCTCTGATGACAGTGAGAGAACTGGACTAATTTGCCGACCTAGATCGAGGACCTCGATCGTGTCGATCTCGAATCGTTCGACTGATATAATTGGCGAACTGATTTCGGGCGAGAAGACTGCTAATATTCCTCTTAACATCGGTGACTACCCCTTGAAGTTCATTTGGCTCCTCACCACATTGGGCGTCCCGACTACAGCTCGGTTCTAGTCGATGACAGCAGAGATGACTCTCCATCCTCATGAGAGTCATAATCACCCCATCTGAGTTGTACGTCTATCCGCTATCTATGGCCGGACAAATCTTTTGATTCAGCCACGAGACTAGGCTTTGACATAGGCCTTTATTAGATAGGATGTTCCACCGATCTCTAAAGATCACCCCTGTGATGTAATCAGACCTTTAATGTAATCCGATCTCTAGAGATCGCCCAAATGATGTAATCCGATTTTTAATGTAATCCGATCTCTAGAGATCGCCCAAATGATGTAATCTAACCTTTCGGAAATAAAATTTTATTTTGACAACTATCATTTTTATTATTATTGCATTGATTATTTTCTAATCACTGATGTGTTTATCCGATCCGGTTCCTAACTGAACAGTCCTTAACCGATCCACACTTCCAAACATCCGCCTTAATTCACCGATCTCTAACTAGCCGATCTCTCCTTATTATGGAATTTTTGGAATATTCGTGAGACTTGTCAGAAAAAGCTGGCGAATCCTCCTAACCGATGCGCCCCTTAAGACACCGTGAGCATTAAATGCTCAAACTAGTATAAATAGGGGATGAGTCCGCCAGTCGTCCCCTTATGTCATTTTCAGCCTTTCGCGAGCGATTCCAAAATCCTCTCATTTTTTCAAGTTCTTCCGACACCGATCACACTCCGGTAAGGGTTTTGATCTTTCTTTTAGTTTAAATTTCCTCTTTTCTTTGAAAATGAGCGGCACCGAGGGTCAGAGAGCAGCAAGCCCCCCTTCCGTTCAGGTCTCGTGGTCGTCAAATGAGGTAGAGGTAATCAGAACAAGCAGGCGATCTGAACCTCCTCGGACCTCTATTCCAGCCCGCAGTCAAGCAGCACCCTTGAGGCAAACACATTCTTCAGGGAGAGAAAACCTCCCCATGGACGAGCTGCCATCAATTCTTCAAGAAACCGACCTGCAGTCATTCAGCCAAGAGTATAACATTTAGCCCGATTCATACGAACTCATTAAGTGTCACGGCGATCTTCGAGCCGATCACTTCTTCGAAGAGAATGATATGATCATGGTATACAAAGAGCAATTAAAAGCCGGGCTGTGGTTCCCTCTTGACGACTTCTTCAAGGAAGTTCTAAAATTTCACCAAGTGTGCATAGCCCAAGTTCACCCGAACTCATGGCGGATCCTAGTAGCCTTCAGAGGCCTTTGCCGAGCCAAAGGACTCAGTCCTATAGCTAAGGTGTTCGCCGAACTACATAGGCTAACTCGTCGAAAGGACGACGAGTATTGGTTATTCCAGGCGAAGCCACATTGTGGGCTTTTCACCGATCTACCCTCCTTCCTGAAGAATTGGAAGAATCGCTTCTTTATTCTGAGGACCAAAATTCTGAACGGCTTTGAGGGTTTCCCACACAGCTGGCTGCATCAGGGCCCGTTAATTCCGAAACGCATCACCCTGAATAGAGAAGAGGGCCTAATGGTGTTGGAACTGAAAGATCAGGCGGCCAGACAGAAATTCTCTTGTTTAGATGCAGTGACAGCCGGCTGCATCATTAGACTATGCAGCTGGTCACTGGCCAAGAACGCGGGCTTCAACTCTCTGACCTCGGCTTCGGTACTTTCTATATCTCTGATCTTTGGGCCTTAGCGATCTCACTGACCTTTTCTCTGTGAAGGTATGGCAAGTGGCGAGGCTTCTAAGGAGAGCCGAAAGCGGAAGAGAGAGGTCTCCCGAAAGATGCGGGAGATGAAGCGTTCCGAGCTGCTTCAGACGCCCAGGCATGATCCCGGGGAGATGCAAGGAGGCTCGTCTCAACCCTCGGGACAGCCGATCCCCGACATAGAAGTGGTCTGGTCTCCTCCTCGTTAAGAAGAGCCGCCACCACCCCCTCCAATTCCTTCAAGTGCGGAAGGGGGTCCTTCCCAACCACCTGTGAGGACCCTTTCCCGCAGCGCCCAAATCCTGATCCACTCACTAGAGAAGAACCGCACTGTTTGAGAGAACTCGGGTTTTGCTAAGCTCTTGGGGTCCTCCATCTGCCTTCAGGAGGATCGGGATAGGCTAACCCCGAATAGCCTCGACGATATCCTAACACAAACTATGAGCCTAAGCGTGGAGAGTCTGGTGAACCAACATATTATCCGGGAGAAGGCTCACTGCTTGAGGCAGGATGTCGAGAAGGTGGGTTCGGAAGCTGCTTCCCTCCGATCTCAACTATCGTCCGCCCAAAACTACATATCTGAAATTGAGGGGTGGATGAAATTCTACGAGGATAAGCTGGCCAAGCAGGCCCATGTTCTTGAAGAGGTTCGGGCGCTCCGAGCTGCTGAAGTCACTCGCCTCACTGAGGAGCTTAAAGCAAAAGAAGAAGAGGCAGTGACAAGGGAGGCCGGTGCTTATGTGAACGCTCATGGGGATCTCTTTGCCGAGCTCAAGAAGCGTTATCTCGAGGAGGACTTCTCCTGGATGGTGGACTTGGCTCCCCAAGATGAGGAGGATAGCGAGGAGGAGGCTGAAGGTGAGAGAGGAAGCGAACAAAACGTAGAACAGGCTGGGGGTGATCCTCCAGCCGAATGACTTGTATAATTTTAATTTAAAATGAAATGAAATTTCCTTTTTGTTCAATGAATGGATGGGATCGGAAAGTATCTGAATTGCATAAGCACTTGATTGTCTAAACATATTACAAAAACTAAAAGTGATTATTAATCCAAGTGTAAAAGGTCGGAAAACATTGTAAGCATGAGATCGGCTGAGAACAAACGCTAAACGGGATTTGATTAAAATTGGGAACTTGATTTGAACACTTAAGATCAGAATCATCATTAAACGGATTGGAACCTTAACTTTATCATACGATTATCCCCAAACTTTTAAAAGGGAGATTGGCAATAAGACTGGTGGCATGAAGGCCTAATGTTGGTTCAATTTCGTTTGACAAGAGAGATCAAAAATGTAATTGACTGGTCAGGAGACTTGACAATTGGTTTGAGAGATCGGTGAGGCTTTAAATGATATGGGGACTTAGTATTGATTCGATTCCTTTTGAGGAGAGATCGGAAATGTGATTGGCTGGCAAAGGGAGACTTAGTGCAGGGGATCGGTTTCAAAGTTTATTGATTTCGGGGATCGGCCAAAATATGGTGTCGACACTCTCTTGGAATCAAGTATGTTAAACCTCTTTAACACCTTTTCCAAGTATAGACTTTGGGATAAACCAATTATTCTTTTCGCTCTATCTCTATAGATGCGAATCCCAAGAATATAGGTTGCCTCCCCTAAGTCTTTTATGGAGAATGTATTCAACAATCATACCTTTACAGCTGTCAACATACCTATGTCATTACCCATCAACAGTGTATCATCCACATATAAGACAAGGAAAGTGATAGCACTGTCACTAACCTTCTTATATACACATGGCTTATCCTCGTTTTTTATAAAACCAAATGATTTAATGGCTTCATCAAAACAGATGTTCTAACTCCTCGAAGCTTGCTTCAACCTATAAATGGATCGCTTTAGCTTGCATACCTTGGAACCATCTTGGGATTCAAAACCCCTAGGTTGTTCCATGAAAATGTTTTCTTCAATGTATCCATTGAGAAAAGCTGTTTTGACATCCATCTGCCAAATCTCATAATCATAGTATGCAGCTATTGCTAATAGAATCCTAATTGATTTAAGCATGGCAACAGGCGAAAAAGTCTCCTCATAGTCGATTCCTTGCCTTTAGCGAAACCCTTTCCCTACTAGCCTTGCCTTATAGGTCTCTATCTTTCCATCAGAACTAATTTTCTTCTTGAAAACCCATTTGTTTTCTATAAGTACAATACCTTTAGGTGGGTCAACAAGATCCCAAACTTGGTTCTTATACGTGGCATCAATCTCGGATTTCATAGCATCAATCCATTTTGAAGAGTCTATATCTGATATAGGTTCTTCATAGTTAAGTGGATCATTTCTATGATCTACTTCTTCATTAGTAGACAACTCTTGCTTTTCTTCATGAAGGAAATCATATCTCTCTGGTGGGTGAGATACCGTGGTTGTTCTACGAGGAACAGCCATCGATGTTTCATCAACGGGTGTAGGTTGACTAGATGGATCTATATCCATCTGATCTGTTGGTTGGTCGGAATTCTCCAATTCCAACTCTATTTGCCTTCCTTTGTCTCCTTCTTGAACAAACTGTTGTTCAAGAAATGTGGCATCTCTACTTACCACAACCTTTGGTGATGTAGGCAAATAAAAATAATATCCAAAACTATCTTTTGGATATCCAACAAATCGACCCTTTTCTGATCTAGTTTCCAATTTATCAGTGTTCAGCTTTTTGATATAAGCTGAACAACCCCAAATCTTAACATGCTTAAAACTTGGTTTTCTTCCATGCCATATCTCATAAGGTGGAGAAGAAACTAATTTTGATGGAATCCTATTCAGAATATACAAAGCTGATTCCAATGCAAATCCCCAAAAGGAGATTGGCATATCAGTATAGCTCATCATACTGCGTACCATATCTAATAGGGTATGATTTCTCCTTTCAGATACACCATTTAGCTATGGCATTCCTAGAGGAGTCAGCTAGGAAACAATGCCGTGCTCTCTCAAGTATTCATCAAATTCAGTACTTAAATATTCACCTCCACGATCTGATCGAAGAGCTTTAATACTCTTTCCTGTTTGATTTTCTACTTCAGATTTAAATTTTTTAAACTTTTTAAAGGATTCATGTTTGTATTTCATCAAATACAAATACCCAAACCTTGATTTATCATCAGTAAAGGTAATAAAATAATAAAAACCGCCTCTAGCCATTTCCTTAAATGGACCACATACATCACTATGTATTAGCTCCAAAACATTTTCAGCCCTTAGCCCTTGTCCAACAAAAGGTGATCTAGTCATTTTGCCCTGAAGGCAAGATTCATAAGTTGGAGTAGGCTCAGAGCCCAATGAGGATAGAATCCCATTTTCTCCAGTTTTGCAATCCTATCTTCTGCAACATGACATAACTTTAAGTGTCAAATATATTTTGAACTAGAGTTGGTTTTCACCATGGCATTGCATTCATTTAGATCACTTGCATTCATTTTGTGTTTGTCATTATTATCCAAATAATAAAGACCATCATTCATATAACCCAAACCAACATATTTATTTCCAAAATAAATATTGCAAACATCATCTGTGAACTGAAATTCATAGCCATTTCTAGTCAAACTAGATATAGAAATAATGTTCTTAAAAGTATCAGAAATATTATCCAAATACAAAACATGTCTAAACATGTAAAAAGATTTAGATCCTATGGCTAAAGATTCAACTGTTGAGCCATTGGCAATCTGGAGTCTAACATCTCGAGAATGCAAGCTGCTACTATTTGTTAGTTCCTGCATATCATTAGAAATGTGAGAACCGGCACCAGTATCTAAAACCCAAGCTGTAGATGAACTATGAGTATCATCAGAATCTAAATAACAAGATATGGACATACCTTCCAATGGTTTATCCTTCTTGTCCTTCAGAGAAGCAAGATACTCTGGGCAGTTCCTTTTCCAATGCCCATCCTTCTGGCTGTGGAAACACTTTCCTTTGCCTCCATCAGCTTTAGTCTTCCCTTTCTATTTAGCTAGTTTCTTAGAAGGACCAGGAATCTGAGGTTTCTTTTTCTTATTGTCTTTCTTCTTGTTGGACTTTCCAGCAGAAGAAGATGCAATCAAAGCTACCTCTTTTCCTTTATTACGCGGTATATTCTTTTGGGCAATAACCAGCATGTTGAGTAAACCAGCTAAAGTGCGTTCCTGTTTAGTCAAATGGAAATTTATCACAAAATTCCCAAAAGACTCAGGAAGGGACTAAAGAATCAAATCTGTCTGTAGTTGGAAATCCATGTTGAAGTTAAGATGTTCCAGCTGCTCAATCAGCCGAATCATCTTGTGGACATGATCCCCAACATTATGTCCCTCAGACATCCTCATGCAGAACAGCTGCCTAGATATCTCATACCTAACATTCCTGTTGTGCTCACCATACAACTCTTATAGGTAAAGGAGGATCTCACTCGCACTCTGCATGTTCTCATGCTGCTTCTGTAACTTATTACTCATGGAAGCAAGCATGTAACACTTAGCTCTCATATCATGCTCCTTCCACTTGTCCAAAGCTTCATGTTCCTCTTGAGTGGCCTCTGGAGGTAAGGGACCAAGAACATTTGAATCTAGAACATATCCTATATGTTCAAGGTTCAGGACAAGTTTCAAATTTCTTAGCCAATCAGACAGATTAGGTCTTGTCAACCTATTGCGATCAAGTATGCTTGCAAGGATATTGGATGGTGGTGGTTGTTCTGTGCTCATTATTATCAGAAAATTAACTGCAGAAAATAACCAGATTAATTAGTAAATATATCATGTAATTAACCAAAATGATTATGGTCTTTTAATCAAATTGGTCCTCCCACTAACTTAGCGAATCCTACACTTCCAAAGTAGAAAACGGAAATCCTAATTGGATGGATTTCTAGTGGGTGATTAAATTCTTATAATTCTATTGGTCATCCTCTGGTACATCCATTATTGGAATTATAATAAACTATAAGTAAGCAACTCCTTGCCCATCACATCTCATGTGAGGTTCAATCCTTTACCTAGGCCCTAATGCTCAAAATCTCAGGTATATCCATTATTGACTTATCTTACATTAGTTAAGTTGATCCCATTGAGCCAGTAATTATGCAAATAATTTTAATGTCCTCAGGTACATCCAATATTGGCCACCAAACCATTTACATATTTACAACATCTCATACTTAACAATTATTCTTAAGAAAATCTCTTAAATTAATTGCATCTTATGCAACTATTTAAAATTTCTTAAAATAATTGCCCCAATGGAGGGCCCATATTATAATTACTTTAATTATAGCATTTCCAACTTAATCATTTGTTTGGAAGATTTTATGGTCATCCTAATTACTATTAAGGTCTCACTTTCCACTTATCCATTTAGCATGCATATATCATATACTGCGTACATTCACATACATCTCATGCATTCATGGACAATAAATAAATATGGTATGATCATTGACTTTCTAAGGGATTCAATTCTGAGCAACCAAGAATTGAATCATGGCATTCCTATGTGCATTTCATTCATTCATTTTACAAGAGTTACTAAAGGAGTACATAATCAACACTTGATCTTGAATTCCTTCCACTGGCCCCACCAATGCTCTTGACCTCCTTAAACTTCTTGCAATCTAATTACATAGTAATCCTTGGCATACCAATGCGAATTTACAAGAACTTAAATAAATGAAATTACAACCCAAAATTGTTACAAACTTAATAATACATGCCCCAAATAAATTAAAATAAATTAATTAATTTACAATCCCAAAAAAACATAAAAGAAATAAATCCAATCACATTGGTCTTTTATAGTCCATGATCATCCATCATGCATGTCACTATTTAACAATTAAATAAAACATACATACTTAAATTAAATTGAATATCTCATACTCAACTTAAAAATCCAGATTTGAATCACATTCAAACAACCTTAAAAATTCAGATTTGAATCACATTCAAATAATTTTTAAAAATTAGATTTGAATCACATTCAAACAATTTTTAAAAATTCAGATTTGAATATTATTCAAACAACTTTAAAAAAATCAGATTTAAATATGATTCAAATAACTTTAAAAATTCATATTTAAATCACATTCAAACAACTTTTAAAATTCATATTTGAATCACATTCAAATAATTTTTAAAATTCTAATTTGAATCAAAATTTAATTGTATGATTAAAACTACTAATTAAACACTTTAATTAGTCATAGGATAGGCCTTAGATCATACAACAATTGTAGAATTAAAAAGCCAAACCTTGCACCACCCATGAAGCTACAAACCTAGCGCACCATGTTGGTGTTCTTCAAGTATGCCGCCACACATCCATTGCAACCAGCAATGGATAAATCATCTCATCATCCAAACACACAATTAAATCATATAATAAACATTCTAAATGGAAAATATAGTGGCTCTGATACCAATTGAAGGAGCAGAAGCATGAAAAACACAGGTTTATACCATTGAATTCAAAAATTTTCACCTAGGGTCACATGCATCATGCAAGATTTATTTTTATCTATTTGATTTCAATGATAAACAACATATTAAAACATTTTTAATATGTTTTTGGATCTGTATTTTCCATTTAAGATTTTAAAATTAATCAGATTAATTTTAGAACCCTAGATTAGATCAAGAACAAATATACTAACCTCTTGATGTACTGCAGTGTATTTGTGCTTTTCGGATGCGTCTTTAGGATACCAGATGTTGTCCCTCTAGATTTTCCACACTAAGAACACCTATGGCAGCCCTTGAACAGCTTCTAAAGCTTTTTCTATTAATTAGAAAATTAAGTTTTGACTTTTAAGAGATTAAAGATGTAAACAGGACACTAGAAACGATTTCTAGTATTTTTAATTCAAAGATTGTTTGCTAATCTCTTGGAATAGATGAGAGAAGCAGATGAAGAGAAAGGGAACCTCTTGGGTGGTGGCACCAAAGAGAATAGCTGCTGGTTGTATTGTTTTTTTTTCATAACAACACTTATATAGCTAGGTTAACACATTAAACCCTTGCCACATGTCACCCTCTGATTGGTTCTGGGTTTAATTGACCCAATCACATTGTGCCAAGTGTCAAATCTATATTTAATCTTAATTTTAATCATCTTACATGATTAAAAAAACATTTGGCAAGCTTATGTATAATTCCATGTGTCACCATCTCATAGTGCCACATGTCACCCTATAAAATGACCAAAATGCCCTTGTGTCTTAATTTTGAGTTCTCAACCCAAAATAATTATTTATCTTCTTCTAATCAATTTATATCAAATATAAATTAATTAATTAATCTTTATTAATTAATTTCTCATTAATTAAATACATATTTAAACACTTTAAATATAAATTTAACTTATACTGTACATCCAATAACTTAGATTTGGTTTCAAGTCATGCTAGGGACTTTGCAATCTAATTGCAAACCAAACATATTTAATTAATCAATTAAACTCTTTAATTAATTAATTAAATCATATTTAATTAGGTGATAACTTGTGTATGTGTGTGACTTACTAGGCTTATCACTAATTGGCAATGAGACATGATATCAACTCTTAATATCATCAGAACTCTTTCTTACCATAAATGATTTCTCTAAATCATTTTATGCACCTCATAGACCATGGTTAACACCTAGCATAGCATGTAATAGCCCGATCCTTCTCCAGTTAGTATTGTCCGCTTTGGCCCATGGGCCTCACGGATTTGTCCCTTGGGAGGTTTCATTCCCAAAAGCGCGCTAACCAGTATTCCAATACCACCCAATTTAAGTCCAGGATTCCTCCCGTGCTTTGTCGATGTGGGATTTGCCTAAGGGACCTTTCTCCCCCTCTTTTGGGACTCAGCGTCCTCGCTGAGGTTTGCCCCACCATCGCTCAAGAGGCCACGTGGAGTGCTCTGATACCAAATTGTAATAGCCCGATCCTTCTATATTGTGTTTTATGACTTTATTATTTCGTAATAAATTTCATAATTTATATATTTATCATAATATTCATACATTTCTTACATCATTCATATTGATCACAATTTACAACAATGGTGTTCATATACCATTGTAGTCAAAATATTTTTCCTTTCTCTTATAAAGAAAACTAATGTTCCATTCATATTTTCATGTGATTCATTTATTCATTACAATATTTATATGAATTCATAACTCATACAAGGTCTTATTATCTTATTTGTAATGGAAACATAAATCCTAATGTAAACCTCATCCCATTTATACTCAACAATCCATCTAGGTTAATATCATTTCATATTCAAGTGGAATTACTTATGCTTATTAGACCTACTAGTAATGGAAATAAATCTTAACTATATACTCACATAACTTAAATGTTCATTAAGCCATTTAGGTGAATTACTATTTCTATTCCAAATAATCCATGAATGTTTCATGGATTCCAAATTTCATACCTTAATTTCCTCTACCAATTTAGTTATTATACTTTGTGTCTTTGTATTACTATTCACATTACTATTCACTAAAATTGTTGACTTTTTAATATATAATAAATTTATTGAACCTAAGTTCTCCAAGATACCACATTTTGCATTCAAAATTTGTTGGTATTGGTTGCCAATACCATTTCCAAGCTTAATGTTAATTGGGCAGAATTTTCAATTTTCATGCTTTATTTTTACTATTCTATTGGTTATTTTTGTAGTGGGAATTTGGCAAAATGATCAACACGAAAGTTATTCCTTATTTTGTCTAGTTGAATTTCTTTTTTTGAATCACTCCATTTAATTGGCCGGAGTGACCTCTACCCAGATTTTCTGGGCAATTTGGTTTTGCCAGATTTGGTGACCTAAGTTTGGTTGGCAATTTGACTAGGTTATGGTCAGAATTTGGATTTGTGTTCTTCATGAAAGTTGTTGGTCTATATCTCAGCTTGTTGCTAGTAACATTTCAAGTCAATTGGACCTTTCTACACTGAGTTATGGCCAAATGACCAAACACTGTTCATTTGGTCATTTTGCCCAGGCAGACTGCAGGTCACCTGGATTAGGGCAAACTTTTGGTCAACTTGGTTTAGTTTTCTGGGCATGGTTTCTACAGCAAAGTTGTGACATTATGTATCTAGTTTCATGTCCAACTGGCCTTACACCAATTGAGCCTCTACAATTCAAGTTATTACTGCCCAAACAGGCTAGACTCACATTTAGACCTGCAGGTCACCCAAGGCAGCTTAGCCAAACTCAAATCCCAAGCTACAACTCACTTCAATTCTTCATCATACATAGCCAAATGGTCACTAATTGACCATTTAAACTTTCATTCACCAACACATGAACAAGATCCAAGTTTTTGTGTCCAAACCCTAGCTCAAATTCAAGGTTCACACAACACATGTCAATTAGGCATACTAATCCATTTCAAATTTTTGTCTACACATCAACACCATTTCTAAGCCATTTTAAATCCATCAAAACCATCAACTACCACTCCCATAAAGCTGGCAAAAATTCCATTCTCAATTTCACACATGATTTATCTCAATTTCTTAATTATTTATTCATATTCAAACTAAGTTTTAAGAAATAAACAAGATTAAGTAATTAACATGCACTAACCTCTTTGGTCTCTTTATTGGCTTGTATAAACCTTAGAATTTCTTCACTTTATGATAATCAAAACTTTGCTCTTGATGTGGGGATTAATTTTTGTGAAGGGTGTTTAGGGTTTTGGGGTGAGATTTGGTGAGTTATAAAGCTTTGGTGGAGCTTTCATGGAGGTTTGGCTATGGGAGAAGAGGGAGACGGCAGGTCTTTAATTTGGTGAAGAAACAGATTGTTTTTTTCCTTTTTTTGGTGTTATTTATCTTCTTTTATTACTTACTTAAGTGATGCTTTAATGTGATTAGTGGGAATTCCATTAAATGACATCATATGATGTCAAAATTGACATTTATTCTCATTTTCTTTTATTTTCTTCTCTACTCATTTTCAATTTAATTTTTAGTAATGTTTATTCACATTTTGTGTCATAATAATTATTTACTTAACTGGACAAGTCGGCCAAAAATTACCTCTGAAGGCGAAATGACCAAAATGCCCTCCATTTGGCTTAACAGACTAAAATTGTCTGTACCGATTGAAAATTTTTTCTAAACCTTTTCTTGGCATTCTAATGCCATAGAACCCTCAATGACTCTTCTCTGGAGTCTCAAAAATTATTTTATGAATTTTCTCCCGGGTCTAGGGCTCCTAGTTGCGAGAACTGCAACTTCCTACTAGGTTACCCATCGCTTGGGCACCGGCTCATTTAACTTGGTTGTATTTTATTTTTAAAATTTTTTCTAAATTTTTCTTATTAATATTTGAGTTAATTATGGTTCCTCACTTTAGTTTAAATATTTTTCTGGACGTTCTAACTATCCGGACCTACACTGGTCACCGGAACAGTAGAATGTACGGAGTTGTTACAGTGAGGGTGTTACATAGCATGCCATGGCCACCCAATTAGTAATAAGGTTTACCTTAAATGAACCTATAATCATATGTTACCATGCACTAGAATCTCTCTGTTACAAAATTCCAACTCAAGCTGGAGTCATGGTTTATGTCAAATTCCATTTGCTATGAATATTATGTTCTCTTTTAAGTCCAGTTGTTGATTAAAAAGATTTTCTCATCAGAAACTCTTTCTGAATAAATCTGTTTGTCCTGGCCAGGAACTTGAAACATCAAGAATAATTAAATGAACATAGGATTTTATCTCTATTTACTTAGAGGAACAGATTCCATCTTGATCAACACCTACCTCTATATATAACTAGTAGGAGCCAACACATGCCCATATACCCATACGCAGTACAAGTATGAAAGCAGTATCAAACTCAAACCTCCTATATACAAGATAATTGTGCTATCTCAGGTCTAAAGATTATATGCACTGATATGATTTATGACAATACATTGACAATAGTCTATCATGTTATAAGTGTCACTGGTTATAAGTGTCACTGGTTCGGCCTACTTATCATGTATAAGTGCCTATCATGTTTGTTATATGGCATGAGACTCACCATTCCATCTTATTTATATCTCATATAAATAACTTGGAAACAAACATGAATACAATCTTTTTGGATAAGTTATGTCCTAATTATGAAGTATCCTCGATTGTGAACCTATTTATGATACTTTGTACTAGAAATACTGTCACTCCTGATAATGTTAATTGTTTTCAAAGAGCAATAAAAATATAAAAGACCCAGAAATTATGATTTACAGATTGTTATTATAAATTATGCACCACTAAGCGTTATGCTTAGCGTGTTGGTTTTCCATCGCGTAGGTACTGAGGATCAGCAGCAGCCTCCACAGTAGTGCTCAGACAGAGACCGATCAGAGTCACCTTACCAGTCTTTTGTATTTTGGTAGGGCCCATGTATAGACTAGCATTTTGGTTCAATGTGTATAATCATGATGTAATTACTAGTTTGTGATGTAAATAAAAATAGTAATTACATATTTTGGATTGTAAATAAAGTTATGAATTTCTGCATATGAATTTCTAGATGAATAAATAAACTTGAAATTGTATGAGCAGAAATGACATGATATGACATGTAGAGATATGAAATTATTCTTAACAGGTAACTAGTGGAACCCACCAGATGCTAATTAAACAGAGGAGGCTCTGCTCGGGTATCCTCAGAAATAAATTGTTATAAATAAAAAATTCTGTCACACCCTACTCCCCTGTAAGATGTAACATGATCCCGTAGTACACCTAATGAATTACCGTACTTCGCCTACCGATAACCCATTAGATGTACTACAAGGGATTTTAAAACAATTTTCATGAAATTTAAATCATCGATTAAAATCTGGTGCAAAAAAATTTTTTTCAAAATTTCGGCAAAGTGCCGGCTGTGTTTTGAGAAAACAGTTCTTCAAACCTGAAAAGGAAAACACTCCCAATATGTTTTCTCAAATACAACTCCAATAACTTCATTTCAACTCACAATTCAAATCTCAATAATCAATCATTTCATTTTCAAACCAACCTCATCATAAAAGAAACATTTCATTGATTACAAGACTAAAAAATTAATATTACAAAACTATTCAGGTAAATAAAACCTCAAATTTACATTTACAATAATTTACATTTAATTACATACCAAAATATTTTACAAGAGTTTTTATACAACTTGTAACACCCTCCCGGTAGCAACTCAGTACATCCTACTGTTCCGGTGACCGGTGTCGGTCCGAACAGCTAGAACGTTCGGAAAAATATTTAAACTAAAGTGAGGAACCATAATTAACTCAAACATTAATAAGAAAAATTTAGTAAAAATTTTAGAAATAAAATACAACCAAGTTAAACGAGCCGGTGCCCTAACGAGGGGTAAACCAGAGGGAAGTTGCGGTTCTCGCAACGAGGAGCCCTAGACCCGGGGGAAAAATTGTAAAATAATTTTTGGGACTCCAAAGAAGGGTCATTGAGGTTCCCATGGCATTAGAATGCCAAGAAAATATTTAGAAAAATTTTTCAATCGGTACAGACAATTTTGACCCGTTAAGCCAAACGGAGGACATTTTGGTCATTTCACCTTCAGAGGTGATTTTTGGTCGACTTGCCCAGTTGAGTAAATAATTATTATGACATAAAATATGAATTAATGTTGATGAAAAATTAATTTGAAGCTAGTAGAAAAGAAAAGAAAAGAAAATGAAAGAAAATGCTAATTATGACATCATATGATGTCATTTAAATTTCCTCCACCAATCACAATTTGTTAAACTTATTAAAAGAGATAAAAGAGACCAAAAATATAAAAAACCAATCTGCATCTTCAACCTTGGGCAGCCAAAAAAACGTTGAGAGAGAGAGAGAGAAGAGGTTCCACCATTAAAGCTCCTTTAAGCTTCATTTCTCTCTTGTTTCCACTACTAAACCCTAACCCCTTTCATTAAACCTTGACCATATCACTTGGGGAAGCTTTTGGCAGCCAAGAAGAAGAAGGAAAGTGAAGTTTTAGCTTGAAGAAATCTGCCCTACAAGAGGTTAAAGTGAGGTTAGTGCTATCCTTTCACTCTCACTCCTTTAATCCTTGTTAAAGCATCATTTTAAGTTAAGAAATTGTAAGAGTTTGAAGTAAGTTATATGTGTTAGGGCATCTTTAATTTTTGGCAGCCCTAAGGAAGGATGAGGTTGATTGTTTTAATGAATTTAGAATGGATAGAAATGATGTTTAAGGTATGAATATGCATGGATGTTGAATTAGTGTGCTAATTGAGGTTTATGGATAATTTAAATTGGACATTAGGGTTTTGAGAAGTGAAACTTGGATTTAGCTTATGGAATTGTGAAAGAACATTATAAGGGTCAATTAGTGACCATTTTAGGTATGTTCACCATGAATTGGACTGAAAAATAGTATAGCCAAGTGAATGTGTAGGCTGCCTTGTTAGTGCAGCAGAGGGACTGAAAATTCAGTCCACTTGCACAGCCATAACTTTGGCTGTGTAGGTCCAATTGGTGTTTGGCCAATTGGAAATGAAACTAGGCTTATAATGGCACATTTTTGCTGAAGAAACCATGCCCAAAAGACCAAAGCAAGAGGACCAAAACTTGGCCCCAATCCGGATCCCCTACAACAGCACCTGCAGAAATGACCAAATGAACAGTAACTGTTCATTTGGCCATAACTCACTGTAGATTTGGTCAATTGACCTGAAATTTTTACAGAAACAAGTTAAGACATAGACAAACAACTTTCATGAAGAAACCTACCCCAAATTATGACCAGAACCTAACCGAAATGGCAGTCACAGTTACTGTTCAAACCTGTAACTCTGCAGATTTTCATTTGAGCAGTAATGTTTGGATGGCTATAACTCTCTCTAGAAAACTCGGATTTAGGCGATTCTTGAACCGATGGAAACCTAAGGCATGGTAGAACATTTCATATGAAGAAAGTTAGACCAAATTATGAACTTAACTTGATCAAATTACTGACCAAAGTTGGATCAAAATCTGCCAGAACCCAAAATCTCAGCATGAACAGTGCACGTGAACAGTAAACTTATTTTGGCCATAACTTGAGCTACAAAACTCCAAATGGAGTGATTCAAAAAAAGAAATTCAACTAGACAAAATAAGGAACAACTTTCATGTTTACCATTTCCTCAAATTCCTACTGCAATAGTGCCCAATGGAATAGTAAAGTTAAGTTAGCAAAATTGAAAATTTTGCTTCTCTTGGTTTAAGCTTAGAAATGGTATTAATGCTTAATGCCAACAAGTTTTAAATGAAAAATGTGGTATGTTTGAAGTGCCAAAGTCAATGTACATATTTTCTATGCAAAAGTCAACATTTTTGTTGACCAATGAGGTAAATAGTGTCACCAAAACCAAAAATTGACAATTTTGCCAAAATGACCTAAGCTTTGAGAAAGTGACCAAAACTAACAAGTTTTAAATGCAAAATGTGGCATATTGGGAATGCCTAAACCCATGTACCTATTTTCTATCCAAAAGTCAACATTTTTGTTGACCAATGAGGTGAATAGTGACACCAAAACTTGAAGAATTCAAAAGTATCCAATAAGCTTGGAAATGGTATTGGCAACCAATACCAACAAATTTGAAATGCAAAATGTGGTATCTTTGAGAACTTAGATTCAATAAATTTATTATGTATTAAAAAGTCAACAATTTGAGTGAATAGTAATATGAATAGTAATACAAAGACACAAAGTACAATAACTAGATTAGTAGAACAAATTAAGGTATGAAAATTTAGAAATGCATCTAGGGAACTTTAAATTGCAATTGACAATTAGTTCTAGCGAAGGTAAAACTTAAAATGTGGGATCTTGGTGTAATTAGAATTAATATATCCATTAAGTATGAAAAAGTCAACATTTTGGTTGACTAGTAAGGGAATAGTAATCAAAATGATTAGTAAATTAAGATGAAGACCTAGAACCAATTCTAAGCTTAAATGCTTAGAATTGTATGACAAATGTAGACTATGCATCCTAGTCAAAATTGTTAAAAAGAAATTAGGCCATAAATTTGAAATCCATGAAATATTCATGGATTACTTGAAACATGAAAAATAAGTCACCTAATTGATGTGAATAGATAGTTAGGGCATATATGCCCATCACAAATGGAATTCATAAAATATTAGTAACTCAACTTGAAATATAAAATTTGTAATTACATAAGTAGACTCTTGAATGTATAAATTAGAAAGGAAAAATGTTTTGAATACAATGGTACATGTGAACCATTGTTTAGAATTGGGATCAATATGAATAACATAATGAATGGATAAATAAACCATATAAATGTATGAATGAGACATTAGTTCTCATTATTGTAAAGAGGAGAAGTATTTTGAGTACAATGGTATAAAAGGATAATTGATGTGAATTGTGATCATATAAATGATCAAATGAATGTATGAATTATGATTGAAATTTATCATGAAATAATGAAGTCATAAAGCACAATATATTAATATTTTAAAGTATCAAATGCCCTAGTATACCTAACAAGATTGGTTTGGATAGTTTGGCATGCCAATAGGGTATTGTTTTAGCAGTACTGCGAAAGGCTTTATGCCTGTATTCATGGCTTTATGCCCGTATTCATGGCTTTTATGCCCGTATTCATGGCTTTTATGCCAATTATGTGATATCATGGCTTTTTAGCCATACTGACTGCATACGTGGTTGACGTTCTGCGTCCCATGGTATGACGGCCCGAGGCACCACGGTGTCCAGTGCCAACGACCCGTTATCCAGTCCAGTCGTCTAGTATAGGTTACTTGGGCAGTCAATTAAAGTATTATTCAATTCAGCTAAGTTAAGTTAAGTATAATGAAAATCCAGACAATTAAATTAAGTATTGAATGAATAAGCAAAAGAGATTAGCAAAAGAAACATAACAAAAATATAAATTGCAGTAATGCAGGACTTGAAATACAATACGATAGAATAAATTATATACCTGCTAGTATTACTGAAAAGTTATAAACTAAGCACTTCCAAAGAGGAACAAACTAGTATATAAGATCGTTGATACTAGAAATATCATACCAAATTAAATTGATTCTTGAGTATCTGAATTATCATTTATTTCTTTCTTTACTTGTATATATTATTTCTGGTTATATTATTGCACCACTAAGCAGAAATACTTAGCGCGATGGAATTGCTTCCTCGCAGTAATCAAGGTAAAACCAGAGACTGTCGATCGAGATTTTTGGAGTCCAGATCTGCGAAGTGTCGAAGAGTTCAAGATTGTCACCTCTCAAGAATGCATGTAGATAGGGCTCATTTTATACATGTTATGTATATTGTTCATTCCTAGCACATTGTAAATTATTTATATATCTTGTACAAAATAAACTCATGTAATTAACCTATGAATTATGGAAGCTATTCAAAGTAAGTATTTTAGTATGTGAATTGAATTTGAGTTATAATGAGATTATACTTGTGAATATTGAGATATTGAAAATCTAATGAGATTTCTGAGAAATCTGGATAATCAGATTGAGATACATTATGTTTGAAAATTTTTGAGACTATTAAGTTTGAGAAATTGAGTATATATTGAAATTGTCTTTGGCAGTTGGAAGAATCATAGTCCAAATTACAAATGACACTTTGTCGGATTATCGTTAAAATTTTTGAAATTTCCAACTTAGTTAGATTTTGATAAAAGTAAAAATAGCCTAAATCTTCAATAAAGTTTTTGAATAAATAAATCAAGGACTGTAATGAAATCAGATAAAATAGAGTGCTCCGGCACACTGAGTGGCATAACTTGCTCGGCTACACTGTAGTCGGGTAAGGGGTGTCACACAACTGCTCAAATAATTTACATACATACATCAAAACTCGTGTACATGGGTATACCTGGAGCTGATCTGAATGTCTCTTCAAAGAAGCTCACTCAATTGCTCTATGCTCTTTTCACCTGTGACAGCATACAAAGCTATCGCTGAGTGGTGAACTCAATAGTGCACAACTATAATTTAAAACATAGTACAATATACCTTAACAAAAATTACAGCAAATAATTTGAAAATCTAGATATTCATCAAATTTCAAAACTCAAAATATTCATTGCTAATAATATGAATCATTTTTATAAAATGACTTTGATTACGAAGTTCAATTTATCAAATCATAACTAACCATTTAAGGTAATTCCAACAAAATCAATTATACATAAATCATAGTTGAAATCAAAATTCCTTACTATTCAAAAATATTTTGTATCTCAAAAACCATTCTGTATCTCAAAAACCATTCTGTATCTCACTAACTATGCAAGACTAATCCGAAAGGGCCATCTTCGGTATCTCACTAACTTAGATCTAACCTCTAATAAGAGGAGAATCTAAGCCTGTGCACATACCATGGTAATCAAAACACAACTAACTCCATTGTCTTCTCAACAAATGAGAGAGATGGGTAATAACCTAGTCAAGCATCTATAGTGAGATATAAAACGATATCACAATCCTTTTAGTGAGCATAAATCACAATACAATTCGATTCAAAGTCAATTCTAATATCCAATAATTTTTATGCTCATCACAATTCAAATCATAAATTTACATTTTTCCATGCAAATTGCCCATCACAATTCAAAACATGTTCTATCACAATTTTCCAAAATATAATTTATTCAATTCACAACAATGCTTAATACTTGTGGAAATACCATTTCACAAAGCTAAATTCATACATACTATAACAATTTCAATAATCATTGAATTAAATCCAATGCTTGTTAAACATAATACATAAGAAAAATACGTCATTTAATCATATGAAATATTCAGAACAAAATCAATTAAAAACTAGTTGTGCACAAACCTCTGATAACTGTCTCTTGGCTCTGACTCAGTATTTCCTTCCCTTTCCCTGAGTCTTTGCTAACTGAAACACACAATTTGAAGTGTTTCAGTACTCATTTAAACTGTCTCTAACAATAAGGTTCAATAATTAATTTATTGAATTCTATTATTTTTTTATTCAACCTAAGATGTCGACCCTCGATGCATTCTAGGTGAATTAGGTTTTAATATTACCAATATGTCACATTTGTAGCCTTTTTATATTGGTACATGCTACCAAATTCATTTCCATGTAAATTGCATTTTATTGCAATTTGTTGGATTCCAGTATACTAATTTGATCTAACCGGATGACCTAGTTTCCTCAGTTTTCAGGTTTTGGTCAAAACTACAAACTTGTAGATCTATGTCTTATTGCATGCGGAGCAAAATTTCAGATCATTCTGAGTTTACTAGACCAAGTTATGGTCATTTTACTATTGCTGGTCAGAACATACCAAAATTGGTCACTTTAGGTCATTTTAGGTTCCGCCAGTTTTTGGACCTGAATTTGTGCAAGCTATTTGGCTTGGTTCTGGCCATTTCTGGGCTTTGGTATCTTCATAATACTTGTAGATATATGTCTCAACTATTCATGGTAAAAATTTTAGGTCAATTGGACCTGTTTTGAGTGATTTATGGCCAAAAAACTAACTGCTGCCCAAATGGTCAATTTTCAGGCCTTAAATGCACTAATCCGGATTTGGTCATTTTTCAAGTTATCTTCCAAGCAGAATTTTGGTAAGCTTCCTTCATGAAAGTTGGCACTTTTTGTGCCTAGTTTCACTTCACCTCCAATTGGTTTCATACTAATTGGAGCCACACACTTAAGGTTCTAAGCCAAAATACACACTGGCCTATTGCACATTGTCCATCCCTCATCAAAGGATACATTTAACACTTACCAAATTACACATTCATGCCAATTCTGGTTTGTACCATAATCTAAACACATTTTACTTAACATTGTTGGTCATTTTAGAAGCTTATAATCATACTCAATATGCACCTTATAGTACAGAATTTATCAAGTTTAAATTACACACAATTTAACCACATAACCTAGCTCATTTACATGTCCAAACTCAAACCCCTATACACATACACAAGCTACCATAACAAGTACTATAATTCAACAATAATATTCCATAAACCAAACTATGAAGCAACATATTTTGATCCACCATTCACATTGCCGAATTGTACCTCTCCTTGAATTAATCTCCAAGCTTCCAAAATCAAATGTACTTTCACATACATCTAATATACATCACCCAAATCTATTCCTACACACATAAACACTTCATCAACACTTTAATCTACCATTTACATACAAGGATAAACTGCCCTTAAGGAGTTTCCATGGCTGCCAAAAATATACATCTCCCTTCAAACATCAAACTCCAAAAATCTTTCCACAATTCAAGTACCCATAACATCCACACAAACTTTAATGAAGCAAGCATCAAAAATACCTACTTACTACTTTGGAAACTCTTCAAAACTTCACCAAAACTTGATTTTCTTGCTGCCTATCTACTACCCAAGGTGTATGGATAACTTTTAGTGAAGGTAAGTGCAAGGAAAGAGGCTTGGATCATGCTTGCATGAAGCTTCACCAAATTCGGCCATGGAGGTTTTCACTCTTCCATTTTTAGCTGGCTGTCCAAGGTTGAAGAAGGTGAGTTGTTTTTGCCCAAAAAAATGTGTAGTGGTCCACTTAAGTGAGGTGAGTGGAGCACTAAGTGAGGTTTAATGTTTATTTAATCTTAAATTCCCAAATTCCCACATTAAGCTCCCAATTTTTCTATTTAAACTATGTACCACCAATTTAATTTTTCATGACATTTTCCAAGTGCAATATCATGTATTTTTAATAGAAATTTAGGTCAAAAGACAACTCGGGGTGTCAAATGACCACAATGCCCCTGTTCGGGTTGCGTTCCCGATTTTTCGGTAACACTGAGTTTTGTCCGTTTTTCAATTTCTTACTTTTTCTTTGTACTAATTAATTAATTTTTCTTTCATTTGTCTAATGGTATTTATACTTCACTAGGTGTCTATTTAAGTCTTAAAAATATTTTCCAGGGTTCCCCACAGTCCAGGGCTAGTCAACGATCCACGCCGCAACTTCCCGGTGCGGTCACCCATCGCTAGTGTTCTCAGCTCGTTTAACTTGGTTACATTTCATTACTATTATTTTTCTTTTGTTTTTCTTGTATTTTCTTTTCTTGTATTTCATTATTTTATGTCTCCTCATTCATATCTAAGTATAGTTCTAGGCATCCTAGCTGTCCGAACAACACTGGTCACCGGAACAGTAGAATGCACTACCGAATATAGGGGTGTTACAAATTCCACATATGAAATACCTTTTTTTAAATTATATTAAAAATTTACAATGAATATGATAAGACAAGATAGGGTGCTCCGGCACCGAATGTGGCACTCCTCGCTCGGTTACACTGTAGGTAGTTGAGGGGCGTTATAGATCAATAAAGTACACTATGGAGATTTTGGAGAATGTTTCAATTAAGGTCGATAAGTTCCTTATCCCATGGTGCTTCATATGGAGGAGGATGTGAGAATCCCAATGATATTGGGAAAGCCTTTCTTTGCAACTATTGGAGCTAATAATTATGTGAAAAATGGGAGGTTGACATTAAAGGTGGGAGAGGAGCAAATAGAATTCAATCTATTTGATTTTCTTAATAAAGCAGTTGTAGTAAACTCTACTTTAAAGTATATGTGATAGAAAATGATAAAGAACAGGTGCAAAACTTAGCTTTATCGCCTCCCTCTAATGAGAGTAAAGCTCCTAAGGTGAAGCTTAAGTCCCCTCATCCTAAGCAAAAGAAGTCTAGCTCATCCAAGGCCTCCAAAGTTGCTCCTCAAGGTGTGGTTGGAGTTTTAGACAAAATAAAAGGTGTTTTCACAATCAATGGGAGGAAGATGAAATACAAATATATTGAAACACCTATCATGTGTGGGGTCTACTTCTCCATATTCAAGCCATTGTGAAGGAAAATGGGTCAAGCTAATGACCTTAAATTAGCGCCACTTGGGAAGCAACCCAAGTTTTACTTTTAATTTTGTAATTTGTTTATTTCTTTCATTTTATCACCCTCCCAAACTTGTTTTGATGTTTGTTCACTTTGTATGTTCAAAGAGCACTTGAAGAGAGTAATGGAAAACAAGCATCGCTTCAAAGGGGAGTATTCTTTATCTATTAGCTTTTTTCGTTATTGATTGCATTTATGGTGTTGCTCTTGAGCTGATTGCTCTATCTTGATGACATTGAGGACAATGTCAAATTTGAGTGTGGGGGTGCAATAAAAATTGAATTTTAGTTTTTGCACTAAGTAGAATGATTTTTGTGCTTTTGCATTTTAGTCATAAAGTCAATATATTTTGGCATTTTTCCACTCTTTTAATATGATGAGGATTATTTTGATGGATGAAAAAGTAATTTTGATAGGTTTGATGTGTTGATTGCTTAGAAAATTATAAGCAAAAGAATGTTCATAATGGAATTAATGTTTAGCTTTATATAGATTATTTTTTCAGGATATGTATGCATCATTTCATTATAATAAAATTTTGAGTTATTAGAGTAAGTATATGTGCATAGTTGTGGTTTTTTAATTGTCTCGCTAGTCCTAGAACAAATCTTTTAAACTTATCGGGGCAAAATCCTAGCGTACACTCGATAAAGAGATGATTTAGGCATTCTTTGTTCTTACCTTTATATAACCTTAGCCACCCTTATCTCAAATACATCCCTTGCAACCAATTTAAGCTTATATTTTTACCCTTTAATTTATTCCTTACTTACCTGTGTTATTCACCTAGCCCTAAGCCTAAACACTTGCCTTACAAGAGAAAGGTTGTTTGTAAAAATATGAGATTTTCACTAAAAGAATAGAGTAAGAAATAAAATAAAAGAGCTTATATATAAAAATAAATTATAAAGAAATAAAGTGTTAAAGGAAAAAATTATAAATAAACCCAAGAATTATAAATAAAGTCCTTATTCAATTAGCAAGAAGTTTACTAGCATTAGAAATAATTTGTAAATCTCTTCTCTCCATGAAATAAAAATAAATAAAGAAGAAAATTTTCTATTGTGCCATGATCTTTTATAGATTAATTGCTCTTATACTTTGATTACCTTTTATCCTTTTTTCTTTGATTATCACATTATTGCCCTTTAACCCCAATACAACCTTATGAAAAGACCTTTTGATTTTTTAATAGTGTGTGCTACATTAGTGGAGCTATGGTTAGGAGGTTTGCCTATGAAACTTGGGAAAATTAACTCAAATACATTTATGTAGAGACATTAGAGATTGTTAAGTGTATGTGTGCTTATTTAAGTAAAGCAATTTCCTCTAACTGGTGTGTGTATATATGTTTTGGGTTGGTGATTCGCATTTTGCTAGATATTGGTACATACAATGGATGTTTGATTTCTTAGCATTTTGATGAGTTGTTGACATGTTGATCTTTTTAAAGTTGTCTTTAAAAGGTCAAAAATTTCAATTCTTCTTATGCCAAAAAGAAAATACCTCATATGCATTTAGTTTCTCTTTACTTGAGGACAAGCAAAGGTTCGAGTTTTGAGGTATTTGATATAGTTTAATCATATAGGCATTTAAGGTTAATATTTGTTATATTTTATTAGCATTCCGTCTTTTTTTTTTGTATATTTTCAAGTATTATTAGTTATCTTTTAAATTCTATGTTAAATTGGTCTGATTCCTTAGTTTTTGTTCTTTATTAGGTATGTATTGATAGTTTGGAAAGGCATGGATGCAATTGGAGAAGTGTCAAAGCCAAAAATACCAAGTTTGGAGTTCCCAGAAGAAAACACAAGGCATTTTATTAGAACACAGCCCATATAAGGAGGATATGGGAATAACACAACCTGTGTTATTCATTACACAGCCCGTGTTCCTGAGGAATAAAATAACACGGCCTGTGTAATAATAAAACGGATTGTGTAGTGTTCAGTGCTCCAAGAACTTCAAAAATTGAAGTGGCAGCAAGTTAAATAGGGTAGGGCTATGTAAACTGAAAGGATTACATGACCATGTAATTCTTTGCAATAGATACTTAGACTCAACCTCCCACGATTCCTAGCCATTCTTGGAGGTTTTCTAAGGTTTTTATGTAACACCCCTATATTCGGTAGTGCGTTCTACTGTTTCGATGACCAGTGTCTGTCCGGACAACTAGAATGCCTGGAGCTACACTTAAATGTTAGTGAGGAGACATAAAATAATGAAATACAATAGAGAAAAATACAAGAAAAACAAAGAAAAAATAAGAGCAATGAAATGTAACTAAGTTAAACGAGTCAAAAACCGTAGCGATGGGTGACCCTACCGGGAAGTTGCGGCGTGGACCGTTGATTAGCCCTGGGCCGCAGGGAACCCTGGGAAATATTTTTAAGACTTAAATAAACATCTATTGAGGTATAATTGACTTAGAAAATGTCAAAGAAAAATTAATTAATTAGTACAAAGAAAAACGAGAAATCGAGAAACCGATAAAAATCGGTGTTACCAAAAAATCGGGAGTACAACAGTTGTGCACAACAGTTATTTCTTTTGAATTTTCAATTAAAATAAATTATGACAAATTGTATGTTATTGCTTAAATTGTGAAAAATTTTGTTTGAATGAAATTTGATGGATACTTATTGCTTGAAAAATATTGCAAATGGTTTGAAACCACAACTATCATGTATATTTGATTGAATTTCTCACTAACTTGTCTAATGGGACGAATTAGCTTTGAATTCCCTCTCTAGCTGAAGTGTTGAGGTGTGTGCCAGTTGAGGACGAATAGAATGAGTACTCATATAATTGCTAGCTAGCTATGTTATTCCTTATTAGCCATTGGCTTTTGGGACGTGTCGCAAGGGGTTTTGCGGTCGCCTGGACGAACACTCACCAAAGTGGGAAAAGTGAGGAGTCACCACTTTAATTTTGAGGGAAATTAAAGAAAACCATTTGTGAAAGTAGGTTAAAATGAAACCACTTCAAAAACAGAGATTCTAAGTTCGGGGTCCGTAAATGGGTAAGGAAGGTGTTAGGCACCCTACCTCGTCCCTCAACGAGGATTCACGTTCTTCATAGTTAGGAGGGTTTGAATGGAAATGTTAATCCTTTTGACAAAAAGGAATATTTGATTTTTCACTAATCCGGATTACCCAGATACATAAGTAAATGAGACAACCTTAGTGAGTTGTTGTTGCATATTAATTTTATTTCAGAGGGGATCATCTTACGTATTTGTTGAAATTTAATTTAGGAATCGGATAAGAACTCTCTTTAGATCTCCTTAAAATATTTATTAAAATTTTTAGGCTTGAGAATCGGATAAGAACTCTCCTCCGATCTCTTTGAAATATTTATTGAAATTCTTAGGTTGAGAATCGGATAAGAACTCTCCTCCGATCTCCTTTTTCAAAATATTTGTTAAAATTTTTAAGTGAGGATCGGATAAGAACTCTCCTCCGACCTCTATTAAATATTTATTAAAAATTTTGGGTGAGGATCGGATAAGAACTCTCCTCCGACCTCTGTTAAATATTTATGGAAATTTCGGGTGAGGATCGAATAAGAACTCTCCTCCGACCTCTATTAAATATTTATGGAAATTTTGGGCGAGGATCGGATAAGAACTCTCCTTCGACCTCTATTAAAAATTTATGGAAATTTTGGGCGAGGATCGGATAAGAACTCTCCTCCGACCTCTATTAAATATTTATGGAAATTTTGGGCGAGGATCGGATAAGAACTCTCCTCCGACCTCTATTAAAAATTTATGGAAATTTTGGGCGAGGATCGGATAAGAACTCTCCTCCAACCTCTATTAAACATTTAAATGGGGACCGGATAAGGACTTTTCTGATCTCTCGGGGTTTAATTACAGCTATGCATCATAAGAACCTGAGACTAAGAGTTCCAGTATTCCAAGATGCCAAGGGTCGGAATAAGGCTTCTTTTAACTTGTTGGTACCTTGTGACCAGACATAGGATACCAGATTAAATTTTACCGATCTCCTATGTAATTACCTTACCAGTACCTTTTTATACCTAATCCGTTCTGTTTATTTATCTAAAATTTAGTTTCATTCCGCTTTATGACGTCATACTGAATCACCTTCTATGTTAGCCTAGTGATTCAACTCTATTATTTTCTTGACGTACTATTCAGGCCTTCCATTTTACAGAAACACTTAAGACACAGCTACCTACATTTTATCGAACTACTTATACGCTACTTGAGATGAGGACTCTCGCATTTAGAAGTAGCAAAGCTTAACAAAAGGAATGGACCAGTTGACAAAGAAAGTAAACTTCGGGAATAACCTTCATTTCACCATATAAATTTGGCGAAGATTACAAACATAAAAGTAAAGGGAATGCGTAAAATAAAGAAAGCTTTTAGTGAAACGGAGATATAAACACTCACCTGTAAGGAGCCGAACCTATTGAATTAATCGCAGAACATAATAGGAGCGCTGGCTGCTTAGCCTGAAGGCTGAAGCTCGCCTAGAAACGAAGGATGCTTAGCTAAACTGCAGTCAGGTTTAAACAACCAAGTTGAATGGAGTTGAGCTTGGAGAATGAGAATAGAAATAAAGATAACAAAGAACTGAAAGTAAGAGCGTCACAGGATAATGAACGAACTGAAAATGGAGAGTTCCAGTATTTCAAGAATCCCTTTTGCAAGAAAACACTTCAGAAAACTGGTTTCAAAAGTTTTTCCTTATCAAAAGCTTAAAAACAGCAGAGTAACGAACTGAATTAAATTTCAGAGTTCTTCCGCTATAGTAATTACCTCTCTTTTTTGCCCGTCCCTTGAACAGTTTTCATGCAAGTATTTATAGGAATCGGGTGCTTCCCCTGAAGGGTCAAGATCTATTTTGAGGGAGATGGAGGGTCAGGATTTCGAAGGACATGATCTGAGGCTCAGGAATTAAAGAGGATCAGAACGGACGGCCGAGATCCCCTTCAGAATATTTGTACTTTTTCTCATCTAATCAGACGGTCCCAAATTCTCTTATCCGGGGCGATCCGAGGGCTAGGAATAAAAGGCGTCGGTCTTGTCGTTTTCTTCTTTGATCCAAGGGCTCTGGACTCATCCTTACAAATGAGATCAACGCTGGAGATTGAGATGTACAGCACTGTCGTGACATATTCTGGCACTTGTCAAGAATGCAGGCAATTCTGAGGCGTGCGGTGGGGATCTCGTCTGCCACGCTTTAACTACCTCGGCTCTGATTATGACGACGGTTAGCGAAAGCTTGTCTTACTCTTTTTGCTACCCGACCTCTTTTCTTTTCCGATCTTCCTTACACGCTCTTTTCAAATCTTTCATGCCGGTCTCCCTTCTACCGATCTTTACCACACCGGTCTTCCTTTTATCGGGTTCGGTCCAGTCAAAGCATTTATTTCTCTCAATTCTCGAGGCGTCCGCTTCCTTTTCTACTTGCAATAAATGCTCAAATTTTTCCTATATATACCTTCAAACGGGAAGCCCTACCTCACTTGACTTTCTCCCCTTTTCTCCTCATTTTTCTTGTTCTAGCTGCTCCAGCAACAATCCCGGACAAGATAACCGTTTTTAATCTTTTTTCGGTTGCCCTTTTTGTTCCTCGCCTGAAAATTTACGATCCCGGTGATCGGAAAATCATGATGACCTTATCTGATGATAGTGAGAGAACTGGACTAATTAACAGATCTAAATCGAGGACCTCGATCGTACCGATCTCGAATCGTTCGCCCGATATAATCGGCGAACTGATTTCGGGCGAGAAGATTGCTAATATTCCCCTCAACGCCGGTGTTTGCTCTTTGGCGTTCATCTGGCTCCTCTCCACACTGGGTGTTCCGACAGCGGCTCGGTTTTGAGCGGTAACTTTGATGATAACCTCTCTCATTTTCATGGGAGTCATAGTCCCCTCAGCCGGTCTCCTGGTCAAACACATCTTTTGACTCAGCCACGAGACTAGACTTTGACATAGGCCTTTTAGATAGGATGTTCCACCGATCTCTAGAGATCGCCCTTATGATGTAATTAGACCTTTAATGTAATCCGATCTCTAGAGATCGCCCAAATGATGTAATTTGATCTTTAATGTAATCTGATCTCCAGAGATCACCCAAATGATGTAATTTGATCTTTTGGAAATAAAATTTATTTTGTCAATTATCACTTTATTATTATTGATTGTTCTCTAATCTCTAGTGTGTTTATCCGATCTGGTCTCCAACTGAACAGCCCTTATCCGATCCGCACTTCAGAATGTTTGCCTTAATTAGCCGATCCCTAACTAGCCAGTCTCTCCTTATGGAATTTTGGAATATTCGTGAGACGTGTCAGAACAGCTGGCGAGTCTCGCTAACCGATGCACTGCCTGGAACATCGTGAGCATTAAATGCTCGGATGACTATAAATAGGGGTGGGGGTTAGCCAGTTGCTCCCTTATGTCATTTTCAATCTCTCACGGACAACTTCAAAATTCTCTCATTTTCTCAAGTTCTTCCGACACCGATCAGACTGCGGTAAGGGTTTTGATCCTTCTTCTAGTTTAAATTCTTTATTTCCTTTGAAAATGACCGGCGCCGAGGATCAGAGAGCGACGAGCCCCCCTTCCATTCAGTTCTCGTGGTCATCTAACGAAGTAGAAGTGGTCGGGCCAAGCGCGCGACCCGAACCTCCTAGGGTTTCCATTCCAGCTCGGGGGCAAGCAGCATCATCAAGGCATGTACCTTCTTCGGGGAGGGAAACTCTTCCCATGGACGAGTTGGATGCAGTGACGGCTGAGCTGCATCATTGGAATCTACAGCTGGTCACTGGCCAAGATCGCGGGCTTCAGCTCTCTGATCTCGGCATCGGTGTTTTCTATATCTCATATCTTTGGACCTTAGCGATCTCACTGACCTCTTCTTTGTGCAGGTATGGCAAGCGGCGAAGCCTCTAAGGAGAGCCGGAAGAGGAAGAGAGAGATCTCTCGGAAGGTACGGGAGATGAAGCGTTCTGAGCTGCTTCAAACACCTGGTCATGAGCCCGGGGAAATACAGGAAGGCTCGTCTCAACCTTCTAGGCCTCCGGTCATAGAAGTGGTCCGATCTCCTCCTCGCCGAGAAGAGCCGCCTCCACCTCCTCCAGTCGCTCCGAGTGCAGAAGGGGGTCCTTCTCAACCTCCTGTAAGGTCCCTTTCCCGCGGTGCCCAAGTCTTGATCCACTCACTGGAGAAGAATCGCACGGTTCGAGAAAACCCTGGTTTCGCTAAGGTCTTGGCGTCCTCCATCTACCTTTGAGAAGATCGGGATAGGCTATCTCCGGATAACCTTGATGACATCTTGACCAGATCTATGAGCCTGAACGTGGAGTGTTTGGTGAACCAGCACATGGTCCGGGAGAAGGCTCATCGCCTGGGTAAGGAAGTCGAGAGGATGGGTCATGAGGTGTCTTCTCTTCGATCCCAACTTTCGTCCTCTCAGGACTACATATCTCAAATTGAGGGAAGAATGAAGTTTTATGAGGACAAGCTGGCCGATCAAGCTCATGTTCTGGCCGAGCGAGATCGTGTTCTCGAGGAAGTTCAGGCGCTCCGAGCTGATGAAGCTGCTCAACTCGCTCATCTTGCTGAGGAGCTCAAGGTGAAAGAAGAAGAAATGGTGACCGGAGTGGCCGGCGCTTATGTGAATGCTCACAGAGATCTCCTGGCTGAGCTCAAGAAGCGTTATCCCGAGGAGGACTTCTCCTGGATGGCCAACCTGGCTCCCGAGGACGAAGGTGAGGGTAGCGAAGAGGAGGCTGAAGGTGAGAGAGAAAATGAACAACATGTAGTTTAGGCTGGGGGTGATCCCCCAGCCGAATGACTTGTATAAATTTTGAAATGAAATGAAAGTTCCCCTTTTGTTCAATGATTGATTGTGATCGGAAAGTTTCTAAATTGCGTAAGCACTTGATTGTTTGAACATATTAGAATGACAACTGAAAGTGATTATTAATCTAAGTATAGGAGATCAGAAAACACAATATGCATGAGATCAGTTACGAAATGGGACTTAATTAAAATTAGAAATTTGGCTTTGAACACTTAAGATCGGGATCGCCATTAAACCGGATTGGAACCTTAACTTGATTATTCCCAAACTTTTAAAATGAGAGATCGGCAATAAGACTGGTGATATAAAGATTAGTGTTGGTTCAATTACTTTTGATAAGAGAGATCGGGAATGTAATTGATTGATCAGGGGACTTGACTATTGGTTTGAGAGATCGGTGTGGCTTTAAATGGCACGGGGACTTAGTGTTAAATCGATTCCTTTTGAGTGAGAGATCGGAAATGTGGTTGTCCGGCAAAGAGGAGAATTAGTGCTAGGGATCAGTTTCGAAATTTATTGATTCTGGGGATCGGCCAAAATATGGTGTCGACAGCTGCCCCTCTTTACATAATTTCTATTAAAGGGAAAAATTTTTCCTTGTAGGAATTATGTAAAGATTCAGACCCATATTTTGGGCGGTTAGGTATTCAAGGTTAGGAAGCTAAAGCCTACTTAAGTTAGTGACCTAGAGATTGGTAACCGGAGTTAAAATGCTAGAAAATTAAAAATCAACTTGGACCAAGGAATCAGAGGTTGATAACAGGAAATTTAAAATGCTGGAAAATTAAAATCAACTTAGATCAAGGAACCAGAGGTTGATAACAGGAAATTTAAAATGCTGGAAATTAAAATCAACTTAGATCAAGGAACCAAAGGTTGATAACAGGAATTTTAACTGCTGGAAATTAAAATCAACTTAGATCAAGGAAACAGAGGTTGATAATAGGAAATTTAAAATGATGAAAATTAAAATCAACTTAGATCAAGGAACCAGAGGTTGATAACAGGAAATTTAAAATGCTGGAAATTAAAATCAACTTAGATCAAGGAATCAGAGGTTGATAACAGGAAATTTCAAATGCTGGAAATTAAAATCAACTTAGATCAAGGAACCAGAGGTTGATAACAGGAATTTAAAATGATGGAAATTAAAATCAACTTAGATCAAGGAACCAGAGGTTGATAACAGGAATTTTAACTGCTGGAAATTAAAATCAACTTAGATCAAGGAACCAGAGGTTGATAACAGGAAATTTAAATGCTGGAAATTAAAATCAACTTAGATCAAGGAACCAGAGGTTGATAACAGGAAATTTAAATGCTGGAAATTAAAATCAACTTAGATTAAGGAACCAGAGGTTGATAACAGGAATTTTAACTGCTGGAAATTAAAATCAACTTAGATCAAGGAACCAGAGGTTGATAACAGGAAATTTAAATGCTGGAAATTAAAATCAACTTACAAAGCAAGTCTAATCTCGACGCGAGAAGTTCCCCCCTGATGAAGTGTACTTAACAAGATCCCGAAGGCCAATGATTAATGGAGGATGAGTCACAAGACTTGACCTACGACCTCCTTTCTTCGAACGCTCCTTTTCTGTTCTTGACTTTCTTCTTACTTTACGAAAAGTGCCCTTGCGGGTTTTCACTTTTCCTTTTGCCCATTTGACTAGAAGCTCCTTTTCAGGTTTTCACCTCTAGTTTTTTTTTTTTTTTTTTTTAGGCCATTCCCTGCAAATCTCATAGCAAAGTACCTGAGGTTATCAATTTCAAATCATAATCTTATAGCAAAATTTTAAATGATTAGTAGCGCATTAGATAAAGAAATTGAAAAAGGATAAGATTAAAAAGTGAGTATATGGGAGAACAAAAGCAAAGTGAATAAAGTATAACTTTATTATGGTTGTGAGAAACAAAGGTACAGTTTTAAAGGGTACAGGGGTAAATCTCACATATTCCTTGTAGTTAGCTTTAAAATCCCTTAACTGTCATTTTTCAAGTACTCTGAAGCCTCATGCCATGACGGTTTATTTCCATCCTCGGTTTCATATCCCATTCCTTATTTCTCCCTTTTGGTTCTTGGGATGCCCTTCCGGGTTTTCACCCCTAGATTTTTGCTTGCTCTTTCAGGACGCCCTTTCGGGTTTTCATCCTTCACTCTTTTTACAGAAAGTGCCCTTCGAGGGTTTTCACCTTCTTTCACACATTTTGCTAGGAGCGCCCTTTTGAATTTTCACCCCTACTTTTTTTTTTTTTTTAGGCATAATATCTCTTGACGGTGTCAGTATTCACAGGTCTTGGAAATTCTTCCCCGTCCATATGGGTCAAGATCAAGGCCCCACCAGAAAATGCCTTTTTAACCACATAGGGTCCCTCATAGGTTGGTGACCATTTACCTCGAGGATCATTTTGATTCGGGAGAACTTTCTTCAGAACTAGGTCCCCGGATTGAAATTCGCGAGGGCGAACACTTTTGTCAAATGCCCTAGCCATTCTTCTCTGGTATAACTACCCATGACATGCTGCTGCTAACCTCTTCTCATCCAGCAAGTTTAATTGGTCCAACCTTGACTGGACCCATTCCGACTCGTCAATCCCCACTTCCTTCAGAATCCTTAGGGAAGGAATTTCAACTTCGATAGGTAATACAGCCTCCATCCCATAAACCAGTGAGTACGGAGTTGCCCCAGTTGATGTTCTTACGGAGGTTCGGTATGCATGAAGAGCATAGGGGAGCATATCATGCCAATCCCTATAAGTGATCGTCATTTTCCGGATTATTGTTTTGAGATTTTTGTTTGCGGCTTCCACCACTCCATTCATCTGGGGACGGTATGGGGAGGAATTGAGATGTCGAATCTTGTATTGATCACATAACTTCTGGATCTTTGGACCATTCAAGTTCTTGGCATTGTCAGTGACGATTTCATTGGGGAGGCCGTGCCGGCAGATGATATTATTTCTGAAGAATTTGAGAAATGTGTTCTGTGTAATGTGAACATATGATGTCGCTTCGACCCATTTAGAGAAATAATCGATAGCCACCAGGATAAATCTATGCCCATTGGATGCCTTAGGGTTGATGGGACCAATCACATCGATGCCCCACATTGCGAAAGGCCATGGTGAGATGAGGTTGAACAATTGGTGAGGCAAAACATTTATCGGATCCGCGTATATTTGACACTTATGGCATTTTCGAAAATACTCGACGCAATCCTTTTCTATTGTAGTCCAAAAATATCCTCGTCTCATTATTTGCTTAGCCATCATGTGTCCATTGGCATGGGTTGCACAGTTTCCCTCATGAGTCTCGAAAAGGATTCTCTTTGCCTCTTTTGCATCCACACATCTCAGCAATTCGCCGTTAGAGCTTCTCTTGTATAAGGTTCCTCCACTGGGGAAGTATCCCAATGCTAATCTCTGAATCATCCTCTTTTCGTTTTTGCTTGCCCCTGGAGGGAACTCTCTGGTTCTGATGTAGAGCAAGATGTCATGGTACCAAGGTTTACCATCAGGTTCTTCTTCGATCATGAAGCAGTAAGCCGGCTCACTTCTTGCTTTAATCTTTAACACCTGAGTCGTTTTCCCTTCTTCCATTTGAGCCATAACGGCCAGGGTGGCCAAGGCATCTGCAAATTGATTTTTGTCTCGACTAAGGTGAGTGAAAGAGATTTCTTTGAATTTCTTAATCAGCTCCAGTAAGTACTTCTGATAGGGGATTAGCTTCGGATCCTTAGTTTGCCATTCTCCCTTGACTTGGTAAATGATCAGAGCTGAGTCTCCATATACCTCCAACTTTCTGATTTTCATTTCGATAGCAGCTTGTAGACCCATTACGCAAGCTTCATATTCTGCGATGTTGTTGGTGCAGTCAAATCTCAACTTAATAGCTATCGGAAAGTGTTTTCCATCCGGGGATACCAATATAGCTCCGATTCCATTACCAGACAAATTGATAGCTCCGTCGAAATACATTTCCCAAACATCAGCTGGCTCTTCTTCTCCGCAGTCTACTTCATTAATATGCTCATCAGGGAACTCAAAATCCAAAGCTTCATAATCTTGGATAGGGTTTTCTGCTAGGAGATCAGCGATCACGCTACCTTTCACTGCTTTCCGGGTCATATAGACAATGTCATACTGGAAGAGTATGACCTGCCACTTGGCTATCCTTCTTGGCACGAATGGGCTTTCGAATACATACTTGATAGGATCCATTTTGGAAATGAGCCATGTCTTGTGATTCAACATGTAGTGCTTGAGGCGATTCGCTATCCAGGCTAATGCGCAGCAAGTTTTCTCTAGGAAAGAATACCTTGACTCACAATCATTGAACTTTTTGCTCAGGTAATAAATAGCTCTTTCCTTCCGGCCGGTATCATCATATTGCCCAAAAACACATCCCATTGAGTTTTGTTGGACTGCCATATACAGGATCAGAGGCCTTCCCGCCACTGGTGGAACCAACACTGGTGGGTTGGAAAAGTACTGCTTGATTTTCTCAAAAGCCTCTTGACAAATTGAATCCCATTGATTGTGTTGTTCTTTCGGAGTAGTCTAAAAATAGGCTCAGCCTTAGAGGTGAGATTGGAAATAAACCTTGATATGTAATTCAATTTCCCCAAGAAACTGTGCACCTCCCTTTCTGTTTTTGGGGATGGCATCTCTTGAATGGCTCGAACTTTATCCGGATCAACTTCTATTCCCTTCTCGCTTACTATGAATCCCAAAAATTTCCCAGATCTCGCTTACTACTCCCCTGTAAGATGTAACATGATCCCGTAGTACACCTAATGAATTACCGTACTTCGCCTGCCGATAACCCATTAGATATACTACAAGGGATTTTAAAACAATTTTCGTGAAATTTAAATCATTGATTAAAATCTGGTGTTATAAAATTTTTTTCAAAATTTCGGCAAAGTGCCGGCTGTATTTTGAGAAAACAATTCTTCAATCCTACAAAAGAAAATGCTCCCAATATGTTTTCTCAAATACAACTTCAATAACTTCATTTCAATTCACAATTCAATTCTCAATAAACAATCAATTCATTTTCAAACTAATCTCATCATAAAGAAACATTTCATTGATTACAAGACTCAAAATTTATAATACAAAACTATTCAAGTAAATGAAATCTCAAATTTATATTTACAATAATTTACATTTAATTACATACCAAAATATTTTACAAGAGTTTTTATACAACTGCTCAAATAATTTACATACATATTATTACATGCATACATCAAAACCTATGTACATGGGTATACCTATAATATACCTGGAGCTGACCTAAAAGTGTCTTCAAAGAAATTTACTCACTGCTCTATGCTCTTCTTACCTGCGACAGCATACAAAGCTATCGCTGAGTGGTGAACTCAGTGGTGCACAACTATAATTTAAAACATAGTACAATATACATTGACAAAATTCTGATAAATAATTTGGAAATCTGAATACTCATCAAATTCTAAAACTCAAAATATTCATTGCCAATAATGTAAATCATTTGTATAAAATGACTTCGATCATGAAATTCAATTTATCAAATCATAACTAACCATTTAGGAAATTCCAACAAAATCAATTATACATAAATCATAATTGAAATCACAATTCTTTACCATTCAAAAGTCATTCTGTATCTCAAAAATCATTCTCTATCTCAAAATCATTCTTTATCTCAAAAATCATTCTTTATCTCACTAACTATACAAGACTAATCCGAAAGGGCCATATTCAATGTGATTCTAACTCCCTATGGTCGGGGAGGTCGAATCATCGTGCACAGTACCATCACAATAATGAATCTTCTGCAAGGGGCCATAACGATAAAATAAACTTAGATCTAACCTCAAATCAGAGGAAAATCTAAGCCTGTGCACGTACCATGGTAATCAAAACACAACTAACTCCATTGTCTTCTCAACAAATGAGAGAGACGGGTAATAACCTAGTCAAGCATCTATAGTGAGATATAAAACAATATCACAATCCTTTTAGTGAGCATAAATCACAATATAATTCGATTCAAAGTCAATTCCAATATCCAATAATTTTTTATGCTCATCACAATTCAAATCATAAATTTGCATTTTTCCATGAAAATTACCATCATAATTCAAAACATGTTCTGTCACAATTTTCTAAAACATAATTTATTCAATCCATAACAATGCTTAATACTTGTGGAAATACCATTTCACAAAGCTAAATTCATACATACTATAACAATTTCAATAATCATTGAATCAAATCCAATGCTTGTTAAACATAATACATAAGAAAAATATGTCATTTAATCATATGAAATATTCAAAACAAAATCAGTTAAAAACTAGCTGTGCACAAACCTCTGATAACTGTCTCTTGGTCTTGACTCAGTGTTTCCTTCCCTTTTCCTGAGTCTTTGCTAACTGAGAAACACAATTTGAAGTGTTTCAGCACTAAACTAAACCGTCTCTAACGATAATGCTTGATAAGTAATTCACTGAATTCTAATATTTGCTTAGTCAACCTAATATGTTGACCCTCGATGCATTCTAGGTAAATTAGATTTTAATGTTATTAATATGTCACATTCAATAGTATTTTAGGGTTGGTACATGTTACCAAGTTCATTTCCGTGTATACTGCATTTTCTTGCAATTTGCTGGATTCCGGGATACTAGTTTGACCTAGCCGGACTACCTAGTTCCCTCAGTTTTCGGGTTTTGGTGAAAACTACAAACTTGTAGATCTATGTCTTATGGAACTCGGGGCAAAATTTCAGGTCATTCTGAGTTATGTAGACCAAGTTATGGTCATTTTACTAATGCTGGTCAAATTGCACCAAAATTGGTCATTTTAGGTCACTTTAGGTCATTTTAGGTTCGGCCAGTTTTTGGATCTGAACTTGTGCAAGCTGTTTGACTTGCTTATGGTCATTTCTGGGCTTTGGTGTCTTCATAAGACTTGTATATATGGGTCTTAACTATTCATGGTTAAAAGTTCAGGTCAATTGGACCTGTTTTGAGTGAGTTATGGCCTAAACACTAACTGCTGCGCAAATGGTCAATTTTCAGGCCTTACTTGCACTTAATCCGGATTTGGTCATTTTTCAAGCTACCTTGCAAGCAGAATTTTGGCAAGCTTCCATCATGAAAGTTGGCACATTTTGTGCCTAGTTTCACCTGCAATTGGTCTCATGCCAATTGGAGCTACACACCCAAAGTTCTAGGCCTAAAACTCAAACTGCCTTATTGCATTTCTTTCATACACATCAAGGATCACTTTTAACACTTACCAAACTCAACATTCAAACCAATTCTAGTTGTACCATAACCTAAACATAATTTACAACATATTATAGGTCATTTTGGCAGCTTATAATTACATTCAATGTGCACCAACAAGTGCAGAATTTGTCCAACTCAATTTACAACAATTCAATCACCAATTCATGCTCATTTACATGTCCAACTTCACACCATCATACATGCACTCAAACTGCCATAAACCCTATCACAAATTAACATCATTATTCCATAAACCAAGCATGAATTCCAGCATTCTTCAAGAGCTAACAAACTGCCACAATGGTACATTTACATTCCATTAATTTCCAAGCTTTAAATTTCATTTCACATCTACATATGCTAAGTATACATCACCCAAACAATTTCCTACACAATTTACATTTAATCAATCATTTAATTCACCATTTACAAGAAAAAATAAACTGCCTTCAAGGTGTTTCCATGGCTGCCAAAAGTACACATTCCCATTCAACATCAAACCTCAAAAATTTCTTCCACAATTCAACTACCCATAACACCCACACAAACTTTAATGAAGCAAGGATGAAGGAAATGGACATATACCTCAAGTGGAGCTTGTCAAACCTATTCAAATCTCTCCCTTTTTGCTTCCAAAATACTGCCCAAGTTGTGTACTCAAACTTTAATGAAGAAGACTTGAAGAAATTGTGGCTTGATCTTGAGTGGATGAAGCTCCACACATGGATGGCAATGGAGGTTTTGGGAGGGATTCTAATTCGGCTGGTTCTTATCTTTGAGGTTGAAGATGGTGGTTTCAGTCCACTAATGCTTAATATGGGTTCCTTAAGAGGTCACTAGTGGAGCACTAACTTGGTTAAATAAGTCATTAATCTTAATTTTCTTAATTTTGCTCATTTGCCACTAATCTTTTACTATTTACATAATGTATCTCAATTTAATTTTTCATGTCATTTCTAAAGTGTAATATCATTTATTTTTAATGAATATTGAGGTCAAAAGGTAACTCTAGGTGTCAAATGACCAAAATGCCCCACTTCAGGTTATATTCCTGATTTTTCGGTAATATCGATTTTTGTCTGTTTTTCGATTTCTCACTTTTCTTTGTACTAATTATTTAATTTTTTATTTAATATTTCTTATGGTATTTATACTTCAATAGGGGTCTATTTAAGTCCTAAAAATATTTTCCAGGGTTCCCCGCAGTCCAGGGCTAGTCAACGGTCCACGCCGTGACTTCCCGGTGCGGTCACCCATCGCTAGGGTTCTCGGCTCGCTTAACTTGGTTACATTTCTTTGCTATTATTTTTCCTTTGTTTTTCTTGTATTTTATTTTCTTGTATTTCATTATTTTATGTCTCCTCACTCATATCGAAGTGTAGTTCGAGGCATCCTAGCTGTCCGGACAACATTGGTCATTGGAACAGTAGAACGCACTACTGAACATAGGGGTGTTACAATTCTCCCCCCCCCCCCCTAAATAAATTTCGTCTCGAAATTTTACCCAATAGCCATCTTACAATAGTCATACGTTTATTTTCTCCTTTCTATATGATCGTATAATCTTCTTTTCCTCAAATTTGTATAAGACTTTTAACAATCTAATACAACGTTTAATTTGTTTGGATAACACCAATCTCCTCTTACTATTGTGCTGTCTAATATTTTGGTTCATGTTCCTTCTTGAATGACCCTTGAGGTCATGTTAGAATCATTTATCTAGTCATTGGTCCTCTGACCATTCTAGTCCATAGTCTTCCTCACATTCATAATATTTCTTTGTTATATATGAATCAACTGTTCAAATCTCTACTTCCATAACTCTTTTTATCTGTCAATATTTTATAACTTACTTCCTTTTGTACTAAACTATAACCTTTCGATATTCTAACTTTTGAGTTTTAGATCCCTAAGTAGGATTTTCAAACTTATTTCTAACAATTAAATTATGTCCTGGCATAACTATACCAAAACAGATGCCGTTGGCAACTATTCTCATCTAGGTGTACTATCGGGTAGTACGTAGCTTTACACAATAATCTCTAGTTAGTACTGTAATCTACAGCTTACAGTATAAACATCAAGAACATTGCATAGTTACTACGATACATTCCAATAGATCAAACTTTCCTATCTTTTATCCTTTTCAAATTCACCGATATCTGAAACTTATTCTGATTACAATATCCATTAACAATTAACAACTGTAACATCTCTGCCTTCATCTAGAACAATTCTATTACCGCATCTTACTTTTACGTCCTCTTGCCTTACATTAAGTAGGCTTGCCATTTAACTTTTTAATTTATGGTGTGTTAGAAAATACTTTTCGCCGATAAACTCTTCCAAAACTAATTTCACTTATTATCACAATCCTTATCTTAAGGACTAATCACTAATGCATCAAAATTTATTCCCCTGTAAAGGAATAACAACATAACATATAGTTCTAACTCTAACATAAAAGTATGTAGAACCTAGGTCAAACAATACATAAACGAAGAGTGCCATCCTTCTTCTTAACAAACAATACTGGCGCTTCCCATGGTGACACACTAGGGTTGATGAAGCCCTTTTCAAGTAGTTCTTGCAACTCTACCTTCAACTCCTTCAACTCTGCTGGTGCCATTCTGTATGGTTTTATAGAGATTGGATCCACACCAGGCATAACATTAATTTCAAACTACACCTCTCTTTCCGGAGGTAATCCTGGCAATTCATCAGGAAACACGTCTGGAAAGTCATATACTGTAGGGATGTCCCTCAATGCTGGACTCCCCACTTGGGTGTCTACCACATGTGCCAAGTATGCTTCACACCCCTTGCTGATCATTTTCTGGCTAGTGCAGCCGAAATAATGTTTGATGGCAATAGCTGCCTCTCCCCATGTATTACCACATCACTGTACTGAGGGAGGCCAAAAGTGACTGTCTTCAGCCTACAGTTAATCATGGCATGATGCCTGGTTAACCAATCCATGCCCAAGATGACATGATAATCTCTGAAGGGCATTTTAATGAAATCAAACAGAAAAGTGTGTCCTTGGATCACCAAAGGACAATCCCTATACATTCTATTAACCCTAACCTCCTGTCCTAACAGACTTGTTACTAGCACCTCAAAGTCCATTTTTGTACATGGAACAGCAATGCAATCAATGATACTAGCACTCACATAAGAATGGGTAGAACTCAGATCAAATAACACAAACACATCTTAGTTAAAAGTTGAGAAGGTACCAGCCACAACATCAAATGTCTCGACTTCTTCCCTCTGTCTCGTTGCGTAAACTCTAACCGGAGCACTGTCTTGCTCTGATTGTTTCACTGTGCCTTGGCTGCCTGCTGGGCTACCTCTACCCCTGCCTCTACCTCTGCTAGGTGGTTGTGAACTTCTAGTGACAGTGCTCTGAACTGACACTTCTGCAGTAGTAGGAGGTCGTCCAACTCTGCGACTACTGGTGCAGTCCTTGGCAAAGTGTCCTGTGCCTCCACAGTTATAACAGGCTCCAATAGCCTTATAGCATATCCCACCATGATATCTTCCATAAGCTTCACATTGACGAGAAGGGTAGGAACTTCTAGTTGTTCGATGACTGGACCTTGGTGGTCTCTGCCTTGATGATCCACCTCTGTTATATCCCTGAGCTCGGGGCTCCTCAATTTCTTTTCTCTTTCTCAAATTACTGCTTGAGCTCTGACCCATAGGTTTCTCCCTCTTCTCTATTTCATATTGCCCTTATGGGGGTTGGGTCTGTACTTGGGCTTGGGCTGACAGATTATCAGCCATTTGTTGAAAGAAAGTGGCCATTTGCTGGGCCATTTGTGCAGTAATTTGTACCGGCAAAATTGGTACAGTCAGGCCTTCGACACTTTGTGGAGCTGGGGCCTCAACTTGTACTTCTGCCATTACGGACTGTTCTATTGTCTCATTCTTCTCTTTCATATCTTTTCATAGGATTTTCTATTCCTGTACAACCAACATAAGGAGATTCCTCTCCATTAGTTCATATTTATGATGTAAATGTACTATATGTATCAAACATTTGAGCAGTTATAGTTACCGACAAAAAGATTTCAAATTCACAGTTCGAAATTCACTTTAAAACCATTGCTCTGATACCACAAAACATGTCACACCCTACTCCCCTGTGAGATGTAACATGATCCCGTAGTACACCTAATGAATTACCGTACTTCGCCTGCCAATAACCCATTAGATATACTATAAGGGATTTTAAAACAATTTTCGTGAAATTTAAATCATTGATTAAAATCTGGTGTTATAAAAATTTTTTCAAAATTTCGACAAAGTGCCGGCTGTATTTTGAGAAAACAATTCTTCAATCCTGCAAAAGAAAATGCTCCCAATATGTTTTCTCAAATACAACTTCAATAACTTCATTTCAATTCACAATTCAATTCTCAATAAACAATCAATTCATTTTCAAACTAATCTCATCATAAAGAAATATTTCATTGATTACAAGACTCAAAATTTATAATACAAAACTATTCAAGTAAATGAAATCTCAAATTTATATTTACAATAATTTACATTTAATTACATACCAAAATATTTTACAAGAGTTTTTATACAACTGCTCAAATAATTTACATACATATTATTACATGCATACATCAAAACCTATGTACATGGGTATACCTATAATATACCTGGAGCTTACCTGAAAGTGTCTTCAAAGAAATTTACTCACTGCTCTATGCTCTTCTTACCTGCGACAGCATACAAAGCTATCGCTGAGTGGTGAACTCAGTGGTGCACAACTATAATTTAAAACATAGTACAATATATATTGATAAAATTTATGGTAAATAATTTAGAAATCTGAATACTCATCAAATTCTAAAACTCAAAATATTCATTGCCAATAATGTAAATCATTTGTATAAAATGACTTCGATCATGAAATTCAATTTATCAAATCATAACTAACCATTTAGGTAATTCCAACAAAATCAATTATACATAAATCATAATTGAAATCACAATTCTTTACCATTCAAAAGCCATTATTTATCTCAAAAATTATTCTGTATCTCAAAAATCATTCTTTATCTCAAAATCATTCCTTATCTCAAAAATCATTCTTTATCTCACTAACTATGACTAATCCGAAAGGGCCATACAAGCAAATTCAAACTCTAAATAGTGAATCACATACAAGCTCCATTAAGGCTGACCAAAGATTGTCAACATGAGTTGATGCCCGAATCTATTTATTTTTTACCATTAGCCTCCAAATACCATAAATAAGACTTCCTCTATGCTGGTTTTTTCATTGGATAACTCCTCGTCAAAATCGCACCTCCATATGCCTTAAAATGCTTAATGTGTGCTTTGCTTCTTTCTGTGCTCAATTCACCTTTTTATGCTTCATAAGCTTTTCCATGCTCTTGTAAACACCTAATAACATTAAAATAAGCATTAACAAGCTAACTGAACAAGAAACAAACTCAAAAGACTAAGTATGCAATTATAAAGATATGACATTTTAAGCAACTATCAATTTGATTGTAAAACCCACCATGAGTGAGTAGTTTCCTTATTATAGGGTTAGGAGTGTAGCACTATCAATTTAGTTATGAATTTTATTTTATTTTATTTTAATAAATTAGGATTTTATTCTTTGATTCAATCTCTTGTATTCTTAATGTTTGCTATGATTGGTACCCACTTAATATTAACTTTAGATATTAATTGAAGGATTAAAAGGTGAAGTTTAATATTAGAATAAATAGAATTTTTAACTTAGGGTTCTTGATCAAGAGATAGACTGAAATTTTATGTGGAATTGATAATTAGTCAAAGAAATTAATGGGTTTTAATTGATTTAATTGCCACAAAAGTAAGGTTTAAGTTGGTTAAGATACAACTTGAGTGCCTTGAGAAAGGACTTGAAATAATTTAGGATTAATTTTTTTCAAAGTTTTAATCTACCATTTATCGAATGAATTGGATTGAATTTGTAAATAATTAAAGTGTAAACCCTTAACTCGAGAATATTTTAATTTATTAATATTCAATTTAGTTAATTAGTTTATATTTGCCTATAGTGATAGTTAGTTTTAATTTAATCATCAGTCTCGAATTCAATAGTCTAGATAATTCTAATTGTTGTGTAGTCTGGTACTCAATACGGTCATCGAGAGAATGATATTTTTTATACTACTTGGTACGATCCGTGTGTTTGTGGGTTTTACACAACAGATTGTTATTTTATGTATTGGGTTGAGTTGGACTCCCCAAATTGAGTTTTAATAATTTATAATAATATTTTATCTTACACGTTGGGCCTTGAGTTTGGGTCTGGTTATGGGTTAGTGAACAGTTAAGGCTTACTACGAGTTTCGAGGGCTTTAAGCAAGCCAAAGTCCTAGCATTGATCCGACCCATAGAGTCCTAGTATCAGTCTGACCCATAGAGTTAGGACCACCACTTACTAATGAACTTAGCCTACTTGGACTCATGCCACGTACATCACCACATGTCCATTTGTTGCCCATAAAATCCTGAAAGCCCAATCTTACATAACCATAAAGTGTTATAGTACCCCAACCTCAAATGTCTCTATTGTCCTTATCTTAACCCAAAACACCAACCTCACCTAACCAAACTTCACCACCTCCCATATCTCATGTCTTATCCAAAACACTAACTTCCACTTCAACTCAAACTTAAACACCTCAAGTTGGTATTACTCTTGTAGTTTAGCTCACCTCTTATCCTACTTCTTCCACTTTGGACACTACTGAGCCACAAAAACAATGAGCTCTCAATACTCACCTGATGGTCAATCGTAGTAAAATAGGACGCCTTAAACCTAAACTTTACAATGTTACCATAATTCTTTCTCCTACACCATCTTGTTAAATTACACCAACTTGCTGCACTAAAGCAGCCCTAAATAAACTTTGGTGTGAAGCAATGGATGTAAAAATCTCCACTCTCCTCCAAAATAGCACTTGGACACTTGTCCCAAGTCAAGAAGCTTTAAATATCATAGGCTATAAATGGGTCTATAGAATAAAGCAGTAACCTGATGGAAGAATAACCCGCTACAAAGCGCATCTAGTGGTAAAAGGATTCCACCAACATTTGGGCATTGGTTTCTATAAAACCTTCTCATCAATGATCAAATCAACCACCTTGTGAGTCATCCTTTCCATTGTTGTGTCCAACAGTTGGTGCATTAAATAGCTTAATGTCTCCAATGCTTTCTTACATGGAGAGTTAGATAAACTAGTTTACATGGAACAACTGCCTGAATTAATTAACAAAGATTGGCCTAATCATGTGTGTAAATTGCAATGATTCCTTTATGGTGTCCACCAGGCACCTTAGTAGTGGTACCATAAACTCAAACAAGCATTAGTTGATTTGCAATTTGAAGCATCACTGGCAGAGAGCTCTCTTTTTCACTATAAAGATAAAATGGTACAGTGTTTCTACCTTATCTATGTCGATGATATTATTATAACTGGTAACTAGCATGCCTTTGTTGATCGCATAGTTCCTCACTCAAACATGCCTTCTTGGTAAAAGATCTTGGCAACTTGGACTACTTCTTGGGTATAAAATTTCATCACTCATCGAATGGATTGATCCTCACTCAAACAAAGGACATTAATGATCTTTTGTCCAAAATGAATATGGGCTCATGCAAGGGTATAACTGAAGGAACGGAAGCGTGAAAAACACAAGTTTATACCATTGAATTCAAAAATTTTCACCTAGGGTCACATGCATCATGCAAGATTTATTTTTATCTATTTGATTTCAATGATAAACAACATATTAAAACTCTTTTAATATGTTTTTGGATCTGTATTTGCCATTTAAGATTTTAAAATTAATCAGATTAATTTTAGAACCCTAGATTAAATCAATAACGATTACACTAACCTCTTGATGCACTGCAGTGTGTCTGCGCCTTTGAGATTCGTCTTTAGGACACCAGATGTTGTCCCTCTAGCTTGTCCACACCAAGAACACCTATGGCAGCCCTTGAACAGCTTCTAAAGCCTTTTCTATTAATTAGAAATTCAAGTTCTTCCTTTTAAGAGATTAGAGATGTAAACAGGACACTAGAAACAATTTCTAGTGTTCTTAATTCAAGAGATTGATGGCTAATCTCTTTGAATTGATGAGAGATGAAGAAGAATAGAGGGAGGGCTGCAAAATGGCGTGACAAAGGAGTGTGGCTGCTGGTTTTATTTTGTTTTCTCATAACAACACTTAAATAGCTAGGTTAACACATTAAACCCTTGCCACATGTCACCCTTTGATTAGCTCTAGGTTTAAGTGACCCAATCACATTGTGCCAAGTGTCAAACCTATATTTAATCTTGATTTTAATCATCTTACATGATTAAAAAACATTTGGCAAGCTTATGTGTTATGCCATGTGTCACCATCTCATGGTGCCACGTGTCACACTGCAAAATGACCAAAATGCCCCTGTGTCTTAATTTTGAGTTCTCAACCCAAAATAATTATTTTTCTTCTTCTAATTAATTTATATCAAATATAAATTAATTGATTAATCTCTATTAATTAATTTCTCATTAATTAAATTCATATTTAAACACTTTAAATATAAATTTAACTTATATTATACATCCAATAATCTAGATTTGGTTTCAAGTCATGCTAGGGACTTTGCAATCTAATTGCAAACCAAACCTATTTAATTAATCAATTAAACTCTTTAATTAATTAATTAAATCATATTTAATTAGGTGATAACTTGTGTATGTGTGTGACTTGCTAGGCTCATCACTAATTGGCAATGAGACATGATATCAACTCTTAATATCATCAGAACTCTTTCTTACCATAAATGATTTCTCTAAATCATTTTATGAACCTCATAGACCATGGTTAACACCTAGCATAGCATGCCATGGCCACCCAATTAGTAATAAGGTTTACCTTAAATGAACCTATAATCATATGTTACCATGCACTAGAATCTCTCTGTTACAAAATCCCAACTCAAGCTGGAGTCATGGTTTATGTCAAACTCCACTTGCTATGAATATTATGTTCTCTTTTAATTCCAGTTCTTGATTAAAAAGATTTTCTCATCAGAAACTCTTTTCTGAATAAATCTATCTGTCTGGCAGAACTTGAAACATCAAGAACAATTAAATGAACATAGGATTTTATCTCTATTTACTTAGAGGAACAGATTCCATCTTGATCAACACCTACCTCCATATATAACTAGTAGGAGCCAACACATGCCCATATACCCATACATAGTACAAGTATGAAAGCAGTATCAAACTCAAACTACCTATATACAAGATAACTGTGCTATCTCAGGTCTAAAGATTATATGCACTAATATGATTTATGACAAAACATTGACAAGAGCAAAATCCATGTGCTTGTCATAAGTGTCACTGGTTCGGCCTACTTATCATTTATAAGTGCCTATCATGTTTGTTATATGGCATGAGACTCACCATTCCATCTTATTTATATCTCATATAAATAACTTGGGAACAAACATGAATACAATCTTTCTGGATAAGTCATGTCCTTATTATGAAGTATCCTCGATTGTGAACCTATTTATGATACTTTGTGCTAGAAATATTGTCATTCATATTCTTAACAACTTAAGAATAATATTTCTAACAAAATATCAATGGACCTTTTCTATTACACATAAATATATTATGCAAACGGAAAAGTGGAAATGCCTTTTATTAATAAAAATATGTACAAGATACATACTAAATGATATGCTTTAGGGCATACTACTAACAATAACTACCAGTGTGTGCCACTGTGAAACTTAAACTCAATGATAACCCACCAGCTGATGACCCTCACAACTACTAATGTCTTATTAGAGGGTTGCAACATCTAGCTGCAACATGATTTCATATTTCTTTTGTTATCTATAAAGTTTCACAATTTCTCCATGCCCCAACTTCTCAACATTGGATAGCTATCAAAAGAATATTGTGCTACTTGCACCTCACTCAGCACCTTGGTATTCTCATTACTAAGTCATCCAACAATAATATTCATGTATATATGGATGTCAACTAGTCCAGTACTCTGGATGACCATAAGTTAATCTCAAGCTATGTAATTTATATAAGTGTTAATTTGATTTCCTAGGGCATGAAAAAATAGCTAACAATTGCTAAATCATCGACTAAAGTTGACTATAGAGCCATTGGTGCTGAGGCAACTAAAATATAGTGGCTAAAATCTCTTCTCCATTGCAATGGTTTTGGGTCTACTACCATCCCAATGCTATGGTGTGAAAACGTTAGGGTAATATACATGTCAACTAATCCTGTATTTCATTCGATGACAAAACATATAGAGGTCGACTTCCATTATGTTAGTGATATGATTTCTAAAAAGAAGCTTAAAGTTCAATTCATCTCCTCTAAGGATCAGATTGTTGATCTATTAACCAAAACCGTGTCTCCTACTTGCTATGAAAATCTCTTCCATAGGTTAACAATTCGACCGATCCCTAGTTCAAATTAAGGGGGCATGATAAGGATTATCCATTGTACTAATAGTATAGATTTTTGCACCAAGTTGATATGCCTCTGTTATAGCTTACTTAAAGTTTATACTAACTTCTACTTATAGCTTCCTATATATGCACCAATGTAATGTGACTTAATTAATGAGGAAAACTATTATTATTGAGGTTGTTTCATCTATACCATGAGGATCCGTAACTAGATTTGGACCAAAGCCCTTACTGATTCCAAAGCTTAAGGAAACAAGGCAACCTTGTAGTGTGAAGCAATCAGTCTAACCTTAGGACATTGATAGAAGAGGGAAACTAGAGAAGAAAGGAAAGAAAAGGAAAAAAAGAAATGGAAAGGGAAGTAGAGAAAAATGTAGCCATGGCTAGAGCCAAAAGCAGCAATGAGTGTTAGTTTTAAGGGGGGAAAAAAAGTGACAAAGAGTGAAGTGAAGGAAGTCTGTTGGGGAAAAGATTAGGGAATGGCAGGTGGATCTAGACTTAAATTGGGAATCAAAGGAATTGGCTTTTGGAAAAGATAAGAGTTTAGAAATTTGAAAGAGTGTGTGGAGAGAGAGAGAGAGAGAGAGAGGTGAGCAGTGGCGTTCTCATAGAGGCTACCATTATGTTTCAATGAAAGGAAGAGAGAGGCAAAGATAGAGAAAGAAAGCAAAGACAGAGACTATGTTTAAAAGTTATAGTATCTAAAGTTTAAGGATAACGAGTGAAATTTACTCACCTATAAAATTGTACCTTTTTTTGAATTTTGATATTTATATGGTACTGAAAATTTTATTTTGACTAAATGTGAGTCTATTAAGAACATAACCAAATTTGAAGTACTCTTAATAGAGTTTAAAGTTAATTTTTTTTAAAAGATTACTAATTTAAAATTAAAATTAACCATAATATGAAAAATTTAGGCCAAATTTTAAATTACATATTTATTAAATTAAGGTTAATAAAATTTATATTTTTTATTGGTGTAACACCCCTATTTGTATAGCCTGGTATATTTCACTATTCCGGTGACCGGTGTCGGTCTGAACAATTAAGAGAATTAGAACCACACTTAAGACAACTAGATAAGCCATAAACACAAATAATTAGTAATTGTCAATTAGTTAAGTATAAATAAGAAAAACAGAACAGAACAAGTTAAGCAGTAGAGTCACAATGATGGGTGACCTTCTCGAGCATTGCGAAGTTGATTTAAACTCAAATTTTGAACAGTAAAATGTGACGCCGCGGTCCTTAGGACCATTACGAACACAGTGGAAAAGAGAAAATCATGAAAAAGAATTGTGAAGCCAGTCAAATAATTAGGTCAGGGAGCCGAAAGAAATATTGAATTATTTGCATACCGGGTTGAACCGGCAAGGGGCAGTTTGGTCAATTGACCCCGAGAGCTGACTCCTGACCTGACTGTCAAATAAAATCAGAGAAAAGAAAATTTTGGAGTCGAGAATTAAATTAAAGAACTAATAGAAAAATAAATAAAAAAAAAAGAAAATGAAAAAGTGAAGGGAGATGACATCATGCATGACATCATGCATGATGCCATAAATATAATAATTAATATATTTAACTAATTTGATTTTTGGGTCTTCCATAAGGATAAAAGTCATAAAAGAAAAGAAAAAAAAAATAGCAAAAGTCTTATTCTTCTTCCAATTGTGCCGCCTCACTCTCACTCTCCCTCTCCCTCACTTCATCCTCCATTAAAGCTCATTTTGAGCATAAGCAAACCCTAAATTCCACCATAGAAAGTTAAACCTCCAACATTAAATCTTGATTTCAAGCTTTGGTAGAGAACTTGACAACAAAACGAAGAAGAAAGGAAGAGTTTTGAAGGGAAGAAAATTCTACATAAGGTTAGTAATTTAAGTTTAAAAAATTTAGTTTATACTTTGTGTGTTTAGCTCAATTAACTTAGATTTTCACTTAAAAATCAAAGAAAACAATTGTTGGGGGACTTTTAGTGAATTCAGCCAGCTAGGGTTTGCTATGAATATGCTTGTATTTTGATTGAATTCAATATGTATGAAAGCCTAATGGAGTTGAGGAATGATATTGGTATGCTTAGAATTAATTGAATGTAACAAATTGAGAATTAGGGTTTGACACCTAGGGTTTAGAGGCAAAAATTTGGAAAAATGGTGAAATGATGTATTTGATCTAGTTTGAAGTGAGAAATGGTCATTTGTGACCAAATGAAGTGTGTTGGAAGCGTTGGAGTTAAGGTTAAATTCGGATTGAGTGTAGTCATGCTGCTAGCAGCATGACCAAGGTCCCTTTGAGGGACCAAAAATGAAAATTTACAAGTCCAATTGGTATGAGACCAATTGGGAATGAAAATAGACACTAAATGACACAATTTTCATCTAGAAAGCATGCCCAAAAAGTGATTAAAACCTAGTGAACAAATTGACCAAACTCGGAAAATCTCAGTCAGCTCTGTACAAAATGACCAAATGAACAATGTTCATTTGGCCAAAACTTGAGCTAGGCAGGTCTAAATGACCTGAAATTTTACCAGTGGATAGTTGAGGTATAGACATAAAACTTTCATGAAGAACACAAACCCAAATTATGTAACACCCCTATTTGTATAGCCTGGTATATTTCACTGTTCCGGTGACCGGAGTCGGTCTGGACAATTAAGGGGATTAAAACCACACTTAAGACAACTAGATGATCCATAAACACAAATAATTAGTAATTTTCAATTAGTTAAGTATAAATAATAAAAACAGAACACAAGAAGTTAAACGAGCTGAGAGTCACAACGATGGGTGACCTTCTCGGGAAGGACTGCGAAGTCATTTTAAACTCAAATTTTGAACCGCAAAATGAGACGCTGCGGTCCTTAGGACTATTATAAACATAGTGGAAAAGAGAAAATCACGAAAAAGAACTGTTAAGCGAGTCAAATAATTAGGTCAAGGAGCCAGAGGAAATATTGAATTATTTGCAAACCGGGATGATCCGACGAGGGGCGATTTGGTCAATTGACTCCCAGAGCTGACTCCTGACCTAACTGTCAAATAAAATTGGAGAAAAGAAAATTTCAAAATCGAGAATTAAATTAAAGAACTAATTGAAAAATAAATATAAAAAAAAAGAAAATGAAAAAGTTAAAAAGGTGATGACATCATGCATGATGCCATAAAAATAATAATTAATATATTTAATTAATTAGATTTTTGGTCTTCCTAAAGACATAAAAACAAAAAGAAAAGAAAGAAAAAAAAAAAAAAGAGAGATCAAAAGTCTTCTTCCTTATCAAGTTGTCGTCCACTCACCCTCACTCCTCCATGAATGGTCCTCCATTAAAGCTTGCCCTCAAGCTTGCAATCCTTTATTAAACCTCAATAGCTCCCATAGAAACCTCATTAGAACTTGTTTTAGCCACTTGAGAAGAAGCTTGGTCATCAAAGAAAGAAGAAAAGAAGAGGGAAATTAGAGAATTCAAATTCAAGTGAGGTAAGCACATCAATTTGAAAGTTTGAGATTTAGCAGTTGTGTTTATAGTTTGATTTACTTGTAAATAAACATAAAATGAAAAGAAAAATTTGTAGAGGGACTAGGCTGAAATTCGGCCAGCATGAAGAGGAGGGTGATTTGCATGATTTGAATGGTTTGAATGGGTATAGGAACTTTAATTAGTTGAATGGTTAGGATTAAAGGCTTTGAAAGTAGCTAAATGCATGAGTTTGTGAATTAGGATTTTGAAAATTAGGGTTTAGAGACCAAAGATGTGAGGAAGTGGTAAATAATGTCTCTGACCTAATGTGAAGTGAAAAATGGTCAGTTGTGACCTAATGAAGAGTGTTAGAGGTGTTTGAATCAAAGCCAAATTCGGATGGAGTATGGTCATGCTGCTGGCAGCATGGGCAAATTTCCTTTGAGGGGCCACAAATGAAATTTTACAAGTCCAATTGGTATGAGACCAATTGGGAATGAAAATAGACACTAAATGACACAATTTTCATTTAGGAAGCATGCCCAAAAAGTGACCAAAACCTAATGAATAAATTGACCAAATTTAGAAAATTGCAGGTTGCACTGTATAAACTGACCAAATGAACAGTGTTTGTTCATTTGGTCATACCTTGAGCTAGGAAGGTCTAAATGACCTGAAATTTTACCAGTGGATAGACAAGATATAGACCTAAAACTTTCATGAAGAACACAAAATCAAATTATGCCATTAACCAAGTCATTTGGCCACCCCAAGTTGGTGACCCAAATCTGCCAGAATCAAAAAAATTTCCCAGAATTCTGGGTTGTGTCCAATTCGGCAGCCATGGTTCAAATAGCTATAACTTGAGCTAGAAAACTCCAATTAGAGTGATTTAAAAAGTATAATAAACTTAAGACAATAGGGAACATTTTCTATGAAGGAAGGTTTGCCAAATTCTAACAGAAAAGTGACCAATGGAACAATGCAACCTTAAACTCCAAAACTGAAAATTATCAAATTTGCCTAAAAAAACTTAGAATTTGAATAAACAACCAAAACCAACAAATTTAGTGACCAAAATGTGGTATGTGGGTGAAGTTGGAATTCCCATACGTATTAAGCCTTAGAAAGTCAACAATTTGACTTGAATAGTGTAGCGAATAGTAACCCCGAAACACAAAATTTAAAGAACGTCGGGTTTAGCACGTTAGAGCTAAGTAAAAGTGAAGTTAAATTTATTTTTGGATTTATGCTAAGTTATTGTACTGAAACACTGTAAAATTGTGTGTTTCAGTTAAAAAGAATTCCGGGAAAGAACCCGAGGAACCGAGTCAAGGCCAAGAGGCTACTCGCTTGAGGTTTGTGCACAACATCACTATGCTTTAAAACTCATTGATAAAGTGAATGAAATATACATTTTACTTTTGCTTTGAATTGTTGAAAGTTTATTGTGACCTTATTTATAATGTTTTGATTTAAATTGTGAAAGTTATTGTGTATATTTGAAATGACAATGTTTAGCAAATTGTTAAGATAAGTTTTGAAACCACAGTATCATGACCATATATTTGAACACCTCACTAGCACGATTAGTGGGGGTAATTAGTTTCGAATTTTGATTCCTTCTCTGGAGAAGTGTTGAGGTGTGCCAGTAGAAGAGGATGTGAATGGATATCCATATATTTGAGCTAGCTAGCCTTGTGATGTAATTTCTCTTTAGCCTTTGGCTATTGAGATTCTATTTGTTTCAAATGGCATGATCTAAATGTGGGTTTTATGAAATGTGATTTGATACTTCAAAATGAAATTGTTTGGGATTAAAATCTCATAATGCATGATTTGTATTTAATTCTCATGTTCAGTCAAATTTTTGAATAAATGTGATTTAAGTTCTACATAAAGATTATTTTAGTATGTTGTGCACCACTAAGTCCTAGTACTCAGCGATAGCTTTTGTTGCTATCGCAGATACAGAGACTAGAGGAGCAGCAGACTAAGCTGCTGAGGATTGAGGATTTATCAGCTTGAAGTTATCGGGTATAATTTATACCCTGACGGTAAATATTTATTTTGATGTATGTATTGCACATAAATGTATGGACATGTAAATCGGTCTTGAGCAGTTTGTACAAAGTTTGTATAAAGTTGTAATAAATTTTAGCTTGAATTTTCATACTGTAGATTTTGGTATGATGTGTATATATAGATTGTTGTCTTTAATGAACGAAAATGTTTTATTTTAATTTGAATGAGATTGATAGATATTATTTTACTGATGATTGAATTTTGGAAATTGAGAAATGTGGACTGTTGAATTTTGAGATTTGAGAAATTGTTGAGATTGATTGTGAAATTGAAGTAGTGGTTGAGAAAATTTTTGGAAGTGCTTTTTTACAGGTATTTAAAGAACTGTTTTCTCAAAATACAGACGGAACTCTAGCAAAATTTTTATAAAATTTGTGGAGAAATAAAATGGACCAAAAATATTAACTAGTTTTAATTTTAATTAAATGTTTTAAACACCTATTAGAAAATGCTCACCACTTATCAAAAATAAAAAAATTGTTTAAAATCCCTTGTAGGGTACTTAATGAGTTATCGGTAGGTGAAGTTTGGTAGTTCATTAGGTATTCTACGGGATCATGTTATGCCTTACAGAGGGGTAAGGTGTGGCATGTTTTAGTGGTATCAGAGCAAAATTTTTGAAGTATATTTTAATTTGAGAATTTGTGTCTTTCTTGTTAAGTACAACTGCTCAATGTCCATAATTGTTACATACAGTGCATTACATCATTAATATGAACTAACGGAGTGAAATCTCCTTGTGTTACTTATTCAGGAGATACCCTAACTTCGACTGAGATGGAAGAAGGGGATCACTCAGTTGAGCAGTCTGTTGAAGCTGAGGCACAAAGGGAAGCCCCGGCTTTGCAGAATGTTAGTGGATCTGTAGCACCAGCCCCACAAATGCCGCAGTTTTCTGCACAATTTGCACAGCAGATGGCTGCGATGTTTCAACAAATGGCTGGGGGTATGCCTGCTCAAGCTCCACCCCAAACACCTGTGGCATAACCACTGCCTCCAGCCAGACAGTATGATAAATTACTGAAGTATGGGGCTGCAGAATTGAAGGATACAGTGGACCCTTTAGAGGCAGAGCAATGGCTTGAAAGAATGGACAGAGTATTTAAGAAGCTTCACTGCCAAGATGAACTGAAGTTTGAGTATTCTGTGTCGCTACTGCAAGGGGATGCGTATGATTGGTGGAAGACCATCCCCCACAGCTTGGCTGAACCACCAGTGCTGACCTAGGATGACTTCATCAGAGAATTCAGACAGAAATACATCCCATATGCATATGTTGATCAAAAACTGCAAGAATTTTTGAGTTTGAAACAAGGGAACCGATCAGTGGCAGAGTATGAGAGGGAGTTCTCCGGCCTGAGTCACTATACGGGGAGTCTCCTTACCACCAACAAGGCAAGGTGCAAGAGATTTGAGACGGATTTGAAGCCCAGCATAAGGATGCAAGTTGTGGGATTTCGACACAGCAACTTCTTAGAGCTCATGTCTCAAGCACTTGAGTTGGAAAAAATAGAATCAGAAGCAACCCCAGTGAAAGAAAAATCAGAGAAAGCTGAGAAATCAGAAAAAGACAAGGGGGAAAAGTCAGTAGAACAGAGTTCTGGTGGGACTTCTGGGAAGAAGAAGAAATTTAGTGGACCCAGCAAGGGTCGAGGTGGAAGATTTGGTAGGGGCAGATTTTCCGGACACGCACTTCTAGGTCCGGTCAGCTGCTGTGGGTTCACATTCTCGTCCTACCTGTGAGACTTGTGGCAAGATTCATGGGGGGAAATGCTATTGGGCCACTGGAGCCTGTTTTAACTGTGGAGGCAAGGGCCATATAGCTAAAGACTGCACTAGTGCTCCGTCTCCGAGATATGGTCCAGCTCTTACTACTGCCGAGGGATCTATTCAGAGTCCTGCTCCCAGAGGTTCACAGTCAGTTGGCAGAGGAAGAGGTAGAGGTAGAGGCACTGCTCAGCAACAGTGGCACGATTGGTCAATCAGCACAAGGAAGTGCTTCAGCTAGAGTTTACACGATGAGACAGCGAGAAGAGGCTGATACTTTCGATGTGGTAGCCTGTACATTCTCTATCTCTGATCAAGATGTATTTGTGATGTTTGATCCGGGTTCAACCCATTCATATGTTAGTGCTAGCATAGTTAGTTCACTTGCTGTTCCATGTGTCCAAATGGGTTTTGAAGTGCTAGTAACTAGTCCGTTAGGACAAGAGGTCCAGGTCAACAGAATCTATAGAGACTGTCCTTTGGTGATCCAAGGACATGTTTTCCTGTCAGACTTGATTGAAATGCCCTTCAGAGAGTATGATATCATCTTGGGCATGGATTGGTTAGCCAGGCATCACGCCATGATTGATCAGAGATCAAGATCACTTTTGGCCTCCCTTTGTACGGTGATGTGGTAATACTTGGGGAGAGGCATTTACTGCCATCAAACATCATTTTGGCTGCACTAGCCAGAAGGATGATCAGAAAGGGGTGTGAAGCATACTTGGCACATGTGATAGACACCCAAGTGGGGAGTCCAGCACTAAGGGACATCCCTACGGTATGTGACTTTCCGAATGTGTTTCCTTATGAATTGCCAGGACTACCTCCAGAAAGAGAGGTGCAGTTTGAAATTGATGTTATGCCTGGTGTGGACCCAATCTCCATAACGCCATATAGAATGGCACCTGCAGAATTGAAAGAGTTGAAAGTGCAATTGCAAGAATTGCTTGACAAGGGCTTTATCTGCCCTAGTGTGTCACCTTGGGGAGCGCCAGTGTTGTTTGTTAAGAAGAAAGATGGCACTCTCCGTTTGTATATTGATTATCGACAGTTGAATAAGGTGACAATAAAGAATAGATATCCATTGTCCCGCATTGATGACTTGTTTGATTAGTTGAGGAGTGCAGCTGTGTTCTCCAAAATTGACCTGAGATCAAGTTATTATCAGCTGAAAGTACAAGAGCAGAGTATTACTAAAACTGCCTTTAGAACCCGCTATGGCCATTATGAATTCTTGGTCATGCCATTCAGGTTAACTAATGCTCTGGCTGCTTTTATGGATCTGATGAACACTATCTTCAGACCATACCTCGACCAGTTTGTTGTGGTATTCATAGATGATATATTGGTCTATTTGAGGAATGCAGAAGAGCATGATAGACATCTGCGGATTGTACTGCAGACTTTGAGGGGGAAACAGCTATATGCCAAATTGTCGAAGTGTGAATTTTGGCTAAAGGAAATATCTTTCTTGGGGCATATAGTATCAGAAGAGGGCATCAAGGTAGATCCAAGTAAGATTGAAGCTGTCCTTAATTGGAGGCCACCCAGAAATGTCACAGAGATTTGTAGTTTTCTGGGTTTAGCTGGATACTACCGTAGATTTGTAAAGGGATTCTCCATGTTGGCATCTCCATTGACCAAGCTGCTTAGAAAAGATGTGAAATTTCAGTGGACGGATAAATGTCAATAGAGTTTTGATGAATTGAAAAGATGTTTGACTGATGCTCCAGTCCTGACTTTTCCTACACCGGATAAAGAATACACTGTTTACAGTGATGCTTCTCACAATGGGTTAGGCTGTGTATTGATGCAAGATCAAAATGTCATTGCCTATGCATCACGCCAGCTAAAACCGCATGAGAGGAATTATCCGACACATGACTTGAAGCTTGCAGCTATTGTGTTTGCTCTTAAGATCTGGAGACGCTATTTGTATAGGGAAAAGTGTTATATCTACACAGATCATAAGAGTTTGAAGTATTTGGGCACTCAGAAGGAGTTGAATTTGAGAAAGAGGAGATGGTTAGAGTTGATAAAAGACTACGATTGTTTGATAGACTATTAGCCAGGGAAAGCTAATGTTGTGGCTGATGCCTTAAGTCGCAAGACTATGGCAAGTCTACGGATTACTCCTTTGTCTATGGTACATGAGTTGAGATCATTACATGCCAGCTTAGAGATTAATGATGAGGGGCAGACAGCAGTTGCATGGCATGTACAGCCAGTGTTGATTGATCAGATTAGAATGGCTGCTCAGAATGACCAGAAGTATCAGAAATTATTAGAGGAAGTCCGGCAGGGCAAGAAACCAGAATTCTAATTCAGAGATGATGGTCTACTGCTACACCAAGGTAGAATATGTGTTCCTAATGATGTTGATTTGAGGCTGATCATTTTGAAGGAAGCACATGAGTCTCCTTTTTCCATGCACCCTGGTGGCACAAAAATGTATAGAGGGCTAAAGGAGCATTACTAGTGGATGGGTATGAAAAGAGATGTGGCAGAATTTGTTTCTAAATGCCTAACTTGTCAGCAAGTGAAGGCAGAGCATCAAGTACCCACTGGGTTGTTACATCCACTACCAGTACCGGAATGGAAATGGGAGAGACTAACAATGGATTTTGTGATGGGACTTCCGAGAACACAGAAGAGTCATGATGCAGTATGGGTCATTGTTGACAGACTAACCAAGTCTGCTCATTTTCTGCCAGTTCGAATGGACTACAGTTTAGAAAGATTGGCCAGGTTGTACATTGATGAGATTGTGAGATTACATGGAGTACTGGTATCCATCGTATCAGACAGGGATCCTAGGTTCACTTCTAGATTCTGGGGTAGTCTTCAGAGAGCCCTAGGAACTAGATTGAACTTCAATACTACATTCCACCCACGCATGCATGGCCACGATGCGAGAGGGTAATTCAGATTCTGGAGGACATGCTACGGGCTTGTGTGATTGAATTTAAGGGCAGTTGGGATACACACTTGCCTTTGATTGAGTTTTCTTACAACAACAGTTACCAATCAAGCATTGGGATGCCTCCATATGAAGCTTTGTATGGCAGAAAATATAGAACCCCGTTATGTTGGGATGACGTGGGTGAAAGAAAGATGATTGGACCCGAAATTGTTCAGCAAACTGAGGGGAAGATCAGGGTGATCAGAGATTGACTTAAGACTGCATCAGACCGTCAGAAGTCCTACATTGATCTGAAGAGAAGGGATATTGAGTATGCAGTGGGTGAGATTAATCAATTTCTCGACACATTTATCAACTTTCAAATTTCAAATCCACTATCCAATGATCATCAAAATATTAGCAATCCATTTCATTCAAATTAAATAAAATAGTTCCATTCATATTTCACTAGAAACAAAACAATTTAGATACAACATTACAAAATTTACATTAAGAGAATTTCAAACTACAATATATATTACAACTTTATACAATTTTTATACAAACTGCTCAATACCCATTTTTATATGTCCATACATTTATGTGCAATATATACATCAAAAGAAATATTTACAGTTAGGGTATAAATTATACCCGAAGACTTTAAGCTGAATGATCCTCAATCTTGACTCGATCTCTTTGCTCCTCTAGTCTCTAAATCTACGACAGCAATAAAAGCTATCGCTGAGTACTAGGACTCAGTGGTGCACAACATACTAAAATAATCTTTATGCAAAAATAAAATCATATTTATTCAAAAATTTGACTAAACATGAGCATTAAACACAAAACATGAATTATGAGATTTTAATATAAACCACGTTCATTTCGAAGTATCAAAACACATTTCATAAAACCCACAGTTAAATCATGCCATTCGAAACAAATAGAATCTCAATAGCTAGAGGCTAAAGAGAAATCACATCACAAGGCTAGCTAGCTCAAATATATGGATATCCATTCACATCCTCTTCTACTGGCACACCTCAACACTTCTCCAGAGAAGGAATCAAAATTCGAAACTAATTACCTCCACTAGTCGTGCTAGTGAAGTGTTCAAATATATGGTCATGACACTGTGGTTTCAAAACTTATCTTAACAATTTGCTAAACTTTGTCATTTCAAATATACACAATAACTTTCACAATTTAAATCAAACATCATAAATAAGGTCACAATAAACTTTTAACAATTCAAAGCAAAAGTAAAATGCATATTTCATTCACTTTATCAATGAATTTTAAAGCATAGTGATGTTGTGCACAAACCTCAAGTGTGTCGCCTCTTGGCCTTGACTCGGTTCCTCGGGTTCCTTCCCGATATTCTTTTCAACTAAAACACATAATTTTACAATGTTTTAGTACTAGAACTTAACACAAATCCAAAATAAATTTAGCTTCACATTTACCTAGTTCTAACGTGTTAAATTCGACGTTCTCGAAATTTTTGTGTTTCGGGTTACTATTCACTACACTATTCAAGTCAAATAGTTGACTTTCTAAGGCTTAATAGGTATGGGAACTCCAACTTCACCCACATACCACATTTTGGTCATTAAATTTGTTGGTTTTGGTCATTTTCTCAAAGCTTAAATCCTTTTGGCCAAATTGTCAAATTTTCAGTTTTGGTGCTCCAAGTTGCACTGTTCCATTGGCCCTTTTACTGTTGGAATTTGGCAAAACTTCCTTCATAGAAAATATTCCTTCTTGTCTTAAGTGTATTCTCATTTTTGGATCACCCCAATTGGAGTTTTTTAGCTCATGTTATAGCCAAAATACAATTACTGTTTACTTGCAATTATTCATCTTTGCAATTTAGGTTACAGATTTTGATCCAACTTCATTCAATAATTTGATCAAGTTAAGTCCATAATTTGGTCTAATTTCCTTCATACGAAATGTTCTAATACGTCTTAGGTTTCCATCGGTTCAAGAATCGCCTAAATCGGAGTTTTCTAGAGAGAGTTATAGCCATTGGAACTTTACTGTTCAAATGGAATTCTGCAGTTTTGTAGGTTCAGTAACTCAACTTTGCTCAATCATTTGATTAGGTTAATGGCATAATTTGGGTTAGTATTCTTCATGAAAGTTTTAGATCTATATCTTATCTAATTACTGGTAAAATTTCAGGTCATTGTGACCTTCCTAGCTCGAGTTATGACCAAATGAACAATTACTATTCATTTGGTCAGTTTGTGCAGTGGCAGCCTGCTCTCATTTCACTTTGGTCAATTGGTTCACTAAGTTTTGGTCAGTTTTTGGCATGGTTCCTTAATGAAAATTGTGCTATTTTATGTCTATTTTCATCCCTAATTGGTGGCATATCAATTGGACTTGTAAAATTTCCGTTTTGGTCCTTCAAAGTTGGCTTGGTCATGCTGCCAGCAGCATGACCATTTGCCCTACGAATTTAGCTTCCATTCTCACAATTTCCACACATCTCTTTTGGTCATTATTGACCATTTTTCATCTCAAAATTGTTCAAAGATATCAATTATGCATTTCTCCAAAATTTGGTTCACAAACCTTAACATTCAAACCCTAACTCATTCATCTCATGCATTTAACTACATTTAATGATTTTAATGCTAATCATTCAACTAAGTAAGGTTTCTAAACTCATTCAAACCCATTAAATTCATGCAATTCATACTCTCTTTAAGCTGCCCGAAAATTCCCTCTCTTCCTAATCATGCAATATTTTTCAATTTCTTCATAGAATCTCATTTATTTCTACCCTAAATCCATCATATATACTAAAAGAAAAGTTGGATTAGCTTACCTTAAGTGAGCAGAATTTGTCTATCCAATTCTTCAAACTTTGCTTGATTTATTTACTCCCAACCTTCTTATCAAAGTTCAAACACAAGTTTTAGTTATGGGATGTAGAGATTTCATGGCAAGATTTAGGGTTTAAAGGAAGCTTTAGGTGGCTTCAATGGAGGTTTTCATGAAGTAAATGGAAGGGATGGGAGAGAGAGAGTGGACAGCTTGAAGTTAAAGAAGAAGACAAGTTTTTTTTTTCTTTTCTCTTTTTTCTTTTTAATTGTTAGTAATTATCCCTTTTAGAAGACCAAAAATCCTTAATTTCTTTATGACATCATGCATGATGTCATCACCTTTGACTTTTCCATCTTCTTCTTCTCTTTTCTTTTCTTTTTTATTTTTTTCTATTAGTTCTTTAATTTAATTCTCGATTCTGAAATTTTTTTTTCTCCGATTTTATTTGACAGTTAGGTCAGGAGTCTGCTCTCGGGATCAATTGACTAAATTGCCCCTCGCCGGTTCATCTCGGTTTGTAAATAATTTCATATTTCTTTCGGTTCCCTGACCTAATTATTTGACTGGCTTAACGGTTCTTTTTCGTGATTTTCTCTTTTCCACTGTGTCCATAAGGGTCCTAAGGACATCAGCGTCACTTTTTACGGTTCGAAATTTGAGTTTAAAATGACTTATGATCATTCCAGAAGGTCACCCATCGCTGTGACTCTCGGCTCGTTTAACTTCTTTTGTTCTGTTTTTCTTATTTATACTTAACTAATTGAACATTACTAATTATTTGTGTTTGTGGCTTATCTAGTTGTCTTAAGTGTGGTTCTAATCCTCTTAAATGTCCGGACCGACACCGATCACCGGAACAGTGAAATCTACCAGGCTATGCAAGCGGGGTGTTACAAATAGTGTAGTGAATAGTAACCCGAAACACAAAAATTTCAAGAACGTCGAATTTAGCACGTTAGAGCTAGGTAAAAGTGAAGTTAAATTTATTTTTTGATTTATGTTAAGTTATGGTACTGAAACACTGTAAAATTGTGTGTTTCAGTTGAAAAGAATACTGGGAAAGAACCTGAGGAACCAAGTCAAGGCCAAGAGGCGACTCGCTTGAGGTTTGTGCACAACATCACTATGCTTTAAAATTCATTGATAAAGTGAATGAAATATGCATTTTACTTTTGTTTTTGAATTGTTGAAAGTTTATTGTGACCTTATTTAAGACGTTTTGATTTAAATTGTGAAAGATATTGTGCATATTTGAAATGACAATGTTTAGCAAATTGTTAAGATAAGTTTTGAAACCACAGTGTCATGACCATATATTTGAACACCTCACTAGCACGACTAGTGGGGGTAATTAGTTTCGAATTTTGATTCCTTCTCTGAAGAAGTGTTGAGGTGTGCCAGTAGTAGAGGATGTGAATGGATATCCATATATTTGAGCTAGCTAGTCTTGTGATGTGATTTCTCTTTAGCCTCTGGGTATTGCGATTCTATTTGTTTCGAATGGCATGATCTAACTGTGGGTTTTATGAAATGTGATTTGACACTTCAAAATAAAATTGTTTAGGATTAAAATCTCATAAATTATGTTTTGTGTTTAACTCGCATGCTCAGTTCAAATTTTTGAATAAATGTGATTTAAGTTCTGTATAAAGATTATTTTAGTATGTTGTGCACCACTGAGTCCTAGTACTCAGGATAGCTTTTATTGTGTCACAGATATAGAGACTAGAGGAGCAGCAGACTGAGTTGTTGAGGTGTGAGGAGCTATCAGTTTGAAGTCATCGGGTCTAATTTATACCCTGCCTGTAAATATTTATTTTGATGTATGTATTGCACATAAATATATGGACATGTAAAATGGGTCTTGAGCAGCTTGTACAAAGTTTGTAATAAAGTTTAGTTTGTATTTCTTTTGATGTAAATTTTGTAAGGATGTATATAAATTGTTTTGTTTTTAATGAAATATGAGTGGAACTATTTTATTTAATTTGAATGAAATGAATTGCTAGTATTTTGAGGATTATTGAATTTTGAACTTGAGAAATTGATTGACATAATTGTGGAGTTGTTGAAATTGATTGAGTTTAATTGTGAAATTGAAGTAGTTGTTGAGAAAATTTTTGGAAGTGTTTTTATTTCAGGTATTTGAAGAACTGTTTTCTCGAAGTATAAACGGAACTCTGTCAAAATTTTTATAAAATTTGCGGAAAAAGAAAATGGGCCAAAAGTTTTAACTAGTTTTTAATTTCAATTAAATGTTTTAAATACCTATTAGAAAACGCTCACCACTTATCAAAAATAAGAAAATTATTTTAAAATCCCTTGTAGGGTACTTAATGAGTTATCGGTAGATGAAGTGCGGTAGTTCATTAGGTATTCTACGGGATTATGTTATGCCTTACAGACGGGTAAGGTGTGACATGTCTTAGTGGTATCAAATAAATTAATTATATTCTTTATGGCATCATGCATGAGGTCATGCATGATGTCATCACCTTTTGACTTTTCTATTTTCTTCTTTTCTTTTTTTTTATTTATTTTTCTATTAGTTCTTTAATTTAATTCTCGATTCCAAAATTTTCTTTTCTCCGATTTTATTTGACAATTAGGTCAGGAGTCAGCTCTCGGGGTCAATTGACCAAATTGCCCCTCGCCGGTTCATCCCGGTTTGCAATTAATTCCATATTTCTTCCGGCTCCCTGACCTAATTATTTGACTGACTTAACAGTTCTTTTTCGTGATTTTCTCTTTTCCACTGTGTTCATAAAGGTCCTAAGGACCGCAGCATCACATTTTACGGTTCGAAATTTGAGTTTAAAATGACTTCGCAGTTCTTCCCGAGACGGTCACCCATCGCTGTGACTCTCGGATCATTTAACCTCTTATGTTCTGTTTTTCTTATTTATACTTAACTAATTGACAATTACTAATTATTTGGGTTTAAGGCTTATCTAGTTGTCTTGAGTGTGGTTCTAATCCCCTTAATTGTCCGGACCGACACCGATCACCGGAACAGTGAAATATACTAGGCTATGCAATTAGGGGTGTTACACAAATAATTAGGTTAGGGAGCCAGAGGAAATATTGAATTATTTACAAATCGGGATGAACCGACGAGGGGCGATTTGGTCAATTGATCCCCAGAGCTGACTCCTGACCTAACTGTCAAATAAAATCAGAGAAAATAAAATTTCAGAATCGAGAATTAAATTAAAGAACTAATAGATAAATAAATAGAAAAAAAAAAAGAAAATGAAAAAGTTAAAAAGTGATGACATCATGCATGATGCCATAAAAATAATAATTAATATATTTAATTAATTAGATTTTTGGTCTTCCTAAAGACATAAAAACAAAATGAAAAGAAAGAAAAAAAAAAAAAGAGAGAGAGATCAAAAGTCTTCTTCCTTATCAAGTTGTCGTCCACTCACCCTCACTCCTCCATGAATGGTCCTCCATTAAAGCTTGCTCTCAAGCTTACAATCCTTTATTAAACCTCAATAGCTCCCATAGAAACCTCATTAGAACTTGTTTTAGCCACTTGAGAAGAAGCTTGGTCATCAAAGAAAGAAGAAAAGAAGAGGGAAATTAGAGAATTCAAATTCAAGTGAGGTAAGCACATTAATTTGAAAGTTTGAGATTTAGTAGTTGTATTTATAGTTTGATTTACTTGTAAATAAACATAAAATGAAAAGAAAAATTTGTAGAGGGACTAAGCTGAAATTCGGCCAGCATGAAGGGGAGGGTGATTTGCATGATTTGAATGGTTTGAATGGGTATAGGAACTTTAATTAGTTGAATGGTTAGGATTAAAGGCTTTGAAAGTATCTAAATGCATGAGTTTGTGAATTAGGGTTTTGAACATTAGGGTTTAGAGACCAAAGATGTGAGGAAGTGGTAAATGATGTCTTTGACCTAATGTGAAGTGAAAAATGGTCAGTTGTGACCTAATGAAGAGTGTTAGAGGTGTTTGAATCAAAGCCAAATTCGGATGGAGTATGGTCATGCTGCTGGCAGCATGACCAAATTTCCTTTGAGGGACCAAAAATGAAATTTTACAAGTCCAATTGGTATGAGACCAATTGGGAATGAAAATAGACACTAAATGACACAATTTTCATTAGGAAGCATGCCCAAAAAGTGATCAAAACCTAATGAATAAATTGACCAAATTTAGAAAATTGCAGGCTGCCCTGTATAAACTAACCAAATGAATAGTGTTTGTTCATTTGGTCATAACTTGAGCTAGGAAGGTCTAAATGACCTAAAATTTTACCAGTGGTTAGACGAGATATAGACCTAAAACTTTCATGAAGAATACAAACCCAAATTATGCCATTAACCAAGTCATTTGGCCACCCTAATTTGGTGACCCAAATCTGCCAGAACCAAAAAAATTTCCCAGAATTCTGGGTTGTGTCCAATCCGGCAGCCATGGTTCAAATGGCTATAACTTGAGCTACAATTATTCTCCTTTTTGAATCACTCCAATTGGCTCCAATTGGAGTGATTCAAAAAGGAGAATAAACTTAAGATAATAGGAAACATTTTCTATGAAGGAAGTTTTGCCAAATTCTAACAGAAAAGTGACCAATGGAACAGTGCAACTTTAAACTCCAAAACTGAAAATTATCAAATTTGCCTAAAAAGACTTAGAATTTGAATAAACAACCAAAACCAACAAATTTAGTGACCAAAATGTGGTATGTGGGTGAAGTTGGAATTCCCATACCTATTAAGCCTTAGAAAGTCAACAATTTGACTTGAATAGTGTAGTGAATAGTAACCCCAAAACACAAAATTTAAAGAACGTCGAGTTTAGGACGTTAGAGCTAAGTAAAAGTGAAGTTAAATTTATTTTTGGATTTACGCTAAGTTATAGTACTGAAACACTGTAAAATTGTGTGTTTCAGTTGAAAAGAACACCGGGAAAGAACCCGAGGAACCGAGTCAAGGCCAAGAGGCTACTCGCTTGAGGTTTGTGCACAACATCACTATGCTTTAAAACTCATTGATAAAGTGAATGAAATATGCATTTTACTTTTGCTTTGAATTGTTGAAAGTTTATTGTGACCTTATTTATAATTTTTTGATTTAAATTGTGAAAGTTATTGTGTATATTTGAAATGACAATGTTTAGCAAATTGTTAAGATAAGTTTTGAAACCACAGTGTCATGACCATATATTTGAACACCTCACTAGCACGACTAATGGGGGTAATTAGTTTCGAATTTTGATTCCTTCTCTAGAGAAGTGTTGAGGTGTGCCAGTAGAAGAGAATGTGAATGGATATCCATATATTTGAGCTAACTAGCCTTGTGATGTGATTTCTCTTTAGCCTTTGGCTATTGAGATTCTATTTGTTTCAAATGGCATGATCTAACTGTGGGTTTTATGAAATGTGATTTGATACTTCAAAATGAAATTGTTTGGGATTAAAATCTCATAATGCATGATTTGTATTTAATTCTCATGTTCAGTCAAATTTTTGAATAAATGTGATTTAAGTTCTACATAAAGATTATTTTAGTATGTTGTGCACCACTGAGTCCTAGTACTCAGCGATAGCTTTTGTTGCTATCGCAGATACAGAGACTAGAGGAGCAGCAGACTGAGCTGCTGAGGATTGAGGATTTATCAGCTTGAAGTTATCGGGTATAATTTATACCCTGACTGTAAATATTTATTTTAATGTATGTATTGCACATAAATGTATGGACATGTAAATCGACCAGCAGTTTGGACAAAGTTTGTATAAAGTTGTAATAAAATTTAGTTTGAATTTTCATACTGTAGATTTTGGTATGATGTGTATATATAGATTGTTGTCTTTAATGAATGGAAATGTTTTATTTTAATTTGAATGAGATTGATAGATATTATTTTACTGATGATTGAATTTTGGAAATTGAGAAATGTGGACTGTTGAATTTTGAGATTTGAGAAATTGTTGAGATTGATTGTGAAATTGAAGTAGTGGTTGAGAAAATTTTTGAAAGTGCTTTTTTACAGGTATTTGAAGAACTGTTTTCTCAAAATACAGACGAAAATCTGGCAAAATTTTTATAAAATTTGTGGAGAAATAAAATGGACTAAAAATATTAACTAGTTTTAATTTTAATTAAATATTTTAAATACCTATTAGAAAATGCTCACAACTTATCAAAAATAAGAAAATTGTTTAAAATCTCTTGTAGGGTACTTAATGAGTTATCGGTAGGTGAAGTTCGGTAGTTCATTAGGTATTCTACGGGATCATATTATGCCTTACAAAGGGGTAAGGTGTGACAAATTATGCCATTAACCAAGTCATTTGGCCACCCAAATTTGGTGACCTAAAACTGCCAGAATCAAAATTTGCCCAGAAATTTGGGTTAAGTCCAATCCAGCAGCCATGGTTCAAATGGCTATAACTTGAGCTACAAAACTCCAATTGGAGTCATTCAAAAAGGAGAATAAACTTAAGACAATAGGGAACATTTTCTATGAAGAAAGTTTTGCCAAATTCTAACAGTAAAAAGACCAATGGAACAGTGCAATTCAAGACACCAAAACTGAAAATTTGCAAATTTGCCTAAAAGACTTAGAATTTGAGTAAACAACCAAAACCAATAAATTTAGTGACCAAAATGTGGTATGTGGGTGAAATTGGAATTCTCATACCTATTAAGCCTTAGAAAGTCAACAAATTGACTTGAATAGTACCATGAATAGTAACTCCAAAATGAAAAATTCCAAGAATGTTAGTTTAAGTATATTTGGGCTAAAATTAAGTATTTATGAATTAATTATTGGATTTTTTGTAAAATAAGATACTGAAACACTATAAATTTTGTGTTTCAGCTGAAAAAGATCCGAAAGGTATAAGGGACTGAGTCGAGGCCTAGAGGCGACTCACGTCCGGTTTGTGCACAATAAACTTAAAATTCTTTGTTTCTACTTGACAATTCTTAAAATAAATATTGTGAATAATTTTGATTGTTATGGCTTTGAAAATATTATTTGAAAAATAGTGTGTTGCCTACTTTGTAAATGAAAAGTTTAGAATGAAATATGATTTGTGAATTGTATAAAATATTTGAATAACTTGATTTAAATTGTTTTTAATTCACACTTGGCATGACAATATTAATATGTTCCTCTTCCACTTGTAGGGTGAGTTAGATATTTGATCACTTTCCTCCCTCTCTGGCTTCCCAGTCTGAGGGATGAGTTTAGATGAGTACTCATTAGCTAGCTAGCCACCTCCCTCATTGATTTCGATTAGTGGGGTGAGTATGCCTTGTCGTGATGTACACACGACATGTTCGGAAATTTTGTGTCATGTCCTAAGTTGTGTTATTGTTTAGCAATACTATGTTTATTAAATTGTTTGATCAAGTTGGGCTATATTAAGCTTTGAAAATTATGATTTGTTATAGATGTGATTTGAGAAACAAAATTGTGAAATGTGATTATGAGATTTTTTGAATGATGATTTGTTCATAAATGTTTTATATTATGCATTTTATGCTTTATTGTGCACCACTGAGTATTTATATACTCAGTGATAGCTTTAACTTACTGTCGCAGATAGAGAAAAGGACGTAGCAGCAGAGCGAGCTACTACAATTAGAGAGGAGAACAATTGAAGAATTTTTGTACGGGTATTTGTCTATACCCTGGTAGTTTAGTTTGATGTAAATATAATAGTATGCATATGTATCTCTGTAATTTGAGCAGTTATACAGATAAAATTGTAATAATATTATTTTTGATATTTTGCATCTGTAAATTAACTTATGATTGTAAATTAATGATTTAAAATGCAATGTGCATGAGTTATGAAATGTTTTGAGATATTCATTCTTGATTTAAAATTTGGATTTTAAATTGAAGTGTTGCTATTGCTGTTGATTTGAAGTTTGGTGGTTGCAAATGGAGTTGTGATTGAGAAATATATTAGGAGTGTTTCTATTTTCAGGTTTTGAAAAATTGTTTTCTCAAAATATAGACGGCACTCTGCCAAAATTTTTATAAAAATTGCGAAGATTTTAAATATCTAAGAATTTAATTTATGTTTGGACTTTAAATAAAGGTTTTAAAAACTTGAAAAAAATTTTACCCATCAATTCCAAAGTGAACGAAAATTATTTTAAAATCCCTTGTAGTATATTTAATGGGTTACCGATAGGTGAAGTACGGTAATTCATTAGGCGTACTACGGAAATATGTTACATCTTACGAGGAGTAGGGTGTGACAATTGATCTAAAATTCGATATGTTAATTATATGGGCCAATATGAACATTTGGCTTATATGAGTCAAGTTAAACAAAATTCTTTTTAACCTCATAATTTTTTTTTTTTACATTTAAAAGTTCCATTTAAAGTAGTGGGTCAATTTAAATTAAAATAAGTTTTGGTTGATTTTTTTTTTAAATATATATTTTGTAAAAGAAGTTATCCACTAAGTGTTGTTATGGAAATCTTTTAGATATAAAAGACTGATTTTTTTAAAAAAAAAATTTGAATATGTTATAAAATATTGATAATAAATGGAGATGAGTCATTTATTAATATTATTAAAATATTTTATCAAAGTTATTCGTTGGAACCATATTTGGTCTTTTAAATATTTAACCTAATAAAATTGAAAAATTAATAAATCAAATATTTAATTAATTATCTACTCGTAAGTATGTATCTGAGTCATAACCACATTATAACCACATTATAACGATTATAAATTTATTGTTACAATTTTTTGTTGATATAAATTCTTAATCAAAGTTTACATCCAATAACCTTTAACATTAATTGCCCCATATATCTATAAATTATAATAAAAATTAAAATAGAGACTAATAAAATAAATATGGGGCAATAAGGATGTTAACTTTGATTAAGAATTTATATCAATATTTTTTTAAAAAAAAATTATATCAATATCACTAATTTAATGTGTCACATTTTTTATATGGGTAACTAAATTGGTTACTGATATTTTTAGGCCACATCCAAATTAATTATTAAAAGATAATCGTTAAGATTTATTTAAAAAATTTATATTAAGATGTATTTAATATTTTTAAATTAATTTAAAATTAGATTAGAAAGAATCAATGTGTTGATACTTTTCATTTCATTGGCCCAATAAAATAAATTAACCTTTTCACATATCAATTAAATTCTTCTTTATTACTTAAAATCAACTTCAAATATCAATTAACTATGATTATTAATTATAATGTGCAAGAATAATATATGTTAAATATCTTTTAAAAATTAAAACTAAAATTAAACTTTTAATCAAAAGTATAATTAAGCCAATAAAAAAAATTTATAGCTTAATTAAATAATTGAAAAACTATCAAATATGGATTTAATAATTTTAAAAGTTTAGCATTTACCTAATTATTTTAACAACTATAACTTTAAAACTGTGTCCTATATCTAAACGTTAAATATTTAAATTTAATTTTAATTCTTATAAAAATAAGCTTCAATTAATTAAATTATGAATAGTTATCATATTCATCATTGGGCCATAGTCTATTACACTAAATTTTAACAACTTAAATTTTTATTGTTTTAAACCGTTAATTAAAAGTTTTAACTAATTGATACTCTAAAAGATTTTTAAACTTTTTAATACATATTAACATTTAAACCAAATATTCTATTAATAAATTTTTTAAAATCATTAGCCACTAATTTTAATCTTAAATTACTAAAATATTAACCAATTAAATTTTGAGAATGAGATACATAAAACACATTAAGTTATTTTACCAAATATTAATTTAAGTCTATTCTCACCTTTGTTATAACATCTATCACTTTTCGATGTCAAAATTTCTGCTATTAATAGAAATTTTTTATGAAATTTAAGGTTTCACGGATGGTGGACAAAATATGAAGAGTCTAAGTGTATTATGAGTGTTTGTTAGTAGCTTTGTAGGTTGAGAATTGAAGCTTTGGAGTTGAAAATGAAAGATAAGAAAAAGACGTTCGGCTACCAAAAGTCCCTCTTTTGGCTACCGAAAGTGCTTCGGGTGTTAAAGGTATATATAGACTTAGACAAACAAAAATTAAGTAAAATACCCAAATTTTCTCTATCGAGGTATATTAACACTTCAAATTTCAATTCTCTTATATAATTTCTCTTCCTGAATAAATTTTGATAAATTTATATAATTTCTTTTTGGCTAGAATCTACGTGAGAGTTTAAGCTTCAAAGAGGTAAATTTCTCTTAAGCTCATTGTTATTTAAAAATATCTCCAGTGACTAACCACCCTTGGATATCATGTGTTAATCTATAGAACGTTGATGCTCATAAAGTAAAAATAAAAATTTTAAAAAATAAAATAAATGATCAATTTAGCAGCCCCTTTCTTAGTACATCATATTTTGTTCTGTCCATATTTTTGACAAAAAAAAAATTCAGTAGAAAAATGAGAGAGCAATCCAACCTTCGACATATCTCCTTTACACCAATAATTTGAATAAAATTTCCTCCCTGCTTGAACCAATACTTTAAATAATATACAGGTATACATTTTTAGAGTATATATATATATATATATATATATATATATATATATATATATATATATATATATATATGGAAACTTATGGTTAAGAGTATCCTTGGGTTAATTTTTATAGACTAAATTTTTTTTTCTAGGACGATTTCAAAATCGCATTCTCTCGCATTGACCTGATGCGTTTAGGATAAATAATTTTAGATTGCTCTCTAATTGAGTTGAATCCTGATCGATAAGGAAAAGAGCTCTGGACTAATGAAGTTATTTATATTTTATTTTAATCTTATGTATATATATTAAATTGTAGTGATTTATTGAAATTTTGAAGTTGTTTAAGTACAATTTTAAATCAAAGAATTGAAGAATGACTTAAAAGCGGAGGTTGCCAAATTAGGCGTGGCGACGATTAAGAAATCAATGATTTTGGCCTATCTCGATTAAATAAAAGAGGGAATCAGAATTAGATTAAAATTGATGAATTTCGATTGATTTTAATTCCAAACAAATTTTTAATTTCCATTTGATTCTAATTAAAATATACATAATAAGAATATTGTTTAAAGTATATTAATAATAATTTAATGAATTTTTTTTTTTGAAATATGATGAAATTTCTTTTAAGTATATTACAATTATATTTAATTTAAATTTATTCCCTTAACCATTGATTAAATTTTCTTATTTATGTTTGTATTTATAGTTTATTAAAATATTTTTCCATTCTTGTATATCAAATTTCATTTATTCTTCTAATTTTCTTAATTTCTTTTTCTTTATATATATATATAATTTTCTAGCTCGGTCCAAACTAGAATCAAAACTAAATTAATGATTTTCTTTCAATTCCATTTCTTTTTCGAGGTTTTGATTCCAATTAAGGGGAAGAGAATGGTAAATAATATATAAGAAATACAGTTTTAGTCTAATTTGAAGCTTTGATTATTAATCCTAATTCATATATTTATTTATTTTCAACGTATCTATTATTTATAATTTATTTATTTATTTTAAAACTAATTTTATCAAATAAAAGATTATATTATCTTAATAATTTTTAAAAGTATCAATATTATTCTATTTAGCAATCACAATACTTAATTACATAATTTTTTGTATTATTTTAATAAATTAAATTACTTTTGAGGCTTAATTTTCATCCCTCATTGTTTCATCACATCCTTAACTTCAATTTATTTTCAATTTTATATCACTTATAGTTCCTTTAGCTAGATTCTGTTGGGTATTCCAACTAGAAATTGATCTTGACATATGTAGACGGATTATCTATGAATTATAGCCAAAGATTAAAAAAAAAAAATTAAACAAAATGGAAGAGTTATCAATAATGTTTCTACTATAATTAAAGACATTGCTCTTTCCACATGGTAGAGATAAAAATATTTGTGCAAGTCTAAATCAGTTTTTTGGTTGGAGTATTCAACGGAATGTGGACAAGGGATTTTAAGTGGTATTCAATTGAAATTTAAGTGTTTTTATAATACAAATTGAAGTTGATGAGTGGTGAATAAAATTAAGTTTACTTTTATTTTAAATATCTTTTAATCAAATACTTAGCTCTTTTTGATTTACAAAAAAATAATTTTTGGATAAATATTTTTACTTTTTATAGTGTTTGGGACATATAAGAAAAGATTAATGAAAAATATTTTTTTAATCAAATAGAAAATTAAATTATTTAAAAAAAATGATTTTCCCTTTTCAAAAAGAGGAAATTATTTTTCTGAATTTATATAATTTTATTAAAGTGTAAAAATACTTATATATACTTATATAAATAAATACTATTAATTTAATATTATAATAAATAATAAAAAAATATTTTCTTAAAAACATTTTTTAGATGTAAATTATTTTCCAAGAAACAAACTGAGCCTTAAACTACTTAAACTCGCTAATAGGTTTTATCTAATAATTTTTTTTTTAATATCCAGGTATTCCTCACCCTGTTTTACTGTTGGATCGGAGATTACCTCGTTTTACTGTTGATTGAAGATCATTTCCTTTGAGTTAGGTGCAATAATATTAAAGCTCTCCCATGAATGGAAACTCCACTGCGTCCAAACGTGAGGCAAAAGCGCGCATTACCATTCGAATTTATTTTTAAACTAACTTAGAAATTAAAATATAATCAGTACTAGTTAAAACCAAATAACTTTTTCATGAATTCTTTTTTTTTTCAAAATTAACATTTAGTAGAGTAAAAGATCAGAATTTTAATAATTATATACTTTCCATTACAAACATGAAAACTAGTTGAACAACAATCAGATAAATTAAATTCTTGGATTTTTTTTATTTTTTTATTTTTTTAACTTTCCAAACACAAACCGAGGGAAAATCTAAAATTCAAGGCCAATCATGCTGATCATGTTAAACTCACCACAAGCATTTGGAGAGAACCACCCTTTTAGACCATGAACAAACTCATCACCCATTCAAGATCTATAAATTGCACCATGCTTAGTTCGTTACACTGATTACTTAGCATTGGAGGATCTAAAATGTCTAAATTGTTTCAACTAAAGAGGTGAAGAGGGCATCCAAAAATGGGGTCCAGAAAAATTCTAAGAGCCTTGAATGTTACAAGTTCAATCTCAAAGCAAAACACTCGTTTCTTCTAAAGGCCTTCTCTATGGTTCATGATTCAAGCTCCCGTCCATCATCCATGAACTTCTTTTTCTGTCCTGCAGACAGAAACGGATCTTACCACCTATTATTAGGTGGCTTCACCTTGTAAATACGGACGATCCAATTAGATGTTGTGAATGCTTCTTCCAAGTATTCAAGTTTAATGTCCTTGTTTCCAATTTCAACACCTCTTGCACGATCATACCTACAAATATTTACAGAAATGAATAATGAAAAAGGCACAAAATAATAATGAAGCCCTTGAATAATGGGACATTTTCATACCCTTTTGTGGAAATCACCATATCCTTGAGACCTAGATTAGCAGGCAACTCTAAACATGGCAAAGCCACTTCAAGAGTTCAGACATTGATTTGGAGCAAATACAAGGATGGAAAGCTTGTTTAAGATATTGCATGATTAGTTCTACCTGTTATCAAGCCATACTTTTCACTCCTAAGTTTCTGACTTCTAGGAGAAGTATTTTGTTTAATTTTTAGCTTCACGAGTAGATTGGTCTAATCTAAGAGTCAAAATTCATATGCAATCCAGACCTGAGTTTTGTCCGTATAAGCATTTTTTCACAATCACATCAATACAGGCTAAAAGAAGAAGTCCAAGGCTCACGGTATTATTCAAACGCTGCTTTCATGGATATTGTTGATGAGCACTATCAGTGGATATTGTTCACAAGGCCATCTAAATATGGTTCATCTCCTCCATATTGGTTGTTCTGCATCAATAAGGGATTGCATCTTTTCCAACTTCACAGCTTTTTAACTACCTTGCAAAATTTCCCTTCTTGACGACCACCTGTTATTTTGGTACATCGGAAGTTTTTGAAAGGGTATGTTAGGGATTAAAAAACTCAAGCTCTTGTTATGAACCCTCAATTGCCTTCTCAATGACTTACATACTACTTTTAAGATTTGTGAAATTATAAGAAACTGCATCTCCTTATTCAATAGTGAATATCCGGTTCACACCATTCCGGAAACTTTAATAAATTATTAAAATCCCCTTCCCTTCTCTCATGTGCAAAATATACTGAATTAGGATGCACAGAAGCGACAGACAATGCATATACATGGATCTGCAAGCAAGTGTACAAATGCTAACAACTTGAGAAACAAAGAGTGTGAATATTGAACGTACCCTGGAGGCTTGCCCATTTCTGTTACCAATTCTCCAAACCGATAGTAGGATAGCTTGTACCTATTCACCACAATTGGTAAGATAAAACTTACATGTACCAAAAGTTGGAACAAGAGTGGCACATGACTATGGCACTACAAATTTGACCGCAAAGCAGTATTATTATTTTTTTTTTTTTAAATTTAGAAGCAAGGGTAAGAATAAAATCTAGTATAAGATGATGGAAAATATTTTTCAAGGAAATCATCATTATTTCATTAAAAAGAAACAGATAAATTGCACAGACAAAATCCCAAGAAAATACTCAAAATCTACAATAGACACATTAAACATAACAAAATCATTTTTAGCTGACTTTTGCTTTCACATATAGAATCATTTCAATTAATTTAAATACAAATTTTTGTGTAAACTACATTTTTATTCCTAAGGTTTGCCGCTAATTATAAGACATCAAACATTTACTCAAGTCTTCACATTTCAATTCCCTTTTTTGTTTGAATACGCATTTAAGAAAAGTTGGTGACTTGACATATTGTGAGATAATGACAGTCCTGAAATACCATTGAAACCTTTGATGTATTGCACCTTAAATATTAAGCTGTTATTTTTTAAATACAAAATTAAAACAAAAATTGAAACAAAAAATTGTTGCATCAATTATCACCATATTCATCAATCTATAATTTATTACCATTTTTTTTTTCTTCCTTAAATAAGTAGCATATATTTCATTCCAAGAAATTTAACATTTTTGCATAATATTTTGTTGTCTAATACCATTTCCCGTTTATCCTATATAGATAATTATTTCCAATGAACTTTGTGTTAGTACATTGTTGGCAGAGGAAGAGGGTTTATCCTTTAAGAACAAATTTTAACTTCACACATACCATTTTGATTGTATGAATTATTTTCCTTTATTTTGCATTAGAGATACATTTATTGAAAAATCTAATGATCCAAAACCCTCGTTAACCACTTTTACTGATTCCATTTTAAGCCTACCTTTTATCTTCTTCACCTCTTATAACTTGAAAATAATGTGTAAATGAAAAGAAAATAAAATTGGATAGAGAAGCAAAGAAATATATTTGAGAAAGGGATGGCAACTATGAAGAATCAACTATGGGTGATTATGGTTTGGTTTGGTCAACCAAATCATAAACAATGCTGACAAACCAAATCGATGGCCATAATTCAACGAATTACTGATCTGAAAAGAAACCATTAAAATTGGATAACTGATTTTCCAGTTCACCATTCTTAAAAAGCCCACAAATTAACTAAATCGAAAGCAAACAATAACTATACAATTGCACAAAATTTACAATAGATTTCTCCAGAATTAATCGATTCAAATGAGAATTCTATACTGCCTCAATACAAGACAGGGCACTCTCAAAATCCTACCATCCACCTTTTATATAAGATTTGCCCATATGTTTTCAAACTGTCCACAGATGAAAACTATAACTACTCATATTTCAATTTATTTATATTAAGAATTAAGGGAAGGAGGGAAAAATAAAACAAACAAATTCACATCTTTCTGATAATGTCAGAATGAGAAACAAGAACTTAGTAACTTACATGAGACAATTCAACATCTTTGGAGCTGCACCTTTGTCAACACGATACTCACCATTGACAAGGTAATCAGGTTCCCTGATTACAGGGAACACTCCACCGCCAATTCTCACCATCCACAAAAACCTAGTGCAAGTTAATTGCATTATTACAGAATGAAAGATCATAATCCATGAACATAAAAAAGACATAGCAACAATGTTTTTCCAAGATGATCATAATACAGAATGTTTGCTAGTTAATATAATCGATAACTTCAATGACCAGCAAAGAGAGTGCTCTAGGATTTGTCAAGTTTCGCAGCAAGCCGAACATTTTGTCATCATTTAAGCCAGACAACAAAAGAATGGTTTTACTTTTTTATTTTGTAGCTTTTCAGGTTGGCAGGAACAAGAAACAGTGAAATATTAATTACATCATTACTGGAAGGACAAACGATGTTAACATATTATTATTGAACTGAGTTGAATGGCAGAGGTGAATGAATTGGCCGAGGCAAGAGTCCATGAAGTGTGAGATGGGTACACTTGAGCTTGGACCAACCATTGCTAAAAGGTTAGAACTAACCAATTAGTTAGTTAGTCTCCCATCCTTATATGCTTTTTTAACTTTTTGTTTCTTTCCAATATGCGACTCTTGAGACATTTGAAAGGTGAAAAATGAATAAAAAGAATGGTAAACTGCTTAAAGAAACATATTAATTTTTCTTTTTTTAAAATATGACTGTTAGAGCCTTACTTATTGATATCATCAGACGAGTAACCGGTAACACCGCCAAAGACAACCAATACATAATCCACATCAAGTGATCTCATTATCTCAAATGCTTCATCCTCATAAGATGACATTGCACGTCCAACAGTAGCAATGTGGGTATTGTTCCAGGTATTATTGTCGACAATAACAGTTCTATTTCCCATGGCAGTAATTTGGTAACCATAATCCCACCATGACATCACCTTAGCATCTGGAGGTGTATTTTGCCGTAGCCAAAAGTATGCTTCACGGTAATCATCAAAAATGACCCTGTTGCCATGTGCACCCCTTGCAGCCAAGACAATTGAGGGAGATGAGTATGCCTCTGACGTCACCCAGGTACAGTGCGTAGCATACTTACTGAGCAAGTAAAATGCACCAAGAAGCAATGCCATAGCACCATTCCTTTGAAAAGGCTGAGAGTGATCAAGCAAACCCTGCTTGTGCATCAAACAAGAGTAAGACCACATTTTGAGAGATATATCAGCATAAAGAAAAAGAAACTTTTCAATAGTACTGAAAATCTGGTACGAGGAAACGAAATTTGTCCTAACTACGGTGTCTAGTTTCTGTGGATAGCAATTCAGTATGACTTATGCATCAAAGAGGTTGCCTGGTCCCCCTTTTCACAACGTAGAAACAGTTTAAAAAAAAAGATGTGGTTGCTTCTCAAACCCTATTGACAAATTTATAACATTTTTGAATTGCGAAGGACTCAAATCCACACTCCAATTCTTTCATGCACTAATAAATGGATATTAATAGTTCTCTAAAAGCAATATTCATAGAAGGCATTTTCAGTGCAAATCAAACCATGTTAAAGTTAATAACATATAAAAAGTACTAGTACTCCAATCTGTAAAACTGACCACAAACTCAAATTGTACTATCATTGGAATTATTTCTTCATAAGTTGCTAAACGCTGTAAAATAATTCTAACTATTCTTCTTATAAACTTCTTATAAAGGAGAGGGTAAGGACGTTGCAACACATGCAAAAAAAATATTCTTGTACAAGCTAATTCAAAGCAATAAACCAAAATAAGGAAGTTAAAGAAAACCTAAACCAAGTTGTAGAGATCTCACCTTAGAAGAAGATTTTGCACTGCTAGTTCCTTTGGTAGAACCGATTTGGGCAACTTTGTTCTTTGACCTTAACAACACTGTCAAATTCTTTATCGTGGCAGAAACAGCAATGGCACTAATAAGGCAAACGGCGGGTGTAGCCACAAGAATCAACCGAACCATAACACCAGCAAAATACATACTAGTGAGACCATACATCACGATAAATATTGTAGCATCAGACAGCCGCTTAAAGCAGAAATAAAGACCAGCTGGGAAAAGGAAAAGCAGGATATGAAAATCAAACATGAAAGATGACCAAGCTGTTGGCTGATGCTCAGAAACGGATGCAATGATGGGGATGTGATCCTTAGCATATGTAGGGTCTAGAAGAGAGTAAAACCGGCCTGTCCATGGAGAAATGTACTCAGATGCTGTGCCAACTCCTAGAGCAATAGCACCAACACCAACTGTGAAGGTCACAGTGATCCTCAAAAAGGCTTGAAATAATTTTGCATCATTCAGCAAATACTTAACCCAATCCAAGAAATAAAATACCTGCACACATAGGTCAACTTAGTATGAGTCTTGCTTTCTCCAAAAGCTCACTAAAGGGAACAAAAATTCAAAACAAATTTATCATTCTTCAAAGTAAACAACACAGTTACAAATGCCATTGTGGAATTACAGACATCCATAAACGAGCTGAAGCATTAAACAAACAGCAATTACTATTTCTACTTGAGCTTAGCTGCTTTCACAGAAAAACTTAAGTAGTGCCAGCAATCAAGCACACTGTATAATAATTCAAAATAGAATAACAATGTAGTGAAATGAAATGCAAAACCTGCATCAAGAAGAACACGCCCATTGCAGCCATATGCTCTCCAGACTGCACATGCTGAAAACCCACAAACCTAATCTGCATGGCAAGCAGCATCCCCAACACATACATACAATTATAAGCAACATACAACCTGAGCGAGTATCTCCCAGTGATCAACAGCACCAAGACATAAAGAGGGATCAAATTAATAATAAACACATAACCTCCCCATGCAGACACCATATAGAAATATCCAAAAGCAGAAGCCAGTGCCCAAGAAAGGGAGCCCGTGTTGACAGCCTTAACAAACAAGAAAAAGGTCAACAATAGAGCGAAAATGGCAACTCCCTCGTTATCATAAGACCCAGCAACGGATCGAGAAATATAGCCAGGACATATGGCAATTAAAGCAGCAGCAACCAGACCAGCACCAGAGTCCCAAATCTCTTTACCAAAGAAATAGGCGACAAGGGTCGTGTTAGAGGCGAAGAATGGCGCGGTCAAGACACAGACCTCGCGGATATGTACAGCAAATCGGAGGAATCGGAGAGTCCAGTAAATGACGGCGGCAGTAACCATGAGACCGGGATAGAGCGTGCCACCGATGATACGGCCAAGAGGGTACCAACTCTCAGAATCGAACCAATTCCAGAATTCATAGAAACCCTTTTGGGTAAGGAAAAGAGTGGTTCGATAATTGAAGTAAGGATCAAATTCATGAATCATGGATTCATAACGAAGAACACTGAACAAACGAGTAATGAAAGCCAAAACATAGACGAGACAGAGAATGGAGACACGGATCAAAAGCTCTTGTTGCTTAGTTTTGAGCCTGAGGGACTTGAGGGAGAAAACGTTAAACAGATCTGCGTTGAAATTATTCATCAGAGAGGATCCAGATTTTGGCTTTGCAGTGCCGTTGATGGGTTCCGTTCTTCCTACCATTTTATCAAGGATGAATTCAAATACAGGAATATTGGAGTTATTTATGGATAAAGATTTTCCCTCAAGTTTTCCTATCACTCTGCGAGAGTGGAGTCCAAGAGGGTTTGTGTTGGGATTAATATCAGAGACATAGACCCGATGGTCTTCAACTACTTGGGCTTTTTTTTTTTTTTTTTTTTGTGTATAATCGCATATACTGAATCTATACTATTTTATTAATAATGAAAAATAAAGTATTAACCTTGAAAAGAAAATAATAACTATAATAATAATCATTATTATTGCTGCTACTTTTACACTACATTCAAAGAAAACAAGACTTCTTAAAAATAAAGTGTAATACCTTGAAAATTTGAGAAATAAATAATTCATAAATTTAATTACTTTAATGCTGTTAATTTGAGAGAATGGTTATTATTAAAATCTTAATGATATCATTATTAATTTGATTATTATTTAAAATTGATTTGAATTAGAGTTATTTAAATTAAATTATTATTCTAATTGTGTGTTTAAATATATTATTAAATGAAAAATAAAAAAATAATTATATTTTTTTATTTTAAGAAGTTAGATAAGATATTTTTATAAAATATTATTATTTTATTATAAAAAGGATTCCTCAATTGTCTTACCTCCCATTCTCTCTCCCTTTAGCAGATAGCAAATAGCACTAATGACCGGTTAGTCATCTCTAGTTCACTCCAATAATGTAAATAAGATAAACAGTGGTGGTTAGAGATAACAGCAACAACGATAGGAGGAGAGAGAAGAGAGATCGATGCAAAAGTTTAGAACATCATTTTTTACAATCCAGACATCAGTTCAAAGCGAGACCATCGACGTTCAACTCTTTGTGGCATGGGCTTCCATTTCCAACCAACGATGCTCAGAAGGGTGGTTGTTTTCAGAAATCTAGCCATCATCTAAACAATTTAAGACCACTAATTGACTCCCCATTTTGCATGCTTCAATTTTGTACCAACCTTGCTTTGATCAAACATCAAATGGCAAAGATGCTAATTAGATGGCCGAGATTAAATCATCCAATCTACAACGATCGAAGCGAACTTTGAACAACCTATCTTCAAGATAGTGACCAGGAACCTTTAGGCTTCCATAAGGTTCAGATCGGCAAGACCTTATTAGCACTCGGGATTGAGTTTCCAATCGAACCGAGGCACTAGGTGGACCGTCTTGGAAGATGGTCGTGTCACATCCTTATTCTATACACTATTATTTACTAATTTAAAAACATCTATCACCTTTAGCTCCTATTAAGGAACTAGTTATTATTGCTATATTTTTTCTCACTTTAGAATCCTTTCAAAAATCCTGTAGAGTTTTCTTTGTAAATTTAGCTTTAACCCACCTATGTAAAAATCAAAATATTTAAAATCTTTGGAATTCATAATTAATCATTCAAATTGTAATTAGGTTTGGTACAACATCTTTGTAACTTTCGTTCGGTACAACATCTTTGTAACTTTACTTACAAGGAGTTTTTTTTTTTTTTAACATGTGCAATACTAAACTAAGAACAATTCCAAGCACAAATCTTATTTATGTACATATAAACTGAGTCTTAATAAATAAAATTACATGATTATGCTCATATACATGACCCAACAAAAATACAGCTTAGCTGTCCTTTTGTCTAGTGGGCATACCTCTTCTTTTAATATTTTTGCCTTCCACCATTAAGATAAATTACTAGAGGGACCTTGCAACATCTAAAGATTTCTATTAGCATTGGATGAGTATAAGAAAAATGAAATTTAAAGAGAACAGAACATTGGTCCTTATTTTTACTTGAGATAATTGCTTTACTATCCATGGCTCCTAAATTATATAGATTAATTCAATCATTAACGTTATACCTTACTCAGGCCATATATGGGACCGTCGAACTTAGTTTAGCATTATTTTCTCATAACACTACCACAATGCTTCAATATTAATACCACTAAGGTGGAGGAAAGGAATTACCACCCATATAATAATTGGGACAAAATCATAGAAGGGGCGTGGGCAATAACTTACCCTTTGTAGAGGTTTATTACCCTTCTTTTATCATGAGCCCAATGGCCTAGGTTTGAGATAGTGAGTACGAGAGAGGGAACATGTTAAGCACCCTCTCTGCCTGGATTTATCTTAGAATAAGGGTAGCCTATACTATTGATTCCTAAAATCTGTCTTATTATATTTTTATTAATTCTCAATCATATATTTATACAAACTAAAATTAAATACACATTTAAAATCCAACCATTTAAGAAAATAACAAATAGGTACATGTGCATATAACGTCTTATCATATGATGTTTCTTAGTTAGAAGAATTACTTTATTTACCATCTTTCCCTACATGTATATTTAACTATGTTAGTTACATGCCAAGTCATTTTACATGTCATACAATAGTATACAAAAGATAGAGTCCTAAGCTTTTCAATTTAAAATACATGCACTAGAGGAAGATGAGGGTTCTATACATGTCAATGGTTTCTAGGTTATGTACATAGGCCCATTAATTACCATTTTCCCCTATACATATATTTAACTAAGTTAGTTTGATACAATTTTATTTACATGCATAATCTCTAAGTTATTATAATCTAAGTTTTTTTTATCATACATGCATAAGTTAATTTTAATGTTACCAAGTTATTCTTAAGTTTAAATTAATTAAGTTAAATTTCATGCATAATTGTAATTAAAATATAAAAATAAAACCTAACTAAAAGAAATGAGGGAGGAGAAAAGAATTCAATCTCAAAGAATAAATAAATAAATAAAATGACCTTTTACAAAATAAAAAAAATAAAATTAAAAAAATATATCCTATAACTATTACAAGGGCCTAGGCCCATTACATCATATGCGAGGGAGTCTTGAAGTTTAAATTTCCCTGGAGAAAAGAATTCAATCTCAAAAAATAAATAAATAAATAAAATGACCTTTTACAAAATAAAAAAAATAAAATTAAAAAAATATATCCTATAAATATTACAAGGGCCTAGGCCCATTACATCCCATGCAAGGGAGTCGTGAAGTTTAAATTTCTCTTTACTCTACTAATGAAAAAAGTCCAATTCTACTCCATCTCCTTTGTAATTTCCACTCGGGTTCCATTTATAGGCTTTAGAACTATTTAATTACTTCACATAAAAAAAAAATTCAAAAGTGACCAAAAATAAGTATTTTAATAAAATAATATAGAATAAAATTAAATGAAAAATAAATATGAAATAAAATAGAAAGAAAAATTAACTATTTAACTAAAACAAGTCAAAATTGAAATTGAAAAATTAATTTTAATCAATTTAAATGTCCTAATCTAATTAAATTAATTAATCCTAATTCCAATAGATCTAACATTTCTAATTAAATTAATTAATCCTAACTCTAATAGATCTAACATTCTTTAAAAAAAATCCTAATAAATTAAAAAACGTGGGTTTTAATTTAAGACAAATATAAAGAGTCTTAAAATTAGACTAGTAAAATTTCTAAAAAAGTTTCAAATCTGTACCAAAATTTTAAAAAATCTATAAAAAAAATATAAAACTTAATAAAAAAATCCAAAACAAATGTCTTCAACCATAAACATATTAAAATTTAACATGGACAAATGAAAACATTAAAAATAGCAACCTAAAAAACATACAAAATTTACTAACTCAATTACAATACAAACTAACCAGAAAAAATGAATAAAAAGTAAAAATAAATTAAAAATACTAAATCTACTCAAAAAGTTATCAAATTTTATCATAAGATAGGTAAAACATTGAGTTAAAAGATAAAAAAAAGAAACGTCTAATTTCATGTACCAATTAATACAGAACATTAAAACTATCTACTAGTACCACAAAATTGATAAATTAGAGTAGTGGTATAATAAAAAATTTCATAATTAATCTACAAAGAATTAAATGAAATAAAGAAAATGATGAAAATCTAGACATCTTAAACTATCAAAGAAAAATTATAACCTAAAATAAACTTCCTAAGGCCCTGTAATAAAATTAACAAAATCAAAGGAATTTCAAGGCTCCTTTGGCACCTTGTAGATCTTAGGAATTCGTTGAAATAAATAAAATGAAATAATTTTGGGTGAATTGATTAATTAAATTCTCTAAATTATGTGATTAGTGTGTGAATGTAGGTAAAAATAATGATTGGAAAATTGGAGGAGGAAGAAAACTTCTACAAAGAACTCTCCCACACACCAATAGATATAAAAAAAATAGCTAAATTTTTCTTAATTTCAGCCACTCTAACAGTCTTCCCCCCCTCAAACCCTAATCACAACAACATATTTATAGTAGGGTTAGGATAAACTAACCTAATCTAATTTGGTTTTCAAATTTTAAAAAAGATAAAATAACAAAAACTGCTTCCTCGATGCACAAACAGCTATCCAGAGCGAAGGAACTTAAAGGCTTACGGTAGTTTTCCGAAAGGGAGAAAGTATAGGAAGAGATTGAATAACAAAAGCATTAACAGATTGGGTATAAAGTCAGCAAAAAGTTTGACTTGGATAGGTGTTTGGAAAAGGATAGGTGTTCGGAAAAGTTCTTTTTTTTTTATCTTTTATCTTTTTTTTAAAAAAATTTATCTAATAATAATAATAATAATAATAATAATAATAATAATAATAAAGTAAAAGTTCTTCAACCAAACTTCTTATCTTTTTATTTTCTTTTATTTTCTTTTCTTTTTTAATTTATGAATTAATCAAAAAAGTTTTTTTAATAAAGCCCAAAATAAAATCAAGCTCACATCCGCTTATAATCAAATTAAAAGTTTAATGAGTTTCATTATTCAAATTTACTCAATTAAATATTTTTTAAGATTCATTTAATACCTTGAAAAATATTAAATTAAGCTCAATTAAATAGTACAGGCTTATGGCCCTTAAAAAAACCTTTTATTTTCAAAAAATTGCAATTAATTTTCTAAATGCTCAAAATTATTTTATTTTGTTAATTTTTTAATCATTCCATAGTCTCTAAAATACTTCAGAGCCTTTACCATCCAATGGTATTTTTATCATAAAACTCCTCATTACCTCTACAATATGCTTAAAACAGATGTTAAAGAATAGGTGTCTACACCATAGTGTACGAGGAAAAATGACCTTAACTGACATATTTGGTCATTTAATATAACTCCACATACTCTATAGCTCTTTAAGACTTAACTTATACCATTTGCTATGGTCTTTCTTGATAAAACATGAGGATTTTTCTCATTATCCAGGTTTATGCAAACGTGAATAGGGAAACAACTCTTTTATTCACCAACTATACTATTCAAGTTCCTATTTTCTAACATAATACAATTATCCTTTTACTTATACTTGTTCATGCACATTTATTAGTTGGAATTTATATATTAATGAATAACATAGTCTCATTTTTTTAAGCCATTTCGATAATGTACTAATTAAACTTTAGAAATGCTATTTAATTCCATCTTTGGTTTCCTTCTATTACTTTTACTTCCGTACTTATCTTTATTTTTACTGCCCTTTTTATTTGCAAAATTTACTATCTTTGAACCCTTAGTATAGAGGAATTTGATAACTCTTATAACCATTCCAGCTTAATAATGTATAATCTAATTAGTTTATCAATTAATTTAATATCTTTAGGCTTTTATGCACATCACAGAGTTGAGAGAGAAACTACTTTTATAGGCAAACCTTAATCTTTACTCTCAAAAGAAAACTTTTGAAAAATCTAGTAGAAATGCTTCTTTTACATCTCTAGCAAGGAGCCCTACTTTTGAAATCTCTAGTTGCAAAGCAACTTTTCTTAACTTCAGTTGTAGAGCTACTTTATCTTTAGCAGATAAAATTGCAATAATTCCTTTTAGTGTCTCTAAGTGCAAAACAACTTCTTTAAACTCTAGTGGCAAAGCTACTCTTAGCTCTAGCAAATAAAACTACTTCTATTTCTTTACCTTCCTTCTATGATGTGCAATTTAGGCATACTGCAAGAATAATGGCTTTTAATGACCGAGTATTAACAACATAATTAAAATTTTCTCGTTAATAATATGTAAATAATGACTAATAATGCAATTGGTTGTAGTTGTGTAAAATTTTAACTACCATAATAAAATACCTTTGTTAAAAAATAAAATGGTGGTCATTATATCTAAATTTTTTAATGAATTCAATATTCCATTTTTTAAGGTCTATAACGAGGACGATATTGTCCTCATTAATGAATTATTAATTTTTTTTAAGATTTTGCTTTTCCCTCCAGTGGTGTTATTTACTAAGAAGTTTCTAATTTTAAGTTTCTAATTCTTAAAATTAATCTAACATTTTCTCTAAGTTGTGTGATATTCTTAAGGCTCAAAGAAAAGAAAGGACTTGTGGTTAGCTCATTTATAGATGGATGGTTCTCAAAGCTAACACAAGACAAATCAAAGCCAAAGGAAGATAAGAAGATTACTCAGGGGCATTGTAGAGGTATCAAAGGCTTAGATTTAGGATTTGAGTCTTAGGTTTATTGTACAAAGAATTGAAGGAGTAGTGCCAATGTGTTCATATCTTAACTCTTTTAAGTTTTCAAAATTGAGTGCTTAAACTTATTTTCAATTATGGCTTTAAGGTTTTTAACTGATCTAATTCTTTTTATCAAAGTTGGCATGATTATTCAAAGTTTCAAATCCAAGTCATGCACTGGTAGTATCATTTTACTAAAATATTTTGGTACTGGTATCCAAAATTGTTAAGATGTTTGCTAAGTTGCATTACTATTGGTATCCAAAATTGTTAAGATGTTTGCTAAGTTGCATTGCTACTGGTATTCAAAAATTCTCTGTTTTGCTACTGCTACTGGTATTCAAAAATTCTCTGTTTTGCTGCTTTATTTAGCTACTCTGCCTAAAGTTGTAGAAAATGACAAAATAATGGTTATTTCCTCAAAATTTGTGCCAACAATGCTCCAAATTGACTTTAAATGTTATGATTTCAAAAGAGAATATATAAGCACTTATCCTACCCCAATTAACACTTAATGAAGGTTTAGAATTACTCTCTTCTCTTGAAAAACATTTATTACTTTCATTCAAGTGCGTTAATGATTTTTTAAGCTACATTGGCAAATATACTCTTCTCTTCTTTATAGAATCTATTGTATTAAGTGAGATAGAGTTAAAAACATCTTTGATGCTATTTGTGAGGATTGATCAAGCACCTATTGAAGCTTGAAGTTAGTTGAATATTTGGCATAACACTTGTAGAGTTTTGCAAGAACCTTAGGAAGTCTTGTGGATATAAAAGGCTTTGACTCTTGCCATTGAAAATAGCATTTAGTAGAGTGAAGACTCAAAATGATCTTTGAGAGAGTGGATGTAGACTTGTTGACCGAACCACTATAAAAATCTCTTATGTTCAATCTTCTAAACCCTGCTCTCTTTACTTTTTGTAATATATTGTGTTATATTGTGTTTATTGAACATGTTGAGACATCATTGAGTAAATTGATATATGCATATGTATTGAGTTGACTGAATCAAGTGATTGAAGATATTCATGCCTTGGGTTGCCTTTATTATAATTAAAGTTTGATTTGTGCACATTTGATATACATATTGTGAGTTGCTTTGTTTTGATTAGCTATTAATATACAAACTAGGCACATTCGGAATATAGGTTTTGATTTCATGAAAATTAACTTGTGTTAAGTTACCTTAGTGCATTGTGATTCAAATGTGCTTTTCTTGAGAGTATATCATTACATAGCATCACTATACTTCGGAACACCTAGTTGAACAAAGCTATAATTTTTCATAAGATTCCCCCCCCCCCCCCCCCCCCCCCGGGCTACTTTTGGGACTACAGAGGTAACTTCTATAAAAAAAAAAAAGATCATCCTTGTTAGGGTTATGTAACACCCTCACTGTAGCAATTTTGTACATTCTACTGTTTCGGTGACCAGTGTCGGTCTGAACAGCTAGAACGTCTAGAAAAATATTTAGACTAGAGTGAGGAGTCATAAATAACTCAAATATTAATAAGAAAAATTTAGGAAAAATTTTAGAAATAAAATACAACCAAGTTAAATGAGCCGGTGCCCTAACGATGAGTAATCCAATGGGAAGTTGTGGTCCTCACAGTTAGGAGCCCTAAACTGTGGAGAAAATTCATGACATAATTTTTGGGACTCTAGAGAAGAGTCATTGAGGTTTCGATGGCATTAGAATGCCAAGAAAATACTTAGAAAAAGTTTTAGATTGGTACAGACGATTTTAGCTCAATAAGCCAAACAGAGGACATTTTGGTCATTTCGTCTTTAGAGATGATTTTTGGCCAACTTGTCCAATTAAGTAAATAAATTATATGACATAAAATGTGAATAAATATTGTTCAAAATTTAATTAAAAATGATCAAAGAAAGAAGAAAAAGAAAGTAAAAACAAAAATGAAATTTAAGTAATTATTACACAAGAATGACATCATTAAAAAGCTTCCCACCAATTAAAATTTAACAAGCCTACTTATAAGAAATAAAAAGGATTAAAATGCAATAAAAAAATAAGCTCATCTTCTTTTCTAATTCTCCATGGCCGAATCTCCAACCAAGAAACTCTCCTCCATTTTTGGTTTTCAAGAACTTGATTTCTATGCTTTCTTCACCCTAAAACCCTAATTGTCCTTCACAAAAATTCATCCCCACATCAAGAGGAAACTTTTGATTATTATAAAGTGAAGAAATTCTAAGGTTTATACAAGTCCAAGAAGTGCCACTTAAAGGTTAGTGCCTAATCTCATTAACTTTTTGTTTCGTGCTTGATTTGGACTTAAGAAGAGTTGAAATTACTTAAAATAAAAAGAAAATGACAACTTTGTGAGGGATTAAATTTTCAGTAGCCATAAGAATTGATGGGATTTTGATGAAATGAAGGTTATACTTATGGTTACAAGTGTTGATTAACAAGTGAATGTGATTAGCATGGTGATTTACATGTGGTATGCATAAGTTGAAATTTTGATTTAGGGTTTGTGATCATGAATTAAGGTTTTGTGTAATTGTTGGATATTGACCTAATTGAGCTTGTGTGTTGATCATTTGAAGTGCCATATATGTCAATTGAAGTAAGGGAGTTGGTAGATTGAATATTGGGAGTGCTTCTCTTATGCAGGAAATTCAGACCTATGAGTCGAGGGTCTTGTTTGACCTATAACTAAAGTTGTATCACTCCAATTGGTATGAGGCCAATTGGAGGTGAAATTAGACTCAAAATACCCCATTTTTCATGAAGAAACCCTGCTCAAATTCTGTCTCTAAGTTAACCAATTTGCTAGTCCAGTCCGGATATCCAAACACTAAACCCAGAAAAATGACCAAATAAATAGTACATGTTCATTTGGCCATAACTCTCATTAGATAGGTCCAAATGACCTGAATTTTATACCATTGGAAAGCTTAGACATAGTACTACAACTTTCATTGAGAACACCAAGCCCAGAAATGCCTCTAACCAAATGAAATTGTTGACTCAAATTACGACACCAAACTGACTTGAACCATTATGCCCAGAATTTTCTGGACATAGACTACCCGACCAGTTTTGGCAAAATGACCATAACTTGGTCTATAAAAATTTAAATGCAATGACACCAACGACAAAAGTTTTATAAGACATAGGTCTACAACATTGGTCTTTTGACCAGAACCCAAAGAAACTAGGTCAAATGGTTAGAAGAAATTAACACATTAAAACTTGGAGTTTGACCAAATCACACTTGACCCCAGAATAGTGTTTATAGCATATCTCCAGCTAGGAAACTCTAATTAGGTTGAGCCATACTGATCTGGAACCCTAAGAAACAGGGCTTCAACTTTGTTTTAGACATTGTTATAACACCCCTATAATCGGTAGTGTGTTCTACTATTCCGGTGACCAGTATCTGTCCAGACAGCTAGAATACCTAGAACTACACTTAAATGTTACTGAGGAGACATGAAATGATGAAATAAATAAAAAGAAAATACAAGAAAAATTAAGGAAAAATAAAAGAGAGAAAATGAAACCAAGTTAAATGAGCCAGACTGCAAATGATGGGTGACCGTGACGGAAGTTACTGACAGTAATAGCCAGGGATCTGGGAAACCCTCGGAATTAAGTTTTGAGACATAATTAAAGACTTATTGAAGTATAATTGACATTATAAATGTCTAAGAAAAATTAATGAATTAGTACAAAGAAAAAATGAAAAATCGAGAAACTGACAAAATCGGTGTTATCGAAAAATCAGGAATGCAACCCGAAGAGGGGCATTTTGGTCATTTGACACCTAGAGTTGCCTTTTGACCTCAATGTCCATTAAAAAAATGAGTGATAGCACACTTTGAAAATGTCATGAAAATTAAAAATGTGGTACATAAAATTAATGATGGAAGTTTGGTGCATAAAATGTAATTTATGATAGATTGAATAAATAAACATTAAAAACAATTTTAGTGCTCCACTACTATAGATTTGGCCACCTATAAAAGACACTTAGGACAACAGAATTCATCTTCAACCTTAAGCCATTGAACCAGCCAAAACCTCCCAAAGAGACCCTCCCATGGCCGAAGCTTTAAAATCACCATGCAACCATGCATTTCACCTCCTTTCCACTTGCTTTCTTCACTAAAGTTGATCATCACACTAAAGGAGCGGAAGCATGCAAAATACATGTTTAGATAATTGAAATTCAAAATTTTTCATCTAGGGTCACATGCATCATGCAAGATTCATTTTTATCTATTTGATTTCAATGATAAACAGCATATTAAAACTCTTTTAATATATTTTTTTATCTACATTTGCCATTTAAGATTTTAAAATTAATCAAATTAATTTTAAGAACCCTAGATTAGATCAAAATAAGTGCACTAACCACTTGATGCACTGCAGTGTGTTTGGCACCTTTGGGATGCGTCTTTAGGACACCATATGTTGTCCCTCTAGCTTATGCACACCAAGATCACCTATGGCAGCCCTTGAACAGCTTCTAAAGCTTTTTTTATGAATTAGAAAATCAAGTTTTGCCTTATGAGAGATTAGAGATATAAACAGAACACTAGAAATAATTTCTAGTGTTTTTAATTCAAGAGATTGTTTGCTAATCTCTTTGAATTGATGAGAGATGAAGAAGAAGAGAAGGGAGTGTTAGTAGTATGCCCTAGAGCATATCATTTAGTATGTATCTTGTACATCTTTTATTAATAAAAGGCATTTTCACTTTTCCATTTATATAATATATTTATGTGTAATAGAAAAGGTCAATTGATATTTTGTTAGAAATTCTATTATTAAGTTGTTAAGAATATGAGTGACAGTATCTCTAGTACAAAGTATCATAAATTGGTTCACAATCGAGGATACTTCATAATAAGAACATGACTTATCCAGAAAGATTATATTCATATTTGTTCCCAAGTTATTTATATGAGATATAAATAAGATGAAATGGTGAGTCTCATGCCATATAACAAACATGATAGGCACTTATACATGATAAGTAGGCCGAACCAGTGACATTTATGACAAGCACATAGAGTTTACTCTTGTCAATGTATTATCATAAATCATATCAGTGCATATAATTTTTAGACCTGAGATAACACAGCTATCTTGTATATAGGTGGTTTGAGTTTGATACTACTTTTATACTTGTACTTTATATGGGTATATGGGCATGTGTTGGCTCCTACTAGTTATATATGGAGGTAGGTGTTGATCAAGATGGAATCTGTTCCTCTAAGTAAATAGGGATAAAATCCTGTATTTATTTAATTGTTCTTGATGTTTCAAGTTCCTGGCCAGGACAGATAGATTTATTCAAAAAAGAGTTTCTGATGAGAAAATCTTTTAATCAAAAACTGGAATTAAAAGAGAACATAATATTCATAGCAAATGGAGTTTGACATAAACCATGACTCTAGCTTGAACTGGGATTTTGTAACAGAGAGATTCTAGTGCATGGTAACATATGATTATAGGTTCATTTAAGGTAAACCTTATTACTGATTGGGTGGCCATGGCATACTATGCTAGGTGTTAACCATGGTCTATGAGGTGCATAAAATGATTTAGAGAAATCATTTATGGTAAGAAAGAGTTCTGATGATATTAAGAGTTGATATCATGTCTCATTGCCAATTAGTAATGAGCCTAGTAAGTCACACACATACACAAGTAATCACCAAATTAAATATGATTTAATTAATTAATTAAAGAGTTTAATTGATTAATTAAATAGGTTTGGTTTGCAATTAGATTGCAAATTCCCTAGCATGACTTAAAACCAAATCTAGGTTATTGGATGTTAGTATAAGTTAGATTTATATTTAAAGTGTTTAAATATGAATTTAATTAATGAGAAATTAATTAATAAAGATTAATTAATTGACTTATATTTGATATAAATTGATTAGAAGAAGAGAAATAATTATTTTGGGTTGAGAACTCAAAATTAAGACACAGGGGTATTTTGGTCATTTTACAGGGTGACATGTGGCACCATGAGATGGTGACACATGGCACTACACATAAACTTGCCAAATGTCTTTTAATTATGTAAGATGATTAAAATTAAGATTAAATATAGGTTTGACACTTGGCACAATGTGATTGGGTCAATTAAACCTAGAACCAATCAGAAGGTGACATGTGGCAAGGGTTGTGGTGACCTAACTATATAAGTGTTGTTATGAAAGAAAAATAACAACAAGCTACTGCTCCTCTTTGTGCCGCCACCTAAAGGCTCCTCTCCCTTCTGTTCTTCTTCATCTCTCATCTATTCCAAGAGATTAGCAAATAATCTCTTGAATTAAAAATACTAGAAATCGTTTCTAGTATTCTGTTTACATCTTTAATCTCTCAAAAAGAAAAACTTGATTTCTAATTCATAGAAAAAGCTTTAAAAGCTATTCAAGGGCTACCATAGGTGAACTTGGTGTGGACAAGCTAGAGGGACAACATCTGGTGTCCTAAAGACGCATCCCAAAGGTACAAATACGCTGGAATGCATCAAGAGGTTAGTGTATTTATTCTTGATTTAATCTAGGGTTCTAAAATTAATCTGATTAATTCTAAAATCTTAAATGGCAAATACATATCTAAAAACATATTAAAAGAGTTTTAATATATTGTTTATCATTAAAATCAAATAGATAAAAATTAATCTTGCATAATACATGTGACCCTAGATGAAAAATTTTGAATTTCAATGATCTAAACTTGTGTTTTTCATGCTTCCGCTCCTTCAATTGGTATCAGAGCCACTATATTTGCCATTTAGATTGTTGATTATATGATTTAATTATGTGGAATAATCATAAGATGATAGATCCATTGCTGGTTGCAAGAAAGGTGGCGGCTTGGGTGAAGAACACCATCATTGGTGCGCCATCTTTGGCCTTCATGGGTGGCACAAGGTTTGGCTTTTTAATTTGTAATTGTTGTATGATCTAAAAGCTTATCCTATGTCTAATTAAATTGTTTAATTAGAGTTTTAATCACAAAATTAAATTTTGATTCAAATCAGAATTTTAAAATTTGTTTGAATGCGATTCAAATATGAATTTTAAAAGTTGTTTGAATGTGATTCAAATATGAATTTTTAAAGTTGTTTGAATCATATTCAAATATGAATTTTTAAAGTTGTTTGAATAATATTCAACTCTGAATTTTTTAAAAATTGTTTGAATGTGATTCAAATCTGATTTTTAAAAATTGTTTGAATGTGATTCAAATCTGAATTTTTTAAGGTTGTTTGAATGTAATTCAAATCTAAATTTTTAAATTTGTTTGAATGTGATTCAAATCTGAATTTTTAAATTTGTTTGAATCATATTCAAATCTGGATTTTTAAGTTGAATACAAGCTATTCAATTTAATTTAAGTATGAATGTTTTATTTAATTTTTAAATAGTGATATCCATGATGGATGATCATGGACTATAAAAGACCAATGTGATTGGATTTATTTTTTTATATTTCTTTGGGATTGTAAATTAATTAATTTATTTTAATTTATTTTGGACATGTTTTATTAAGGTTGTAATAATTTTTGGGTTGTAATTTCATTTATTTAAGTTCTTGTAAATTCGCCTTGGTATGCCAAGGATTACTATGTAATTGGATTGCAAGAAGTTCAAGGAGGTCAAGAGCATTAGTGGGACCAGTGGGAGGAATTCAAGATCAAGTGTTGATTATGTACTCCTTCAGCAACTCTTGTAAAATGAATGAATGAAATGCACCTAGGAATGCCCTGATTCAATTCTTGGTGGCTCAGAATTGAATCCCTTAGAAAGTCCATGATCATACCATATTTACTGTTTATCTATGAATGTATGAGATGTATGGGAATGTATGCAATTATATGATATATGCATGCTAAATGGATAATGTGCAAAGTGAGACCTTAATAGTAATTAGGATGACCACAAAATCTTTCAAACAAATGATTAAGTTGGAAATACTATAATTAAAGTAATTATAACATGGGCTCTCCATTGGGACAATTATTTTAAGAAATTTTAAATAGTTGCATAAGATGCAATTAATTTAAGAGATTTTCTTAAGAATAATTATTAAGCATGAGATGTTGTAAATATGTAAATAGTTTGGTGGCCAATATTGGATGTATTTGAGGACATTAAAATTATTTGCATAATTACTGACTCAATGGGATCAACTTAACTAATGCAAGATAAGTCTATAATGGATGTACCTGAGATTTTGAGCATTAGAGGCTAGGTAAAGGATTGAACCTCACATGAGATGTGATGGGCAAGGAGTTGTTCACTTATAGTTTATTGTAATTCCAATAGTGGATGTACCTAAGGATGATCAATAGAATTATAAGAATTCAATCACCCACTAGAAATCCATCCAACTAGGATTTCTGTTTTTTACTTTGGAAGTGTAGGATTCGCTAAGTTAGTGGGAGGACCAATTTGATTAAAAGACCATAATCATTTTGGTTAATTACATGATACATTTACTAATTAATCTGGTTATTTTCTGCAGTTAATTTTCTGATAATAATGAGCACAGAACAACCACCACCATCCAATATCCTTGCAAGCTTACTTGATCGTAATAGGTTGATAGGACCTAATCTCTCTGATTGGCTAAGAAATTTGAAACTTGTCCTGAACCTTGAACATATAGGATATGTTCTAGACTAAAATGTTCCTGGTCCCTTACCTCCAGAGGCCACTCAAGAGGAACATGAAACTTTGGACAAGTGGAAGGAGCATGATATGAGAGCTAAGTGTTACATGCTTGCTTCTATGAGTAATGAGTTACAGAAGCAGCATGAAAACATGCAGAGTGCGAGTGAGATCCTCCTTCACCTACAAGAGTTGTATGGTGAGCACAGTAGGAATGCTAGATATGAGATATCTATATAGCTATTCCGTATGAGGATGTCTAAGGGACAGAATGTTGGGGATCATGTCCACAAGATGATTCTGCTGATTGAGTAGTTGGAACATCTTGACTTCAACATAGATTTCCAACTGCAGATGGATTTGATCCTTTAGTCCCTTCCTGAGTCTTTTGGGAATTTTGTGACTTCCTTATGACTAAACAGGAATGTACCTTGGCTAGTTTACTCAACATGCTGGTTATTGCCCAAAAGAATATGCCGGGCAATAAAGGAAAAGAGGTAGCTTTGATTGCATCTTCTTCTACTGGAAAGTCCAACAAGAAGAAGGGCAATAAGAAAAAGAAATCTCAGATTCCTGGTCCTTCCAAGAAAAGAGCTAAATAGAAAGGGAAGACTAAAGCTGATGGAGGTAAAGGAAAGTGTTTCCACTGCCAGAAGGATGGGCACTGGAAAAGGAATCGCCTAGAGTATCTTGCTTCTCTGACGGACAAGAAGGATAGACCTTCGGAAGGTATGTCCATATCTTGTTATTTAGATTCTGATGATACTCATAGTTCATCTACAGCTTGGGTTTTAGATACTGGTGCCAGTTCTCACATTTCTCATGATATGCAGGAACTAGCAAATAGTAGCAGCTTGCGTTCTCAAGATGTTAGAGTCCGGATTGGCAATGGCTCAACTGTTGTAGCTTTAGCCATAGGATCTAAATCTTTTTACATGTTTGGACATGTTTTGTGTTTGGATAATATTTTATATATACCTGATGCTTTTAAGAACATCATTTCTATATCTAGTTTGACTAGAAATGGCTATGAATTTCAGTTCACAAATGATGTTTGCAATTTTTTATTTTGGAAATAAATATGTTGGTTTGGGTTATATGAATGATGGTCTTTATGATTTGGATAATAATGACAAACACAAAATGAATGCAAGTGATCTAAATGAATGCAATGCCATGGTGAAAGCTTACTCAAGTTCAAAATATATTTGGCACTTAAAGTTATGTCATGTTGCAGAAGATAGGATTGCAAAACTGGAGAAAATGGGGATTCTATCCTCATTGGGCTCTGAGCCTACTCCAACTTGTGAATCTTGCCTTTAGGGCAAAATGACTAGATCACCCTTTGTTGGACAAGGGCTAAGAGCTGAAAACATTTTGGAGCTAATACATAGTGATGTATATGGTCCATTTAAGGAAATGGCTAGAGGCAGTTTTCATTAATTTATTACCTTTAATGATGATAAATCAAGGTTTGGGTATTTGTATTTGATGAAATACAAACATGAATCCTTTGAAAAGTTCAAAGAATTTAAATCTGAAGTAGAAAATCAAACAGGAAAGAGTATTAAAGCTCTTCGATCTGATCGTGGAGGGGAATATTTGTGTACTGAATTTGATGAATACTTAAGAGAGTACGGCATTGTTTCCCAGCTAACTCCTCTAGGAACACCACAGCTAAATGGTGTATCTGAAAGGAGAAATCATACCCTATTGGATATGGTACGTAGTATGATGAGCTATACTGATATGCCAATCTCCTTTTGGGGATTTGCATTAGAATCAGCTTTGTATATTCTGAATAGAATTCTATCAAAATCAGTTTCTTCCATGCCTTATGAGATATGGCATGGAAGAAAACCAAGTCTTAAGCATGTTAAGATTTGGGGTTGTCCAGCTTATATCAAAAAGCTGAACACTGATAAATTGGAAACCATATCAGAAAAGGGTCGATTTGTTGGATATCCAAAAGATAGTTTTGGATATTATTTTTATTTGCCTACTTCACAAAAGGTTATGATAAGTAGAGATGCCACATTTCTTGAATAACAGTTTGTTCAAGAAGGAGGCAAAGAAAGGGAAATAGAGTTAGAATTGGAGAATTCTGACCAACCAACAGATCAGATGGATATAGATCCATCTAGTCAACCTACACCCATTGATGAAACATCTACAGTTGTTCCTCGTAAAACAACCAGGGTATCTCACCCACCAGTGAGATATGGTTTCCTTCATGAAGAAGAACAAGAGTTGTCTACTCATGAAGAAGTAGATCATGAAGATGATCCACTTACCTATGAAGAAGCTATATCAGATATAGACTCTTCAAAAATGGATTGATGCTATGAAATCTGAGATTGATTCTATGTATAAGAATCAAGTTTGGGATCTTGTTGACCCACGTGAAGGTATTGTACCTATAGGAAACAAATGGGTTTTCAAGAAGAAAATTGGTTTTGATGGAAAGGTAGAGACCTATAAGGCAAGGCTAGTAGTGAAAGGGTTTCGCCGTAGGCAAGGAATCGACTATAAGGAGACTTTCTCGCCTGTTGCTATGCTTAAATCAATTAGGATTCTATTAGCAATAGCTGCATACTATGATTATGAGATTTGACAGATGGATGTCAAAATAGCTTTTCTCAATGGATACATTGAAGAAAACATTTTCATGGAAGAACCTAGGGGTTTTGAATCCCAAGATTGTTCCAAGGTATGTAAGCTAAAGCGATCCATTTATGAGTTGAAGCAAGCTTCGAGGAGTTGGAACATCCGTTTTGATGAAGCCATTAAGTCATTTGGTTTTATCAAAAATGAGGATGAACCATGTATATATAAGAAGGTTAGTGACAGTGCTATCACTTTCTTTGTCTTATATGTAGATGACATACTATTGATGGGTAATGACACAGGTATGTTGACAACTATAAAGGTATGGTTGTCAAATACATTCTCCATGAAAGACTTAGGGGAGGTAACCTATATTCTTGGGATTCGTATCTATAGAGATAGAGCGAAAAGAATAATTGGTTTATCCCAAAGTCTATACTTGGAAAAGGTGTTAAAGAGGTTTAACATGCTTGATTCCAAGAGAGGATTATTACTAGTGAAACATGTAATACCCCGAACCTCCGAGTTATGAATAGTACCATTTTTGGTCCGTGACTAATACTATTCAAAGACACCTTGAGGACCAAAAATAAATAGAAAATTAATTGAGATAGACACAATAAAAATTATAGTGAACAAAAAAGCTAAGGACTCATCGGGTATTATAAAAAGAAGGATTATGACCCGATAAGGGGTATTTTGGTCAATTCACTTCAAGAGTTGACTTTTGACCAAAATGTCAATTAAATTAAATGAAATTAATGAATTGAATTATGGGGTAAAAATTGAAGAAAAATTCAAGTAAAAATATGTGAGGAAAAATTTATGAAATGAAAACTTAAACTTTCATTTCCATTATGACAAAATTAAAATGAAAGACTTATGGGCTTTTGATAGTTAAATTTAATTATTTAATTAAAAGGAAAAATTAAGTGCAAATGTAAAAAAAAAAAAGGAATAAAAATTTAAGTTTAATTATCGACACAATTAAAATTTATAATTTTAATAAGCTAATTTTGGGGATATATATATATATATATATATAAGAAGACAAATGTCTTCTTTATTTCTTTTTTTTCATAAGATGCCACCACCCTCTCCTCTCTCTTCCTCTCTCTCTCTTTTTCTCTTCTTCTTCCACTTTTTCCCCTCATTGATTTCCCCTCCCTAGTTTTAATTCCCTTAAATTGCCTTCATAAATTCCATAGCCCACTAAAAGAAAACATCAAAGAGATCTTTGATTGAGAGATTAAAAGCAAGAAGAAAAGTGAAGTTGGAAAGAAATCAATAAGAGGTAAGTTTCTTTTCATGTTAGATTAGTTGTATAAACTTGAAATGAAGTTAATTTATGATGAAATTTCATAAGAAAATGAAAGAAAACATGTATGGATCCTAAACTAGGGTTTTGGCCAAATGAGAGAAAAATTAGGGTTTGATGTATTTTTAGTTAAATTGATGATAAATCTAAGTTAAAGTAAAGTAGTATGCATGATTGGAAGTAGTAAGATTTCATGTGATTGCATAAATTGAATTATGGAAGATTAGGGTTCATGGGAAAATTGAGTTTTGGTGCCAGAGAGTGAAGTTGGTGTGTGTAGTGTTAAATTATGATCATTTGAGGTTTATTTAGTTTGAATTGACATTGGGTTGATGAATGGAAGTAATGAAATGATGAGATTAGGGAAAATTACAAACTTTGGTGTTTGAAAATTGTGGGGTTTGTGCTAGGAAGTGCCATTGATGTGTCAATGCTAAATTAAAGTCATTTTGGGTGAATTAAATGTGAATTGAGGTTGGTTAATGGAAGTAATTGAAGAAATGAAAAATTGAACTTAGGGCAGAATTTTGCACACTAATATTAGTGTGTTTGGAAGCCCATAACTTAAGCTACACAACTCTAATTGTTGTGAAACCAATTGGAAACGAAACTTAAGACATAGGGCTAGAATTTTCATGAAGATACCTTGCCCCGAAAATGACCTTAAGCTACTCGAAATGAGCCTTGAAATGGGAGATAAATTCTGGAACTTACAGAATTATGCACCTGAACAGTAAAGTTTAAACAGCCATAACTCTCTCTAGAAAACACTAATTTAGGTGATTCTTGAACCGATGTAAACCTAAAATATAGTAGAACATTTCATATGAAGAATGTTAGGCCAAATTATGAACTTAACACAATCAAATTGCGGAACGAATTCGGGTCACCAAATCTGCCAGAATCTAGGCACCTAAAATTGACCAAATGAATAGTAAACTTTGCAAGGCTATAACTCTCTCTAGAAAACTCCGATTTAGGCGATTCTTGAACCGATGGAAACCTAAGATATAGTAGAACATTTCATACGAAGAACAATAGACCAAATTATGGACTTAACTTGATCAAATTGCTGAACAAATGTGGATTGATAAATCTGCTAGAACTAAATCTGCAGTATGAATAGTGACGTGAGCAGTAATCGTGTTTTGGGCATAACTTGAGCTACACAGCTCCGAATTAGGTGATTCGAAAAGGAAAATAAATTTAAGACCTAAATGAACAATTTTCATGAAGAACACCTCACCAAATTATGATCGAAACTAGGTACCAATTGGGTTCAAAGATTGGGGCACCAAGCTATCCCAAAACCAAAATATTCTAAAATTTTCAAAGCTAAATTGGGATGCATTAGACATGCACGTAATGAATTCTTGGTAGCAATTGAAATTGGTATTGAGGTATTCTATTTGTGTATTTTCGGTAGAAAAAAAAGTTGGAACGGACAAGGAGAAGTAGGTAACAAGGAAGGAGAATTATTGAAGGTTTGTGCACAATTAACCTTTTTCTTTATTTTAGCTTCGTAAATTGATTTGAATGAGTTTATTTGAATGAGTTTGATTTGAAATGAGTTTATTTTGAATGAGGTATGTTTTTCTCTTGTTTTTGAGGAATTTGTGTGTTGCCACCCCTTTTATGGGTTTTATGATGATTTGAATATGTAATTGTTTTGCAAACGTGATTATTGATTTCGAAACTCTTGAAAGTTGTTTTGAAATGACAGTCCCTTCGGAACTCCCCAGTAGTAACGGCTACTTGGGGTTTTATAATTGATATTGATTATGTCTCCCATTAATAATGGTTAGTGGGGTAAGACTACATGAGTACTTATTAGTTAGCTAGCCCTTCCCTCATTAATAACAGTTAGTGAGGTTGAGATTGCTTTGTCGTGGTGTATAACACGGCACTGATCGTGAAATTTTGTGTCATGGCCTGAACTGTGTGTTGATGTTGGCAACACTAATGCTTTGTGAATTGTGATTTATGAAGTATGATTTCTCCTTTGAAATGTTATTTCAATAAATGGCTTTTATGAACTTAGAACTATTGTGAAGTTTTCATGCTTAAGAAAAATGTAATTTATTATGCTTTGACAAATTATGTTTTACCTTAAGTTTTAAAGTTATTAGTTGTGCACTACTGAGTAATATACTCAGCGATAGCTTCTTTATGCTGTCGCAGGTAAGGGAAAGGAGAAGGCTGCCGAGTGAGAGACTTGGAAGCAGCATTTTGGTATTATTTGTGGGTATATATTGTAGTTATACCCCTGTAATTTCCTTTTGATGTATTTTGCACCTATATGCATGGATGTACGGACATTGAGCAGTTTGTATTTAAAAGCATTGCATTGCTATCACATTTTGAGTTTGTAACTATTTTTTATTTTACTTTGAGACTTATGAAAATGTAACTTTTGCAATATTTAGTCTATCATTATTTCCAATGAATGTTTACATAGAATTTTAACTATTCTCATGCAGTTTTCCGCAAAAGAATTGATAAGATAAAAAGCTATGGTTTGTTTTAAAATCCTTTGTATCATAACTAATGGGTTATCGGTAGGTGGAGTTCGGTGATTCATTAGGTATGCTATGAGAACATGTCATGCCTTACAAGGGATAAGGTGTGACATGTTTTAGTGGTATCAGAGCTTTGGTTTTTATACAAGTTTTGAAATTGCATGTTTGAAAATTTTTTATAAGTACAACTGCTCAATTGTTATTATTGATACATATAGTGCATTACATCAATAATATGGACTAATAGAGGGAAATCTCCTTGTGTTGGTTGTTCAGGGAGTAGAATTCCTTGTGATTTAATATGGAAGAGGGGGATCACACAGTAGAGCAATTAGTAGCAGCTGAGGTATAGGGGGAAGCCCCAGCTCCTCAGAATGCCAGTGGATCAGCTGCACCCATCCCACCCATGCAGTTTCCTGCTTAGTTTGCTCAGCAAATGGCTGCATTATTTCAGCAAATGGCTAGCAATATACCAGTCCAAGCTCCTGTGCAAGCACCTCCAGTGCAACCACCATCCCCAGCCAGACAATATGATAAGTTAATGAAGTATGGGGCAACAGAGTTCAATGGTTAGAACAGATGGAGAGGGTCTTCAAGAAATTGCACTGCACAGATGAGTTGAAGTTTGAATATTCAATTTCCTTGCTGCATGGAGATGCATATGCGTGGTGGAAGACCATTCCCCACAGTTTGGCTGAGCCACCAGTGCTGACATGGGATGACTTTCTAAGGGAGTTTAGACAGAAGTATGTTCCTGATACCTATGTGGATATGAAGCTACAGGAGTTTTTCAGTTTGAAGCAAGGGAACAAGACTGTAGCCGAGTATGAGAGAGACTTTTCTCACCTCAACCACTATGCTGGAAGCCTACTCACTACCAGTAGAGACAGATGCAAATGGTTTGAGGCCGGTTTGAGGCCTAGTTTGAGATTGCAAGTGGTTGGGTTTCGACATGACAACTTCTCTGGGTTGATATCACAGGCCCTTGAATTAGAAAGGATAGAACTGGAAGGGGCATCTGAGAAGGTAATCACTAAAAAAGAGAAGAGCAGTAAGCCTACAGGTCAGAGTCCAAGTAACAATTCGGGTAAGAGGAAGAGCTTTGGGGGACCAAGTAATAGAGGATCTAGTAGGGGAAGATTCTCAGGGCAGAGGCCACCTAGATCCGGACAGCAGACATGTAGGGGTTCCTTTCCTACCCGTGCTTGTGAGACTTGTGGCAGGACTCATGGAGGAGTATGTTATAAGGCCATAGGAGCCTATTACAACTGTGGTGGAAGTGGGCATTTTGCTAGAGATTGCACTAGTGCCCACAGATCTGGGCCACCTACTACCACTGAGGGATCTGTTCAAGGTTTTGCTTCTAGAGGACAATCGATAATTAGTAGAGGTAGAGGTAGGGGTAGAGGTAACACTTCTGGCAGCCAGGGCATAGTGAGCCAACCAGAGCAGAGTGGTGCACCAGTCAGGGTGTACACCATGCTCCAGAGGGATGAAGCTGAGACATCAGATGTTGTGGCTGATACTTTCTCCATTTTTGATAGAGACTATGGGCTGTTTGACCCTGGTTCTACAAAATCTTATGCTAGTGCCAGTATTGCATGCTCTATTGCTATTCCTTGTGTGAAATTGGATTATGATGTGCTAGTGACTAGTCCTTTAGGACAAGAGGTTAGGGTGAACAAATTGTATAAGGATTGTCCTCTGGTGATCCAAGGACATACATTCTTGTCAGACTTAATTGACATGCCCTTCCGAGATTATAATATCATCTTGGGCATGGATTGGTGAGCCAGGCATCACGGCATGATCAACTGTAGACTGAAGACAGTCACTTTTGGTCTTCCCGAGTATGTAGACATAGTGATACACGGGGAGAGGCAGTTATTACCAACCAACATCATTGTAGCTGCACTTGCTAGAAAGATGATTAGAAAGGGATGTCAAGCTTATCTAGCTCATGTGATAGACACCCAGGTGGAGACTCTAGATCTTAAAGATATTCCTACGGTATGGGATTTTCTGGATGTCTTTCCAAAAGAATTACCGGGATTGCCTCCAGAAAGAGAGGTGCAGTTTGAAATTGAGACTATGCCTGGTGTGGAGCCAATCTCCATCACTCCTTATAGGATGGCACCAGCTGAGTTAAAAGAGTTGAAGGTGCAATTGCAGGAATTGTTAGATAAGGGTTTCATCCGCCCTAGCGTGTCACCTTGGGGAGCACTAGTATTATTTGTGAAGAAGAAGGATGGTATCGATGATTTGTTTGATCAGTTAAAGGATGCAATTGTATTCTCCAAAATTGACTTGAGATCAGGCTACTACCAGTTGAGGGTGCAGGAGCAAAGTATTCCTAAAACTGCCTTTAGGACTTGGTATGGCTGCTATGAGTTCTTGGTAATGCCATTCGGGTTGACTAATGCTCCAGCTGCTTTTATAGGCATGATGAACACTATCTTCAGGCCATATTTGGACCAGTTTGTTGTGGTGTTCATTGATAATATTTTGGTGTACTCAAAGAATGCAGAGGAACACGACAAGCACTTGAGAATAGTATTGCAGACTTTGAGGGAGAAGTAGTTGTATGCCAAACTGTTGAAATGTGAGTTTTGGATAAAGGAGATTACATTTTTGGGGCATATTGTATCTGCAGAGGGTATCCAGGTGGATCCCAGCAAAGTAGAAGCCATTCTTAATTGGAAGTCACCTAGAAATGTCACGGAAGTTCAGAGTTTCCTTGGTTTAGCCGGGTATTACCGAAAGTTTGTGAAGGGATTCTCCATGCTAGCATCTCCACTGACCAAGCTACTTAGGAAGGATGTAAAATTTCAGTGGACTGATCGGTGCCAGGAAAGTTTTGATGAGTTAAAGAGGCGTTTAACTGAAGCTCCAGTCTTAACCTTGCCCACTTTGGGTAAGGAGTATACCATATACAGTGATGCTTCTCATAATGCATTGGGCTGTGTGTTGATGCAAGATAGGAATGTCATTACCTATGCTTCATGCTAGCTTAAACCGCATGAGAGGAATTATCCTACACATGACTTGGAGCTAGCAGCCATTGTCTTTGCCTTGAAGATCTGGAGACATTACTTATATGGAGAGAGATGTTATATATACATAGATCATAAAAGTTTGAAATACTTGGGCACACAGAAGGAGTTAAATTTGAGGCAAAGGAGATGGTTAGAGCTGATAAAAGATTATGATTGCTTGATAGACTATCAGCCTGGAAAAGGCAAATGTTATAGCTGATGCTTTAAGTCGCAAGACTATGGCTGGTTTGAGGGTTTTTCCTTTGTCCATGGTGCATGAATTAAGAGCATTGCATGCTAATTTGGAGATTAATGAAGATGGGCAGATGGTAGCTACTTGGCAAGTGAAGCCAATGTTGGCAGAACAAATTAAAGCAGTTGCACAGAAGGATGATAAGTATGTGACGTTGATGAAAGAGGCTCGGGATGGCAAGAAAATAGAATTATTAGTAAATGATGAGGGCTTGTTGTTATATAAGGGCAGAATGTGCATTCCTGAGAATGTTAAACTGAGGCAGATCATTTTAAAGGAAGCACATGATTCACCTTTTGCAATGCACCCTGGTGGAACCAAAATGTATAAAAGTGTGAAAGAGCATTATTGATGGAGAGGAATGAAGAAAGACATTGCAGAATATGTTGCTAAATGCCTAACTTGTCAGCAAGTAAAGGCAGAACACCAAGTGCCTGCAGGGTTGCTACAGCCATTGCCAATTCCCAAGTGGAAATGGGAAAGAATCACTATAGATTTCGTGACAGGACTTCCACGTACATAAAAGAATCATGATGTAGGTTGGGTTATTGTTGATAGATTGACCAAGTCTATATACTTTTTGCCAGTGAGAATGGATTATAGCCTGGAAAGATTGGCCAAACTGTACATTGATGATGTTGTGAGGTTACATGGAGTGCTAGTGTCTATTGTGTCGGACAGAGACCCAAGGTTCACTTCTAGATTCTGGGGTAGTCTCCAAAAAGCTCTAGGAACTAGATTGAACTTCAGTACAGCATTCCATCCACAGACAGATGGCCAATCTGAAAGGATCATTCAGATTTTAGAAGATATGCTTCGAGCTTATGTGATTGAGTTTGAAGGGAGTTAGGACACACACTTGCCTTTAATTGAATTTGCCTACAATAACAGTTATCAATCAAGCATCGGGATGCCTCCATATGAAGCACTTTATGGCAGAAAGTGTAGAACTCCCTTGTGTTGGGATGAAGTGGGCGAGAGGAAGTTGATTGGTCCAGAATTAGTGCAACAGACAGAAGAAAAGGTTAAGCTCATTAGAGATAGACTCAAAGTTGCAATGGATAGACAGAAGTCCTACATTAACCTAAAGAGAAGAGATATTCGGTATAGTGTGGGTGACAAGGTGTTCCTGAAAGTTTCCCCATGAAAGAGGATCATGAGGTTTGGTAGAAAGGGGAAACTAAGTCCTCGCTTCATTAGGCCGTATGAGGTTCTGGAAAGAGTGAGTCCATTGGCATATAGACTTGCATTGCCTCCGGAGTTGGAAAAGATTCACAATGTCTTCCATGTCTCCATGTTGAGGAGGTACAGATCAGACCCCTCTCACATTTTGCCAATAGAGGAGATTGAGGTGAATCCAGACCTGGCATATGATGAAGAGCCCATAAAGATCTTGGCACATGAGGTGAAGCAGTTGAGGAACAAACAAATACCTCTAGTCAAAGTGCTTTGGAACCATCATTCAGGCCAGAAGGCTACATGGGAGCATGAGGAGGACATGAGGAGACAGCACCCACAGCTATTCAAAGACTGAGACCAGGTAAATTCCGAGGACGAAATTTATTTTTAAGGAGGGGAGAATTGTAATACCCCGAACCTCCGAGTTATAAATAGTACCATTTTTGGTCCGTGACTAATACTATTCAAAGACACCTTGAGGACCAAAAATAAATAGAAAATTAATTGAGATAGACACAATAAAAATTCTAGTGAACCAAAAAGCTAAGGACTCATCGGGTATTATAAAAAGAAGGATTATGACCCGATGAGGGGCATTTTGGTCAATTCACCTCAAGAGTTGACTTTTGACCAAAATGTCAATTAAATTAAATGAAATTAATGAATTGAATTATGGGGTAAAAATTGAAGAAAAATTCAAGTAAAAATATGTAAGGGAAAATTTATGAAATGAAAACTTAAACTTTCATTTCCATTATGACAAAATTAAAATGAAAGACTTATGGGCTTTTGATAGTTAAATTTAATTATTTAATTAAAAGGAAAAATTAAGTGTAAATATAAAAAAAAAGGAATAAAAATTTAAGTTTAATTATCCTTATGACACAATTAAAATTTATAATTTTAATAAGCTAATTTTGGGGATAAATATATGCATGTATGTATATATATATATATATATATATAAATAAATAAATAAGAAGATAAATGTCTTCTTCATTTCTTTTTTTTTCATAAGATGCCACCACCCTCTCCTCTCTCTTCCTCTCTCTCTCTCTTTTTCTCTTCTTCTTCCACTTCTTCCCCTCATTGATTTCCCCTCCCAAGTTTTAATTCCCTTAAATTCCCTTCATAAATTCCATAGCCCACTAAAAGAAAACATCAAAGAGATCTTTGATTGAGAGATTAAAAGCAAGGAGAATAAGAATTGGAAGAAAAGTGAAGTTGGAAAGAAATCAACAAGAGGTAAGTTTCTTTTCATGTTAGATTAGTTGTATAAACTTGAAATGAAGTTAATTTATGATGAAATTTTATAAAAAAATGAAAGAAAACATGTATGAAACCTAAACTAGGGTTTTGGCCAAATGAGAGAAAAATTAGGGTTTGATATATTTTTAGTTAAATTGATGATAAATCTAAGTTAAAGTGAAGTAGTATGCATAATTGGAAGTAGTAAGATTTCATGGGATTGCATAAATTAAATTATGAAAGATTTTCATGGGGAAATTGGGTTTTGGTGCTAGAGAGTGAAGTTGGTGTGTGTAGTGTTAAATTATGATCATTTGAGGTTTATTTAGTTTGAATTGACATTGGGTTGATGAATGGAAGTAATGAAATGGTAGGATTAGGGAAAATTACAAATTTTGGTGTTTGAAAATTGTGGGGTTTGTGCTAGGAAGTGCCATTGATGTGTCAATGATAAATTAAAGTCATTTTGGGTGAATTAAATGTGAATTGAGGTTGGTTAATAGAAGTAATTGAAGAAATGAAAAATTGAACTTAGGGCAGAATTTTGCACACTGATATCAGTGTGTTTGGAAGCCCATAATTTAAGCTACACAACTCTAATTGTTATGAAACCAATTGGAAACGAAACTTAAAACATAGGGCTAGAATTTTCATGAAGATACCTTACCCCGAAAATGACCTTAAGCTACCCGAAATGAGCCTTGAAATGGGAGATAAAATTCTGGAACCTGCAGAATTATTCACGTGAACAGTAAAGTTTAAACAGCCATAATTCTCTCTAGAAAACACTAATTTAGGTGATTCTTGAACCGATGTAAACCTAAGATATAGTAGAACATTTCATATGAAGAATGTTAGGCCAAATTATGAACTTAACTCAATCAAATTGCGGAAAGAATTTGAGTCACCAAATCTGCCAGAATCTAGGCACCTAAAATTGACCAAATGAATAGTAAATTTTGTAAGGCTATAACTCTCTCTAGAAAACTCCGATTTAGGAGATTCTTGAACCGATGGAAACCTAAGACATATTAGAACATTTCATATGAAGAACATTATACTAAATTATGGACTTAACTTGATCAAATTGCTGAACGAATTTGGATTGATAAATTTGTCAGAACTAAATATGCAGCATGAATAGTGACGTGAACAGTAATCGTGTTTTGGGCATAACTTGAGCTACACAGCTCCAAATTAGACGATTCAAAAAGGAAAATAAAGCTAAGACCTAAATGAACAATTTTCATGAAGAACACCTCACCAAATTATGATTGAAACTAGGTACAAATTGGATTCAAAGATTGGGGCACCAAGCTGTCCCAAAACCAAAATATTCTAAAATTTTCAAAGCTAACTTGGGATGCATTAGACATGCATGTAATGAGTTCTTGGCAGCAATTGAAATTGGTATTGACATATTCTATTTGTGTATTTTCAGTAGAAAAAGAAGCTGGAACGGACAAGGAGAAGTAGGTAACAAGGAAGGAGAATTATTGAAGGTTTGTGCACAACTAACCTTTTTCTTTGTTTTAGCTTCGTAAATTGATTTGAATGAGTTTATTTGTATGAGTTTGATTTGAAATGAGTTTATCTTGAATGAGGTATGTTTTTCTCTTGTTTTTGAGGAATTTGTGTGTTGGCACCCCTTTTATGGGTTTTATGATGATTTGAATATGTTATTGTTTTACAAACGTGATTATTGATTTAGAAACTCTTGAAAGTTGTTTTGAAACCACAGTTAGCATGACAGTCCCTTCGAAACTCCCCAGTAGTAACAGCTACTTGGGGTTTTATAATTGATATTGATTATGTCTCCCATTAATAATGGTTAGTGGGGTAAGACTACATGAGTACTCATTAGCTAGCTAGCCCTTCCCTCATTAATAACAGTTAGTGAGGTTGAGATTGCTTTGTCGTGGTGTACAACACGGCACTGATCATGAAATTTTATGTCATGGCCTAAACTGTGTGTTGATGTTGGCAACACTAATGCTTTGTGAATTGTGATTTATGAAGTATGATTTCTCCTTTGAAATGTTATTCCAATAAATGGCTCTTATGAACTTAGAACTATTGTGAAGTTTTCATGCTTAAGAAAAATGTGATTTATTATGCTTTGACAAATTGTGTTTTACCTTAATTTTTAAAGTTATTAGTTATGCACCATTGAGTGATATACTCAGTGATAGCTTCTTTATGCTGTCGTAGGTAAGGGAAAGGAGAAGGCTGCCAAGTGAGAGACTTGGAAGCAGCATTTTGGTATTGTTTGTGACTTATCTAGAAAGATTGTATTCATGTTTGTTCCCAAGTTATTTATATGAGATATAAATAAGATGGAATGATGAGTCTCAGGCCATATAACAAACATGATAGGCACTTATACATGATAAGTAAGCCGAACCAGTGACATTTATGACAAGCACATGGAGTTTGCTCTTGTCAATGTATTGTCATAAATCATATCAGTGCATTTAATCTTTAAACCTAAGATAGCACATTTATCTTGTATATAGGTGGTTTGAGTTTGATACTGCTTTCATACTTGTACTATGTATGGGTATATGGGCATGTGTTGGCTCCTACTAGTTATTTATGGAGGTAGGTGTTGATCAAGATGGAATCTGTTCCTCTAAGTAAATAGGGATAAAATCCTATGTTCATTTAATTGTTCTTGGTGTTTCAAGTGCTTGGCTAAGACAGATAGATTTATTCAGAAAAGAGTTTCTAATGAGAAAATCGTTTAATCAAGAACTAGAATTAAAAGAGAACATAATATTCATAGCAAATGGGGTTTGACATAAACCATGACTCCAGCTTGAACTGGGATTTTGTAACAGAGAGATTCTAGTGCATGGTAACATATGATTATAGGTTCATTTAAGGTAAACCTTATTACTGATTGGCTGGCCATGGCATGCTATGATAGGTGTTAACCATGGTCTATGAGATGCATAAAATGATTTAGAGAAATCATTTATGGTAAGAAAGAGTTCTGGTGATATTAAGAGTTGATATCATGTCTCATTGCCAATTAGTGATGAGCCTAGTAAGTCACACACATACACAAGTAATTACCAAATTTAATATGATTTAATTAATTAATTAAATAGTTTAATTGATTAATTAAATAGGTTTGGTTTGCAATTAGATTGCAAAGTCCCTAGCATGACTTAAAACTAAATCTAGGTTATTGGATGTATAGTATAAGTTAAATTTATATTTAAAGTGTTTAAATATGAATTTAATTAATGAGAAATTAATTAATAAAGATTAATTAATTGACTTATATTTGATATAAATTGATTAGAAGAAGATAAATAATTATTTTGGGTTGAGAACTCAAAATTAAGACACAGGGGTATTTTGGTCATTTTACAGGGTGACATGTGGCACCATGAGATGGTGATACATGGCACTGCACATAAGCTTGCCAAATGTCTTTTAATTATGTAAGATGATTAAAATTAAGATTAAATATAGGTTTGACACTTGGCACAATGTGATTGGGTCAATTAAACCTAGAACCAATCAGAAGGTGACATGAGGCAAGGGTTTTAAGTGGTGACCTAACTATATAAGTGTTGTTATGAAAGAAAAATAACAACAACCTGCTACTCCTCTTTGTGCCGCCACCCAAAGGCACCTCTCCCTTCTCTTCTTCTTCATCTCTCATCTATTCCAAGAGATCAGCAAACAATCTCTTGAATTAAAAATACTAGAAATCGTTTCTAGTGTTCTGTTTATATCTTTAATCTCTCAAAAGGAAAAACTTGATTTTATAATTCATAGAAAAAGCTTTAGAAGCTGTTTAAGGGCTGCTATAGGTGAACTTGGTGTGGACAAGCTAGAGGGACAACATCTGGTGTCCTAAAGATGCATCCCAAAGGTACAAATATGTTGCAGTGCATTAAGAGGTTAGTGTATTTGTTGTTGATTTAATCTAGGGTTCTAAAATTAATCTGATTAATTCTAAAATCTTAAATGGTAAATACAGATCCAAAAACATATTAAAAGAGTTTTAATATGTTGTTTATCATTGAAATCAAATAGATAAAAATGAATCTTGCATGATACATGTGACCCTAGATGAAAAATTTTGAATTTCAATGATCTAAACTTGTGTTTTTCGTGCTTCCGCTCCTTCAGGGAGAGGTCTCCAAGGTGGCGGCACAAAGAGAAAGGTAGCAACTTGTTATGTTTTTCTATTCATAACAACACTTATATAGCTAGGTCACCACTTAAAACCCTTGCGACATGTCATCTTCTGATTGGCTCTAGGTCTAATTGACTCAATCACATTTTGCCAAGTGTCAAACCTATATTTAATCTTAATTTTAATCATCTTACATAAAGACATTTGGCAAGTTTATGTGTAGTGCCATATGTCACCGTCTCATGGTGCCACATGTCACCCTGTGAAATGACCAAAATACCCCTGTGTCTTAATTTTGAGTTCTCAACCCAAAATAATTATTTCTCTTCTTCTAATCAATTTATATCAAATATAAATTAAATAATTTCTCATAAATTAAATTCATATTTAAACACTTTAAATATAAATTTAACTTATACTATACATCCAATAACCTAGATTTGGTTTCAAGCCATGCTAGGGACTTCGCAATCTAATTGCAAACTAAACCTATTTAATTAATCAATTAAACTTTTTAATTAATTAATTAAATCATATTTAATTAGGTGATAACTTGTGTCTGTGTGTGACTTACTAGGCTCATCACTAATTGGCAATGAGACATGATATCAACTCTTAATATCATTAGAACTCTTTCTTACCATAAATGATTTCTCTAAATCATTTTATACACCTCATAGACCATGGTTAACACCTAGCATAGCATGTTATGGCCATCCAATTAGTAATAAGGTTTACCTTAAATGAACCTATAATCATATGTTGCCATGCACTAGAATTTCTATGTTACAAAATCCCAATTCGAGCTGGAGTTATGGTTTATCTCAAAACCCATTTGCTATGAATATTATGTTCTCTTTTAATTCTAGTTCTTGATTAAAAGATTTTTCTCATCAGAAACTCTTTTCTAAATAAATCTATCTGTCCTGGCCAGGAACTTGAAACATCAAGAACAATTAAATGAATATAGGATTTTATCTCTATTTACTTAGAGGAACATATTCCATCTTGATCAACACCTACCTCCATATATAACTAGTAGGAGCCAACATATGCCCATATACCCATACACAGTACAAGTATGAAAGCAGTATCAAACTCAAACCACCTATATACAAGATAACTGTGCTATCTCAGGTCTAAAAATTATCTGCACTGATATGATTTATGACAATGCATTAACAAGAGTAAACTCCATGTGCTTGTCATAAGTGTCATTGGTTCGGCCTACTTATCATGTATAAATGCCTATCATGTTTGTTATATGGCATGAGACTCACCATTTCATCTTATTTATATCTCATATAAATAACTTGGGAATAAATATGAATACAATTTTACTGGATAAGTCATGTCCTTATTATGAAGTATCCTCGATTGTGAACCTATTTATAATACTTTGTGCTAGAAATACTGTCACTCATATTCTTAACAACTTAAGAATAGAATTTCTAACAAAATATCAATGGACCTTTTCTATTACACATAAATATATTATGTAAATGAAAAAGTGAAAATGCCTTTTATTAATAAAAGATGTACAAGATACATATTAAATGATATACTTTACGGCATACTACTAACAATCTCCCACTAGCACTAGAGCCATTCATTACAATATCTTAGACCCATCTTCTCAAGATGTCAGTCTAGCTGAGTCTGTGACATAGGCTTAGTGAATGGATCAGCTGAATTTTCAGCTGATGCTATTTTCTGCATGGCTACATCGCCTCGCCCAACTATTTCTTTGATAATATGGTAGCGCCTTTCTATGTGTTTGGATTTCTGGTGAGACCGGGGTTCCTTAGTCTATATGACTGCTCTATTGTTGTCACAGTGAAGTGGAACTGATGACTCAATGGAAGAAACTACTGCAAGTTCTATCACGAACTTCTTTATCCAAACAGCTTCCTTTGTAACATCTAATGCAGCAATATACTCAGCCTCGGTGGTGGAATCTACAGTCGTGCTCTGTTTGAAACTCTTCCAACTGACTGCACCTCCATTACAAATGAACACATACCCAGAGGTAGACTTTCTATCATCGATATCTGATTGGAAATCAGAATCAGTATAACCATCCAATTACAAGTCTCCACCTCCATAAATCAAGAATAAATCCTTAGTTCTTTTTTAATACTTAAGGATATTCTTGACAGCTATCCAGTGTTCCAAACCTGGATTGGATTGATACCTGCTAGTCAAACTAACAGCATATGCAATATCCGGCCTAGTACACAACATTGCATACATCAAATTTCCAATAGTCGAAGCATATGGAATCCTAGCCATTTTAGCTCTTTCTTTAGGTGTCTTTGGAGACATCTCTTTAGAAAGGTGGATACCATGTCTCATTGGTAACAATCCTCTCTTGGAATCAAGCATGTTAAACCTCTTTAATACCTTTTCCAAGTATAGACTTTGGGATAAACCAATTATTCTTTTCGCTCTATCTCTATAGATGCGAATCCCAAGAATATAGGTTGCCTCCCCTAAGTCTTTCATGGAGAATGTATTTGACAACCATATTTTTATAGTTGTCAACACACCTGTGTCCCATCAACAGTATGTCATCCACATATAAGACAAGGAAAGTGATACCACTGTCACTAACCTTCTTATATACACATGGCTCATCCTCATTTTTGATAAAACCAAATGACTTAATGGCTTCATCAAAACAGATGTTCCAGCTCCTCGAAGCTTGTTTCAACCCATAAATGGATCGCTTTAGCTTGCATACCTTGGAAACATCTTGGGATTCAAAACCCTTAGGTTGTTCCATGAAAATGTTTTCTTCAATGTATCCATTGAGAAAAGCTGTTTTGACATCCATTTGCCAAATCTCATAATCATACTATGTAGCTATTGCTAATAGAATCCTAATTGAATTAAGCATGACAACAGGCGAGAAAGTCTCCTCATAGTAGATTCCTTGCCTTTGGCGAAATCCTTTCGCTACTAGCCTTGCTTTATAGGTCTCTACCTTTTCATCAGAACCAATTTTCTTCTTGAAAACCCATTTGTTTCCTATAGGTACAATACCTTCAGGTGGGTCAACAAGATCCCAAACTTGATTCTTATACATGGAATCAATTTCGGATTTCATAGCATCAATCCATTTTGAAGAGTCTATATCTGATATAGCTTCTTCATAGGTAAATGGATCATCTCCATGATCTACTTCTTCATGAGTAGACAACTCTTGTTCTTCTTCATAAAGGAAACCATATCTCACAGGTGGGTGAGATACCCTTGTTGTTCTATGAGGAATAGCTGTAGATGTTTCATCAATGGGTGTAGGTTGACTAGATGGATCTATATCCATCTGATCTGTTAGTTGGTCAGAATTCTCTAACTCTAACTCTATTTGCCTTCCTTTGCCTCCTTCTTGAACAAACTGTTGTTCAAAAAATGTGGCATCTCTACTTATCACAACCTTTTGTGATGTAGGCAAATAAAAATAGTATCCAAAACTATCTTTTGGATATCCAACAAATCGACCATTTTCTTATCTGGTTTCCAATTTATTAGTGTTCAGCTTTTTGATATAAGCTGGACAACTCCAAATCTTAACATGCTTAGGACTTGGTTTTCTTCCATGCCATATCTCATAAGGTGAGGAAGAAACTGATTTTGATGGAATCCTATTCAGAATATATAAAGCTGATTCTAATGCAAATCCCCAAAAAGAGATTGGAATATCAGTATAGCTCATCATACTACGTACCATATTCAATAGGGTACGATTTCTCCTTTTAGATACACCATTTAGCTGTGGTGTTCCTTGAGGAGTCAACTGGGAAACAATGCCATGCTTTTTCAAGTATTCATCAAATTTAGTACTCAAGTATTCACCTTCACGATCTGATCGAAGAGCTTTAATACTTTTTCCTGTTTGATTTTCTACTTCAGATTTAAATTATTTGAACTTTTCAAAGGATTCATGTTTGTATTTCATCAAATACAAATACCCAAACCTTGATTTATCATCAGTAAAGGTAATAAAGTAATGAAAAATGCCTCTAACAATTTCCTTAAATGGATCACATACATCACTATGTATTAGTTTCAAAATATTTTCAGTTCTTAGTCCTTGTCCAACAAAGGGTGATCTAGTCATTTTGCCCTGAAGGCAAGATTCACAAGTTGGAGTAGGCTTAGAGCCCAATGAGGATAAAATCCCCATTTTCTTCAATTTTGCAATCCTATCTTCTGCAACATGACCTAATCTTAAGTGTCAAATATATTTTGAACTTGAGTTGATTTTCACCATGGCATTGCATTCTTTTAGATCACTTGCATTCATTTTGTGTTTGTCATTATTATCCAAATAATAAAGACCATCATTCATATAACCCGAACCAACATATTTATTTCCAAAATAAATATTGCAAACATCATCTGTGAACTGAAATTCATAGCCATTTCTAGTCAAACTAGATATAGAAATGATGTTCTTAAAAGCATTAGGTACATATAAAATATTATCCAAACACAAAACATGTCTAAACATGTAAAAAGATTTAGATCCTATGGCTAAAGGTTCAACAGTTGAGCCATTACCAATCCGGACTCTAAAATCTCGAGAACGCAAGCTGCTACTATTTCCTAGTTCCTGCATATCATAAGAAATGTGAGAACTGGCACCAGTATATAAAACCCAAGTTGTAGATGAACTATGAGTATCATCAGAATCTAAATAACAAGATATGGACATACCTTCTGAAGGTCTATCCTTCTTGTCTTTCGGAGAAGCAAGATACTCTGGGCAGTTCCTTTTCCCGTGCCCATCCTTCTGGCAGTGGAAACACTTTCCTTTGCCTCCATCAGCCTTAGTCTTCCCTTTCTGTTTAGCTATTTTCTTAGAAGGACCAGGAATCTAAGGTTTCTTTTTCTTATTGCCCTTCTTTTTGTTGGACTTTCCAGCACAAGAAAATGCAATCAAAGCTATCCCTTTTCCTTTATTGCCCAACATATTCTTTTGAGCAATAACCAGCATGTTGAGTAAACCAGCCAAGGTGTGTTCCTGTTTAGTCATATAGAAATTTGTCACAAAATTCCCAAAAGACTCAGGAAGGGACTGAAGGATTAAATCCGTCTGCAGTTGGAAATTCATGTTAAAGTCAAGATGTTCCAGCTACTCAATTAGCCGAATCATCTTGTGGACATAATCCCCAACATTTTGTCCCTCAGACATCCTCATGCGGAACAGCTGCCTAGATATCTCATACCTAGCATTCCTATTGTGCTCACCATACAACTCTTGTAGGTGAAGGAGGATCTCACTTGCACTCTGCATGTTCTCATGCTACTTCTATAACTCATTACTCATGGAAGCAAGCATGTAATACTTAGCTCTCATATCATGCTCCTTCCACTTGTCCAAAGTTTCATGTTCCTCTTGAGTGGCCTTTGGAGTTAAGGGACCAGGAACATTTGAGTCTAGAACATATCCTATATGTTCAAGGTTCTGGACAAGTTTCAAATTTCTTAGCCAATCAAACATATTAGGTCCTGTCAACCTATTGCGATCAAGTATGCTTGCAAGGATATTGGATGGTGGTGGTTGTTCTGTGCTCATTATTATCAGAAAATTAACTGCAGAAAATAACTAGATTAATTAGTAAATGTATCATGTAATTAACCAAAATGATTATGGTCTTTTAATCAAATTGGTCCTCCCACTAACTTAGCAAATCCTACACTTCCAAAGTAGAAAACAGAAATCCTAGTTGGATGGATTTCTAGTGTGTGATTGAATTCTTATAATTCTATTGATCATCCTCAGGTACATCTACTATTGGAATTACAACTATAAGTGAGCAACTCCTTGCCCATCACATCTCATGCGAGGTTCAATCCTTTACTAGCCCCTAATGCTCAAAATCTCAAGTACATCCATTATTGACTTATCTTGCATTAGTTAAGTTGATCCCATTGAGCCAGTAATTATGCAAATAATTTTAATGTCCTCAGGTACATCAAATATTGGCTACCAAACCATTTACATATTTACAAAATCTCATGCTTAACAATTATTCTTAAGAAAATCTCTTAAATTAATTGCATCATATGCAACTATTTAAAATTTCTTAAAATAGTTACCCTAATGGAGGGCCCATGTTATAATTACTTTAATTATAGCATTTCCAACTTAATCATTTGTTTGGAAGATTTTATGGTCATCCTAATTACTATTAAGGTCTCACTTTGCACATTATCCATTTAGCATGCATATATCATATACTTGCATACATTCCCATACATCTCATGCATTCATGGATAAACAGTAAATATGGTATGATCATGGACTTTCTAAGGGATTCAATTATGAGCCACCAAGAATTGAATCAGGGCATTCCTAGGTGCATTTCATTCATTCATATTACAAGAGTTGCTGAAGGAGTACATAATCAACACTTGATCTTGAATTCCTCCCACTGGTCTCACCAATGCTCTTGACCTCCTTAATCTTCTTGCAATCCAATTACATAGTAATCCTTGGCATATCAAGGCGAATTTACAAGAACTAAATGAATGAAATTACAACCCAAAAATTATTACAACCTTAATAATACATGCCCAAAATAAATTAAAATAAATAAATTAATTTACAATCCAAAGAAACATAAAAGAAATAAATCTAATCACATTGGTCTTTTATAGTCCATGATCATCCATCATGCATATCACTATTTAATAATTAAATAAAACATACATACTTAAATTAAATTGAATATCTTATATTCGACTTAAAAATCTAGATTTGAATATGATTCAAACAAATTTAAAAATTCAGATTTGAATCACATTCAAACAATTTTTAAAAAAATCATATTTAAATCACATTCAAACTGCAACACCCCTTACCCGTCTACTGTATAGCCGAGGAAGATATGTCACACAGTGTACCGGAATACCTTATTTTAATTCAACTATTTTTATTCTTCCTAATTTATTTCTTTCATAGTTATGAAATATAATTCGTGAAATATCATTCATTTAAGTCATTTATTGAAATTATAATTTATTTGAGGTTCCGCAAATTTTATAGAAAATCCGACAGAGTGCTGGCTAAAAATGGATAAAACAGCTCTTCGGAACCTATGAAAAACACTTCCAAAATTTTCAATCAATCCCAAACTCCATTTCATCAACAAAATCCCAATATTTCTCATATATACTCCTATTCTCATTCATTCATTTCATATGAAATTCATACAAAAGTCATAAATAAATATTCACTTGTTCATTCATAAACACAATTTTCGTAATTTACATAAATACTAAAATGCATTACATAAGTCTTAATTACACATGAGAAAATAAAAGTTAATTACAAAATACCAAAATAAAACCTAGTGTCCTACAAATGCACTGATGACAGTGAGGTGACACGGACACTATGCAGAGCTGCAGAAGATCTCACCCAGTCTGTGGTCTACTGGGCTCTCAGTCGGTCTCTCCAGAACCTACGTGTGGCAAAAAGCAACCCGCTAAGCAATAATACTTAGTGGTGCCAATAATAAAATAAAAAGAAATAATACAAAATAAATATGCAATGCATGTCCTGATGTCTTATGCAGATAATTTTTCGATCATTATTGGTAATCTTATTTATTTTGTAGTTGTTATATTTATAATTTCATTAAATTTATTCACTTTTATTTTTGGTTGCCCAAGTAACCTATACTGGATGACTGGACTGGATAAATGGGTAAACTGGCACTGGGTATCTAGTACCTCGAGTTGTCACATCATCGGTCACATATGCATCTCTAGGTGTGCAACAGAACAGCTAATAAGCTGTAATAACATTAGGCACAAGGCCAAGTATCAACACAATGTCAGAATGGCTAAAAGCCATAAAATCACAGAATGACATAATGCCATGTGCAGTACTGCTAACTGAACCCTATTGGCATGCCAACCTATCCAAACCAATCTTGCTAGGTGTACTAGGGCATGTTACACTTTTAAATTGTACAATTATTGAAATTTAAGTTTAGGTGTTACTATTCATTTCATTAGTCAACTAAAATGTTGACTTTTGCATAGACAATAGGTACATTAGTTCTAATACTCCCAACATACCACATTTTGCATTCTAAAATTATTGGTATTGGTTGCCAATACCATTTCTAAGCTTAGTGTTAGTTATTCAAAATTTTTAGATTTCAAGCCTCATATTTACTGTTCCATTGGTTATTTATATAGTAGGAATTTGGCAAAATTGTCTTCATGAAAGCTTTTTCTTATTTTGTCTAGTTACATTTCCTTTTTTGAATCACTCCATTTGGAGTTTTGTATCTCAAGTTATGGCCTAAACACCATAACTGGCCGAATTAGACAGAATCCAAAATTCTGGGCAAAACTGGTTCTGTCAGATTTGGTAACCTAAGTTTGGTTGGCAATTTGCCTAGGTTATGGTCAGAATTTGGATTTGTGTTCTTCATGAAAGTTGTAGGTCTATGTCTCAGCTTTCTGATGGTAAAATTTCAGGTCAATTGGACCTTTCTACACTGAATTATGACCAAATGAATAAACACTGTTCATTTGGTAATTTTGCCCAGGCAGAATGCAGGTCACCCGGATTAGGGTAATTTTTAGGTCAACTTGGTTTGGTTTTCTGGGCAAGGTTTCTATACCAAAGTTGTGCCATTATGTGTCTAGTTTCATGTCCAATTGGCCTTACACCAATTGAACCTCTACAACTCCATTTATAACTGCCCAAACCTGCTGGACTCATGCTCAGTCCTGCAGGTCAGCCAAGGCAGCTCACCCACACTCAAATGCCAAGCCTCAACTCACTTCATTTACTCATCATACACATTCAAATGGTCACTAATTGACCATTACAAGGTTAATGAACCATTATATTAGCAAACCCTAATATTGTTTAAATGTCCAAGTTTTCAAGTTCCGTTTATGCATTACACTTGCCTTACACTTGCACTTAAATGTTCAATCACTCATCTCATGTCAAGGGCAGTTCATCAACACTTTGTTTCAAGAAAATTCATCAAACCCTAACCATCCCTAAGCTGCTAAAATTGTAGGGATGAATATACATACATTTTATTTTGTTTTTCTTACAATTTCAACTTATCTAATGGCATTAAATATGAATTAAACAAGAAAGGGAGGAGATTGGTCACTAACCTTGATTTAGCTAATTCCGAAAGCTTGAGAACTCCTCTTTTTCTCTTTCTTTTTGCTGCCCAAGACTTGCTCTAGGTATAAGGGTAAATATTTGTGAAGGAAAGCTAGGGTTTTGTGGTGATTTGGGTGGTGAACTCAAGCTTGGTGAAGCTTTAATGGTGGAAGGGAGAAGGGAGGGCTTCGGATGGAAGAAGAAAGGAAAAAGAAATCTGATTTTTTTTTTCTTTCATTTCTGCCCATTTAACTCATTTTAAGTAAGTTATAGCCATGTCTCACCATGTGATTGGGTAGAGGCACACTAATGACATCATGTGATGTCATAATTTCCTATTTAATTCATTTTCCTTTTCTTTTCTTTTCTACTCAATTTCAATTTAATTTGTAGCAATATTTATTCATATTTTATGTCATAATAATTATTTACTCAACTAGATAAGTCGACAAAAAATCATCTCTGAAGACGAAATGACCAAAATGCCCTCCGTTTGGCTTAACAGACCAAAATTGTCTGTACCGATTGAAAAATTTTTCTAAGCATTTTCTTGGCATTCTAATGTCATAAGAACCTCAATGACCCTTCTCTGGAGTCCCAAAAATTATTTTATGAATTTTCCCTCGGGTCTAAGGCTTCTAGTTGCGAGAACCGCAACTTCCCACTGGGCTACCCATCGCTAGAGCACCAGCTCATTTAACTTGGTTGTATTTTATTTCTAAAATTTTTCCTAAATTTTTCTTATTAATATTTGAGTTAATTATGGTTCCTCACTTTAGTTTAAATATTTTTTCGGACCTTCTAGCTGTCCGGACCAACACTGATCACTGGAACAGTAGAATGTACTGAGTTGCTACAGGGAGAGTGTTACAACTCTTCCCATCTAATTTAAATTTCGTCCTCGAAATTTACTTGATGCAAACAGTTGAGGGAACTGTTGCCTCATCATCTCTTCACTTTCCCAAGTGGCCTCCTCGATGTTGTGGTGCCTCCAAAGCACTTTCACCAGTGGAATCTGCTTATTCCTCAACTATTTTACTTCCCGAGCCAGGATCCATATGGGTTCTTCTTCATATGTCAAATCTGGTTATACTTCAATTTCTTCTATAGAGATGACATGTGAAGGATCTGAGTGGTATCTTCTTAGCATAGATACGTGGAACATATTGTGGATCTTGTCCAGCTCTGGTGGTAAAGCTAGCCTGTAGGCCACTGGACCCACACATTCAATGACTTTATATGGGCCAATGAACCCAGGGCTTAACTTACCTTTTCTTCCAAACCTTAATACCTTATTCCACGGTGACACTTTGAGGAACACTTTGTTGCCAACTGTGTATTCTACTTCTTTTCTCTTCAGGTCGGCATAGGATTTTTGTCTGTCTAAGGTAACCTTCAGATTGGCTTTGATTAGCTTTACCTTCTCCTTAGTCTGTTTCACCAGGTCTGGCCCTACCAGTTTATCTTCACCCAATTCAGTCCAGCACACTGGAGTTCTACATTTCCTCCCATACAGTGCTTCATACGGGGCCATTTGGATGCTAGCTTGATAGCTATTGTTGTATGCAAATTTTGCCAGTGGGAGGAATCTATCCCAACTTCCCTCAAACTCAATGACACAACTCCTCAGCATATCCTCAAGGACCTGACATATATTTCATGTTATTATTATCATTTCAGTTCAATATTTGTATTAGTTCAATTGGTTTCAATTGTTTACCTGAATTACTCTTTCTGATTGCCCATCCGTTTGAGGATGGAAAGCTGTGCTGAAGTGGAGTTGTGTACCCAAGGATTCATTTTTTCTTCCAAAATCTTGATGTAAACCTTGGATCTCGATCAGATATAATGGAAAGTGGAATTCTATGCAGTTTAACTATCTCACTGATATACAATTCTGCTAACTTCTCCAATGAGTAGTCAGTCCTTACTGGCAGAAAGTGTGCTGACTTCGTCAATCTATCTATTATCACCCATACTGCATCATGGTTCTTCTGGGTGAGAGGTAAACCACTTACAAAATCCATGGTGACCTAATCCCATTTCCATTCAGGTATGCGTATAGGCTGTAGCAAACCCGATGGAACTTGATGTTCTGCCTTGACTTGCTGACATGTCAAGCATTTAGTCACATGGTCAGCTATGTCCTTCTTCATACAGGCTACCAATACTGAAGCTTCAGATCATGATACATTTTTGTACTTCCTGGGTGCATAGCATAAACACTGGTGTGTGCCTCTTTCAAAATACTGGCTTTCAATTCCCCATCATCTGGTACACATACTCTTCCTTTATAGTATTGACACCCATCTGCTTTCACCTCATAGTCAATTGCTTTCCCTTCTAAGATTTTGCTCATAATAGTCATTAACTTTTCATCTGCCTTTTGACCATCTAAAATCTGCTGTAGCAGGTTTGGCCTCACTTGCAACTCAGCCAAAATAGCTCCATCTCGAGCTAAGGATAGATGGGCATTCAATGATCTCAAAGCTGTGATGGATTTTCTGCTCAAAGCATCGGCAACTACATTTGCCTTCCTAGGATGGTAGTCAATCACATAATCATAGTCCTTCAGGAACTCAATCCATCGCCTTTGTCTAAGGTTGAGCTCCTTCTGGGTTGGCAAGTATTTTAGGCTTTTGTGGTCTGTGTAAATGTAACACTTTTCACCATACAAGTAATGCCTCCATATCTTCAATGCGAAGATAATTGCTATAAGTTCTAGATCATGGGTAGGTAATTCTGTTCATGTGGCCTTAGCTGCCTGGAAGCATAGGCGACCACCTTCCCCTCTTGCATCAATACACACCCTAACCCATTATGAGAGGCATCACTGTAGACCACAAAGTCCTTTCCTGACACTGGCTGTGTTAACACTGGTGCCTCTGTCAACATAGCCTTCAACTTCTCAAAATTGGTCTGACACTTATCATTCCAGTCAAATCTGACATTCTTGTGTAACAACTGGGTCATTGGAGCAGCTATTAAAGAAAATCCCTTCACAAATCTTCTGTAATACCTAGCTAGTCCTAAGAAACTTCTAACCTCAGTTGTATTTCTGGGAGGCTTCCATTCCATCACTGCTTATATTTTCTTGGGATCCACTCTAATCCCATCTGCTGACACTATGTGTCCAAGGAATGCAATTTCATTCAACCAGAAGTCACACTTGGACAACTTAGCATGCAGCTTCTTTTCTTTCAGGGTTTGCAGAACAATCCTCAAATGCTCATCATGTTCTTCCCTAATCTTGGAATACACAAAAATATCATCAATAAAGACCACTACGAACTGATCTAGGTATGGATGAAAGATACGGTTCATAAAGTCCATGAATGCTGCTGGTGCATTTGTTAGGCCAAAGGGCATCACCATAAACTCATAATGCCCATACCGAGTCCTGAATGCAGTCTTTGGCACATCTGCATCCTTCACCCTGAATTGATGATACCCTGATCTGAGATCAATTTTAGAAAATACTCCTGCTCCCTTCAATTGATCAAACAGATCATCAATTATAGGCAACAGATACTCATTCTTCACAGACACTTTATTCAACTGCCGGTAATTGATGCATAACCTCAAAGTCCCATCCTTCTTTTTCACAAATAGCACTGGAGCTCCCCATGGTGACACACTGGGGCGCATAAACCCCTTATCCAGTAACTGGATTTTCAGTTCTTTCAATTCTGTTGGTGCCATCCTATAAGGAGCAATAGAGATTGGTGCTGTACCCGACAGTATCTCAATAGCAAATTCAACTTCCCTTTCAGGTGGCAAGCCAGGTAATTCTTCAGGGAACACATTTGGGAAGTCTCTTACTATGGGTATGTCACATAAATTTGGCTTAGCCTGCCTAGTATCCACTACATGCGCTAGTTAGGCTTCACAGCCTTTTCTCATCAATTTTCTTGCAACTGTGGCTAAGATGACATTGGACAAGAAATCTATCCTTTCCACCACAACTGTGATCTCATTACCCTTAGGAGTTTTCAAAGAAATTCTCTTCAATTTACAATCAACCATTGCCTGGTGACGTGACAACCAGTCCATTCCTAAAATCACGTCAAACTCATAGAAAGGTAACTTAATCAGGTCTGCCAAGAATTCATACCCCCGAATCCTTAACGAGTAACCTTTGTATACTTTGTTCACCACTACACTGTGGCCCAATGGATTAGTGACCAAAATGTCTTGGTCACTCTCCCCTATCAGTACCCCCCTTTCTACGGGTAAGTTGATGCAGATGTGTGAATGAGTGGATCCTGGATCCACCAATGCTTGCACAGATGTATTGTAGAGGGAGAACGTACCCCTGATGACGTCCGGGGCATCTTGCTCCTCCTGAGCTCTTATGGCATAGGCTCTAGCAGGTGCTCTGCCCTTAGGCCTCTCTGCTGGCTCATATGCAGGCCTCTGTGATGGTCCCACTGCCTCAGATTTGCCAGTTTTCCTACCCCTTTGTGGTGCAGAAGCAGGTCTGTCTGCTAGTGTTGGAGCAGCTGTAGTAGTTCTGCGTGGACAGTTCCTAAACTGATGCTCTGTCGACCCACATCTTAAGCATGCACTAGTCACTCTCCAACACTCCGCCTTATGCCACTTCAGGAAATGTGAACATGTAGAAGATACTGGGGCTGGTCCCCTGAACCCCGTCCCTAGAGAGCTGCCCACTGATGGTGTGGACTGACCTCTCCTAGCGGTAAACTGTGGCCAGGGCCCCTGAGACTGACCCTGACCTTGAGGTTGACTTGAACTCTGTGCAGGTGGACCTTTGAACTTCTTTCCTTGTGCAGGAGATGAGCTAGACTGACCCGGGTCCCTCTTTTGCTGTCTCTCCCTTCTAGTCTGCTCACTTATTCTGACCTTTTCAACTTTTATTGCAGCTTCCACTAACTTGGTGAAGTCTATAATTCCTAAGGCAGTAATCAAGATCTTTATGTTGTCATTTAATCCCTCTTCAAATCTCTTACACCTTTCGGCTTCATTAGGGACTATCTCCCTTCCGTAGCAGCTCAGTCTGACAAATTTCTTTTCATACTAGGCCACTGTCAGCTGTCTTTGCCTCAGGTTAATGAATTCTCTTCTTCTCTCTTCTAGGTATACACTACCCACATACTTTTTCTCGAATTCTAAGAGGAAGAAGTCCCAAGTTATTACTTCTGGCTGCACTTCACTAGACACTGTATCCCACCATTGGTAGGCATCATCTTGCAACATAGATATAGTAGCTTCTAGGTTTTGCTCTGGAGTACAGTAGAGTTGCTTTAAAACCCTTCCTGTTCTGTTCAACCAGTTTTCGGCTGCGACAGAATCATCTTCTCTCTTGCCAAAGAAGTCCACTGCTCCAAATTTTCTTAATCTTTCCAGATGTGATTTCTGCTGTGGAGGTGGTGGTGGTGCTGGCATTGCCCCTGCCATTTGTCTGAAGAATTAGGCCATTTGCTGGAACATGGCCTGTGGAGGCTGAGAAGGCTCTGCTGAAGCTGGTGGAGCAGGTTCTCTCCTACCCCCAGTCTCAGCTGCTGCAGGTTGAGCATGACTCTCCACTTCCTCCTCAATTGCCCTCTGAGATGTAGGGTCCATATCCTATTTAACAAAGACAAACAGATCTGCGTTAGTGTCACCTCGACTCTTACAAATGCAATGCATGGTATGGACGCGATCTAGGAAAAGAAACGCCTAAATCGTGCTCTGATACCACTAAATATGACACCCCTTACCCGTCTTGTAACACCCTCCCTGTAGCAATTCCATACATTCTACTGTTCTGGTGATCGGTGTCGGTCCGGACAGCTAGAACATTCGAAAAAATATTTAAACTAAAGTGAGGAACCATAATTAACTCAAATATTAATAAGAAAAATTTAGAAAAAAATTTTAGAAATAAAATACAACCAAGTTAAATGAGCCAGTGCCCAAGTGATGGGTAACCTAGTGAGAAGTTGCGGTTCTCGCAACTAGGAGCCCTAAACCCAGGGGAAAAATCATAAAATAATTTTTGAGACTCCAGAGAAGGGTTATTGAGGTTCCTATGGAATTAGAATGCCAAGAAAATATTTAGAAAAATTATTCAATCGGTATAGACAATTTTGACCCGTTAAGCCAAACGGAGGGCATTTTGGTCATTTCGCCTTCAGAGGCGATTTTTGGCCGACTTGTCCAGTTAAGTAAATAATTATTATGATCTAAAATATGAATAAATATTGCTAAAAATTGAATTGAAAATGAGTAGAAAAGAAAAGAAAAGAAAATGAAATAAAAGTCATATTTATGACATGAGCATGATGCAATTAAAATATTTTCACCCAACCAAATTTTGACACATCATTAAAAACTACTTAAACATGAATAAAAGGAGATAAAAATTGAAAAAGTGGACAGCCATCTTCAATCTTTGGGCTGCAGAAACGTTGAGAGAGAGAGAGAGGAGAAAAAAACTCCATGAAAGCTATTGTTCAAGCTTGATTTTCCCTAAGCTCTCCACCCCAAAACCCTAAACTTCCTTCACAAAAAATTATCCCTAAACCTTAAGGCAGCATAAGGCAGCAGAAATTTGAGGAAATTTTGAAGTTGGGCAAGTCCAAGTTAGGTCACAAGTGAGGTTAGTGCCATTTTTCTTTTTTTCTTTGGATAATCATGTTAAGGCACTAAGTTTGGCTAAGAAATTGTGGGATTTGAAGGGAATTAAGCATGCTAGGGTAGAGGTAAATTTCAGCAGCCTATTGGGAGTGGGAATTTGATTGTTTTGATGGGCTTAGAATGGATTAGAGATGGTGTTTGAAGTGTATATACATATTGATAATGAATTAGTGAGTTTAACTAATGCATGTTATGTGAATTGGAATGGGGAATTAGGGTTTTGAAGCGAAATTTGGACTTTGTTTATGTAATGTTGAATGAACATTCTAAGGGTCAATTAGTGACCATTTGAGGGAAATTGACCATAACTTGGAGTGAATTATAGCATTAGAAAACTGATTTGGTATGCTGCCTAGTGAGAGCAGCAGGTTTGGATGTAACTCCAACCTGTTTGGACAGCCACAACTTGGGCTGTGTAGGTTCAATTGGTATTTGGCCAATTGGACATGAAACTAGACACATAATGGCACAACTTTGGTGAAGAAACCATGCCCAAAAGACCAAACCAAGTTGACCAAAAACTTGCCTCAACCCGGGTGTCCTGCAACCAGTTTCTGCAGAATGAGCAAATGAACAGTGATTGTTCATTTGGCCATAACTCAGTGTAGAATAGTCTAATTGACCTGAAATTTTACCAGAAACAAGATGAGATATAGACCAATAACTTTCATGAAGGAACCTACCCCAAATTATGACCAGAACCTATTCAACAAGAGAGTGGAATTTACTGTTTACTGCACTGTAGATATGGTCAGTTCTGAAATTTTTCAATCCGGCTAGTTGTGGTTTTTGGACCACAACTTGAGCTACAAAACTCCAATTGGAGTGATTCAAAAAAAAAAAATTCAACTAGACAAAATAAGAAACAACTTTTATGTTTATCATTTTCTCAAATTCCCACTGCAACAGTAACTAATGGAATAGTAAAGATAGGGTATAAAAACTGAAAATTCTGCTCCATTAATTTTAAACTTAGAAATGGTATTAGTAATCAATGCCAATAAATTTTGAATGCAAAATGTGGTATGTTGGGAGTGTTAAAACCAATGTACTTATTTTCTATACAAAAGTCAACATTTTGTTGACTAATGAAGGGAATAGTAACACCAAAACTTGAATTTCAAAAATTAAAAGATTCCAAAGTGACAAATGCCCTAGTATACCTAACAAGATTGGTTTGGATAGTTTGGCATGCCAATAGGGTTCAGTTAGCGGTACTGCACATGGCATTATGCCATACTGTGATTTCATGGCTTTTAGCCATTCTGACCTTGTATTGAGATTTGGCCTTGTGCCTGATGTTATTATAGCTTGTTAGCTGTTCTGTTGCACACCGGGAGATACATATGTGACCGATGGTGTGACGGCCCGAGGTACTTGATAACGATGTCGGTTTACGTTTATCCATCCGATCGTCCAGTATAGGTTACTTGGGCAACAAAAAAATGAAAGTGGATAAATGTAATGAAATAACGAATATAACCAGTACAAAATAAGTGCGACTATAAATACTTAAAGAAAATTTACTTACAATAAGACATTAATACATTCACTATATATTTATTTTCTGTTATATCTTTTTATTATATTATTGGCACCACTAAGCATTATTGCTTAGCGCGTTGCTTTTGCCACGCGTAGGTTCTGGAGATCCTGACCGAGAGCCCGGTAGACCACAGACTGGGTGAGACCTCCTGCAGCTCTGCATAGTGTCCGTGTCACCTCACCATCTTCAGTGCATTGGTAGGACACTAGGTTTCATTTTGGTATTTTGTAACTAACTTTTATTTTCTTTTGTGTAAATGAAACTTATGTAATGTATTTTGATGTTCATGTAAATAATGAAAATTGTGATTATGAATGGAAAAATTTGAGTATTTACTTATTGCTTATATATGAGTACCATGAGAAATGAATGATTGAGAAATGGAGATGTTGTTGAAAATAAAAATTATATTGAGATTTTGATATTGGAGTTTGAGAATGATTGAATATGATTATTGGAAGTGTTTTTCACAGGTTCCGAAGAACTGTTTTCTCCATTTTTAGCCGGTACTCTGCCGGATTTTCTATAAAATTTTTGGAACCTCAAATAAATTATAATTTCAATAAATGACTTAAATAAATTATATTTCACAAGTTATATTCAAAACTATGATAAAAAAAAATTAATTAAGGAAGAATAAAAATGATTAAGATAAAATAGAGTGTTCCGGTACACCGTGTGACATATCTTACTCGGATATACTGTAGACGGGTAAGGGGTGTCACATTTAGTGGTATCAGAGCACGGTTTAGGCGCTCTGGGCCTAGATTGAGTCCATACCATGCATTGCATTTGTAAAAGTAGAGGTGACACTAATGCAGATCTGTTTATCTTTGTTATTTTGAATAGGATATGGACCCTACATCTCAGAGAGCAGTTGAGGAAGAAGTGAAGAGTCATGCTCCACCTGCAGCAGTTGAGACTGGGGGTAGGGGAGAACCTACTCCGCCAGCTCAAGCAGAGCCTGCTCAGTCTCCACAGGCCATGTTCCAGCAAATGGCCGAATTCTTCAAACAAATGGCTGGGGTAATGCCAGCAGCACCACTACCGCCACCACCACCACCACCTCCACAGCAGAAATCACACCTAGAAAGACTAAGAAAATTTGGAGCAGTGGACTTCTTTGGCAAGAGAGAAGATGATTCTGTTGCAGCCGAAAATTTGTTGAACAGAACAGGCAGGGTTTTAAAACAACTCCATTGCACTCCAGAGCAAAATCTAGAAGCTGCTGTATCTCTGTTACAAGATGATGCATATGAATGGTGGGATACAGTGTCCAGTGAAGTACAGCCAGAAGTAATAACTTGGGACTTCTTCCACTCTGAATTCAAGAAGAAATACGTGGGTAGTGTATACCTGGAAGAGAGAAGAAGAGAGTTCATTAACTTGAGGCAGAGACAGCTAACAGTGGCCGAGTATGAAAAGGAATTCGTCAGATTGAGCCGCTACGGAAGGGAGATAGTCCCTAATGAGGCCAAAAGGTGTAAGAGATTTGAAGAGGGATTAAATGACAACATAAAGATCATGATCACTGCCTTGGGAATCACTGACTTCACCAAGTTAGTGGAAGCTGCAATAAAAGTTGAAAAAGTAAGAATAAGTGAGCAGACCAGAAGAGAGAGACAGCAGAAGAGGGGCCCAGGTCAGTTTAGTTCATCTCCTACATCCAGGAAGAAGTTCAAGGGTCCACCTGCACAGAGTTCAGGTCAATCACAAGGTCAAGGTCAGTTTCAGGGGCCCAGGCCACAGTTTACCCCTAGGAGAGGTCAGTCCACACCATCAGTGGGCAGGTCTCCAGGGATGGGGTTCAGGGGACCAGCCCCAGCATCTTCTGCATGTCCACATTGTCTGAAATGGCATAAGGGGGAGTGTTGGAGAGTGACTGGTGCCTGCTTAAGATGTGGGTCGACAGAGCATCAGCTGAGGAACTGTCCACGCAGAACTACTACAGCTGCTCCAACACAAACAAACAGACCTGCTCCTGCACCACAAAAGGGAAGGAAATCTGGCAAATCGGAGGCAGTAGGACCATCACAGAGGCCTGCATCTGAGCCAGCAGAGAGGCCTGAGAGTAGACCACCTGCAAGAGCTTATGCCATTAGAGCTCAAGAGGAGCAAGATGCCCCGGACGTCATCAGGGGTACGTTCTCCCTCTACACTACATCTGTGCATGCATTGGTGGATCCAAGATCCACTCATTCATACATCTGCATCAACCTACCCGTAGAAAGGGGGATACTAGTAGGGGAGAGTGACCAAGACATTTTGGTCACTAATCCATTGGGCCACAGTGTAGTGGTGAACAAAGTATACAAGGGTTGCCCGTTAAGGATTCAGGGGTATGAATTCTTGGCAGACCTGATTGAGTTGCCTTTCCATGAGTTTGATGTGATTTTGGGAATGGACTGGTTGTCACGTCATCAGGCAATGGTTGATTGTAAATTGAAGAGAATTTCTTTGAAAACTCCTGAGGGTAATGAGATTTCAGTTGTGGGGGAAAGGACAGATTTCTTGTCCAATGTTATCTCAGCCACAGTTGCGAGAAAACTGATGAGAAAAGGCTGTGAAGCCTACCTAGCACATGTGGTGGATACTAGGCAGGCTAAGCCAGATCTGTGTGACATACCCACAGTAAAAGACTTTCCAGATGTATTCCCTGAAGAATTGCCTAGTTTGCCACTAGAAAGGAAAGTCGAGTTTGCTATTGAGACACTGCCGGGTATAGCACCCATTTCCATTGCTCCTTATAGGATGGCACCCACTGAATTGAGGGAGTTGAAAACTCAGTTGCAAGAGTTGCTTGATAAGGGGTTCATACGCCCCAGTGTGTCACCATGGGGAGCTCCAGTGCTGTTTGTGAAAAAAAGGGATGGGACTTTGAGGTTATGCATCGATTACCGGCAGTTGAATAAAGTGACTGTGAAGAACAAATACCCGTTGCCTAGAATTGATGATTTGTTTGATCAGTTGAAGGGAGCAGGAGTATTTTCTAAGATTGATCTCAGATCAGGGTATCATCAGTTGAGGGTGAAGAATGTAGATGTGCCAAAGACTACATTCAGGACCCGGTATGGGCATTATGAGTTTCTGGTGATGCCCTTTGGCCTAACGAATGCACCAGCAGCATTCATGGACCTTATGAACCATATCTTCCATCCATACTTAGATCGGTTCGTAGTGGTTTTTATTGATGATATTTTGGTGTATTCCAAAACCAGGGAAGAACATGATGAGCATTTGAGGATTGTTCTGCAAACCCTGAGAGAAAAGAAGCTGTATACTAAGTTGTTAAAGTGTGACTTCTGGTTAAATGAAATTGCATTCCTTGGACACATAGTGTCAGCTAATGGGATTAGAGTGGATCCTAAGAAAATAGAAGCAGTGATGGAATGGAAGCCTCCTAGAAATACAACTGAGGTCAGAAGCTTCTTGGGGCTAGCTGGGTATTACAGGAGATTTGTGAAGCGATTTTCCTTAATAGCTGCTCCAATGACCAAGTTGTTACACAAGAATGTCAGATTTGACTGGAATGATAAGTGTCAGACCAGTTTTGAGAAGTTGAAGGCTATGTTGACAGAGGCACCAGTGTTAACACAGCCAATGTCAAGAAAGGACTTTGTGGTCTGTGACACCCCTTACCCGTCTACAGTATATCCGAGTAAGATATGTCACACGGTGTACCGGAACACTCTATTTTATCTTAATCATTTTTATTCTTCATTAATTAATTTTTGTCATAGTTTTGAATATAACTTGTGAAATATAATTCATTTAAGTCATTTATTGAAATTTTAATTTATTTGAGGTTTCGAAAATTTTATAGAAAATCCGGTAGAGTACCGGCTAAAAATGGAGAAAACAGGTCTTCAGAACTTGTGAAAAACACTTCCAATAATCATATTCAATCATTTTCAAACTCCAATATCAAAATCTCAATATGTTTTTCAACAACATTTTCATTTCTCAATCATTCATCTCATGTAATAATCATGTAAAAGTCATAAATAAATATTCACTTTTCCATTCACAAACACAATTTCCATTATTTACATGAACATCAAAATACATTACATAAGTTTCATTTACACAATAGAAAATAAAAGATAGTTACAAAATACCAAAATGAAATCTAGTGTCCTTCCAATGCACTGAGGATGGTGAGGTGACACGGACACTATGTAGAGCTGCAGGAGGTTTCACCCAGTCTGTGGTCTACCGGGCTCTCGGTCAGGATCTCCAGAACCTACACGTGGGAAAAGCAACGCGCTAAGCAATAATGCTTAGTGGTGCCAATAATATAATAAAAAGAAATAATAGAAAATAAATATGTAGTGAATGTATTAATGGCTCATAGTAAATAAATTTTCTTTAAGTATTTGTAGTCGTACTTAGTTTGTACTGATTATATTCGTTATTTCATTACATTTATTCACTTTCATTTTTGGTTGCCCAAGTAACCTATACTGGACGACTGGACTGGATAAACGGGTAAACTGGCACTGGGTATCAAGTACCTCGGGCCGTCACACCATCGGTCACATATGTATCTCCCGGTGTATGAGCAGCTAATAAGCTGTAATAACATCAGGCACAAGGCCAAATCTCAATACAAGGTCAGAATGGCTAAAAGCCATGAAATCACAGAATGGCATAATGCCATGTGCAGTACTACTAACTGAACTCTATTGGCATGCCAAAATATCCAAACCAATCTTGTTAGGTATACTAGGGCATTTGATACTTTTGAATTTTACAATTTTTGAAAGTCAAGTTTTGGTGTTACTATTCCCTTCATTAGTCAACAAAAATGTTGAATTTTGCATAGAAAATAGGTACATTGGTTTTAACACTCCCAACATACCACATTTTGCATTCAAAATTTGTTGGTATTGGTTAACAATACCATTTCTAAGCTTAAAATTTATGGAGCAGAATTTTCAGTTTTTATACCCAAAATTTACTGTTCCATTAGTTGCTGTTGCAGTGGGAATTTGGGAAAATGATGAACATGAAAGTTGTTCCTTATTTTGTTTAGTTGAATTTTTTTTTTGAATCACTCCATTTGGAGTTTTGTAGCTCAAGTTATGGTCCAAAAACCTCAACTGGCCGGATTGAAAAATTTCAGAACTGACCATATCTACAGTGCAGTAAACAGTAACTTCCACTCTCTTGTTGAATAGGTTCTGGTCATAATTTAGGGTAGGTTCCTTCATGAAAGTTGTTGGTCTATATCTCAGCTTATTGCTGTAAAAACTTCAGGTCAATTGGGCCATTCTACAATGAGTTATGGCTAAATGAACAATCACTGTTCATTTGGTCATTCTGCAGAAACTGGTTGCAGGACACCCGAATTGGGGCAAGTTTTTGGTACACTTGGTTTGGTCTTATGGGCATGGTTTCTTCACCAAAGTTGTGCCATTATGTGTCTAGTTTCATGTCTAATTGACCAAACACCAATTGAACCTACACAGCCAAAGTTATGGCGGTCCAAATAGGCTGGACTCACAGCCACACCTGCTGCTCTCACTAGGCAGCATACCAAATCAGTTTGTCATGCTATAATTCACTCCAAATTATGGTCAACTTACCTCAAATGGTCACTAATTGACCATTAGAATATTCATTCACCATTACATAAGCAAAGTCCAAGTTTCTCTCCAAAACCCTAATTCCCCATTTCAAATTCACACAACATGCATTAGTTAAACACACTAATTCATTATCAATATGTATATACACTTCAAACACCATCTTTAATCCACTTTAAACCCAATAAAACAACCAGAATCACTACCCCCCAATAGGCTGCTGAAATTTACATTTACCCTAGATGCATAATTCTCTTCAATTCCTACAAATTTCTAGCCTAACTTAGTGTCTTAACATGGATATTCAAAGAAAGTAAGAGAAAGATGGCACTAACCTCACTTGTGACCTAGCTTGGACTTGCCCAACTTCAAAATTTCCTCAAATTTCTGCTGCCTTATGCTTCCTCAAGGTTTAGGGATAATTATTTGTGAAGGAAGTTTAGGGTTTTGAGGTGGAGAGCTTAGGGAAAATCAAGCTTGAACAAGAGCTTCCATGGAGTTTTTTTCTTCTCTCTCTCTCTCTAAACGTTTCTGCAGCCCAAAGAGTGAAGATGGCTGTCCACTTTTTCAATTTTTATCTCCTTTTATTCATGTTTAAGTAGTTTATAATGATGTGTCAAAATTTGGTTGGGTGAAAATATTTTAATTGCATCATGCTCATGTCATAAATATGACTTTTATTTCATTTTCTTTTCTTTTCTTTTCTACTCATTTTCAATGAAATTTTTAGTAATATTTATTCATATTTTAGATCATAATAATTATTTACTTAACTGGACAAGTCGGCCAAAAATCATCTCTGAAGACAAAATGACCAAAATGCCTTCCATTTGGCTTAACGGGTCAAAATTATCTGTACCAATTGAAAAATTTTTCTAAATATTTTCTTGGTATTCTAATGCCATAGGAACCTCAATGACCCTTCTCTGGAGTCCCAAAAATTATTTTATAATTTTTCTCTCGAGTCTAGGGCTCCTAGTTGCGAGAACCGCAACTTCTCACTAGGTTACCCATCACTTGGGCACCGGCTCATTTAACTTGGTTGTATTTTATTTCTAAAATTTTTTCTAAATTTTTCTTATCAATATTTGAGTTAATTATGGTTCCTCACTTTAGTTTAAATATTTTTCCGGACGTTCTAGCTGTCCGGACCGACACTGGTCACCGGAATAGTAGAATGTACGGAGTTGCTACAGGGAGGGTGTTACATGGTCTACAGTGATGCCTCTCATAATGGGTTAGGGTGTGTATTGATGCAAGAGGAAAAGGTGGTCGCTTATGCTTCCAGACAGCTAAGGCCACAAGAATAGAATTACCCTACCCATGATCTAGAGCTTGCAGTAATTATCTTCACACTGAAGATATGGAGGCATTACTTGTATGGTGAAAAGTGCTACATTTACACGGACCACAAAAGCCTGAAATACTTGCCAACCCAGAAGGAGCTCAACCTTAGACAGAGACGATGGATTGAGTTCCTAAAGGACTATGATTGTGTAATTGACTACCATCCTGGGAAGGCAAATGTAGTTACTGATGCTTTGAGCGGAAAATCCATCACAGCTTTGAGATCATTGAATGCCTGTCTATCTTTGGTTCGAGATGGAGCTATTTTGGCTGAGTTGCAAGTAAGGCGGACACCTTTCTGCAGATTTTAGATGGGCAAAAGGCAGATGAAAAGTTAATGGCTATTATGAGCAAAATCCTAGAAGGGAAGGCAACTGACTATAAAGTGAAAGCAGATGGGTGTCTATACTACAAAGGAAGAGTATGTGTACCAGATAATGGGGAATTAAAAGCCAATATTCTGAAAGAGGCACATGCCAGTGTTTATGCTATGCACCCAGGAAGTACAAAAATGTATCATGATCTGAAACTTCAGTATTGGTGGCCTGGTATGAAGAAGGACATAGTTGACTATGTGACTAAATGCTTGACATGTCAGCAAGTCAAGGCAGAACATCAAGTTCCATCAGGTTTGCTACAGCCTATACGCATACCTGAATGGAAATGGGATCGGGTCACCATGGATTTTGTAAGTGGTCTACCTCTCACCCAAAAGAAACATGATGCAGTATGGGTGATAGTAGATAGATTGACGAAGTCAGCACACTTTCTGCCAGTTAGGACTGACTACTCACCGGAGAAGTTAGCAGAATTATATATCAGTGAGATAGTTAGACTGCATGGAATTCCACTTTCTATCATATCTGATCGAGACCCAAGGTTTACATCGAGATTTTGGAAGAAGTTGCATGAATCCTTGGGTACACAACTCCACTTCAGCACAGCTTTCCATCCTTAGACGGATGGGCAATCAGAAAGAGTAATCCAGGTAAACAATTGAATTAATTGAATTAATACAAATATTGAACTAAAATGATAATAATAACATGAAATATATGTCAGGTCCTTGAGGACATGCTGAGGAGTTGTGTCATTGAGTTGGAGGGAAGTTGGGATAGATACCTCCCACTTGCAGAATTTGCATACAACAATAGCTACCAAGCTAGCATTCAAATGGCCCCGTATGAAGCACTGTATGGGAGGAAATGTAGAACTCCAGTGTGCTGGACTGAATTGGGCGAAGACAAACTAGTAGGGCCAGACCTGGTGAAACAGACTGAAGAGAAGGTAAAACTAATCAAAGCCAATCTAAAGGTTGCCTCAGACAGACAGAAATCCTATGCCGACTTGAAGAGAAAAGAAATAGAATATGCGGTTGGCGACAAAGTGTTCCTCAAGGTGTCTCCGTGGAAGAAGGTACTGAGGTTTGGAAGAAAAGGTAAGTTGAGCCCTAGGTTCATTGGCCCATATGAAGTCATTGAACGTGTGGGACCAGTAGCCTACAAGCTAGCTTTACCACCAGAGCTGGACAAGATCCACAATGTATTCCACGTGTCTATGTTAAGAAGATACCGCTCAGATCCTTCACATGTCATCTCCATGGAAGAAATTGAAGTACAACCGGATTTGACATATGAAGAAGAACCCATACGAATCCTGGCTCGGGAAGTGAAAGAGTTGAGAAATAAGCGGATTCCACTGGTGAAAGTGCTTTGGAGGCACCACAACACCGAGGAGGCAACTTGGGAAAGTGAAGAGACGATGAGGCAACAGTTCCCTCAACTGTTTGCATCAGGTAAATTTCGATGACGAAATTTAAATTAGAGGGGAAGAGTTGTAACACCCTCCCTGTAGCAATTCCATACATTCTACTATTCCGGTGATCGGTGTCAGTTCGGACAGCTAGAACATTCGGAAAAATATTTAAACTAAAGTGAGGAACCATAATTAACTCAAATATTAATAAGAAAAATTTAGAAAAAAATTTTAGAAATAAAATACAACCAAGTTAAATGAGTCGGTGCCCAAGTGATCGGTAACCTAGTGAGAAGTTGCGGTTCTAGCAACTAGGAGCCCTAAACACAGGGAAAAAATCATAAAATAATTTTTGGGACTCCAGAGAAGGGTCATTGAGGTTCCTATGGCATTAGAATGCCAGGAAAATATTTAGAAAAAATTTTCAATCGGTATAGACAATTTTGACCCGTTAAGCCAAACGGAGGGCGTTTTGGTCATTTCGCCTTCAGAGGCGATTTTTGGCCGACTTGTCCAGTTAAGTAAATAATTATTATGATCTAAAATATGAATAAATATTGCTAAAAATTGAATTGAAAATGAGTAGAAAAGAAAAGAAAAGAAAATGAAATAAAAGTCATATTTATGACATGAGCATGATGCAATTAAAATATTTTCACCCAACCAAATTTTGACACATCATTAAAAACTACTTAAACATGAATAAAAGGAGATAAAAATTGAAAAAGTGGACAGCCATCTTCAATCTTTGGGCTGCAGAAACGTTGAGAGAGAGAGAGAGGAGAAAAAAACTCCATGAAAGCTCTTGTTCAAGCTTGATTTTCCCTAAGCTCTCCACCCCAAAACCCTAAACTTCCTTCACAAAAAATTATCCGTAAACCTTAAGGAAGCATAAGGCAGCAGAAATTTGAGGAAATTTTGAAGTTGGGCAAGCCCAAGTTAGGTCACAAGTGAGGTTAGTGCCATTTTTCTTTTTTTCTTTGGATAATCATGTTAAGGCACTAAGTTAGGCTAAGAAATTGTGGGATTTGAAGGGAATTAAGCATGCTAGGGTAGGGGTAAATTTCAGCAGCCTATTGGGAGTGGGAATTTGATTGTTTTGATGGGCTTAGAATGGATTAGAGATGATTTTTGAAGTGTATATACATATTGATAATGAATTAGTGTGTTTAACTAATGCATGTTATGTGAATTGGAATGGGGAATTAGGGTTTTGAAGAGAAATTTGGACTTTGTTTAAGTAATGTTGAATGAACATTCTAAGGGTCAATTAGTGACCATTTGAGGGAAATTGACCATAACTTGGAGTGAATTATAGCATTAGAAAACTGATTTGGTATGCTGCCTAGTGAGAGTAGCAGGTTTGGATGTAAGTCCAGCCTGTTTGGACAGCTACAACATGGGCTGTGTAGGTTCAATTGGTATTTGGCCAATTGGACATGAAACTAGACACTTAATGGCACAACTTTGGTGAAGAAACTATGCCCAAAAGACCAAACCAAGTGGACCAAAAACTTGCCTCAACCCGAGTGTCCTGCAACCAGTTTCTGCAGAATGAGCAAATGAACAGTGATTGTTCAATTGGCCATAATTCAGTGTAGAATGGTCCAATTGACCTGAAATTTTACCAGAAATAAGCTGAGATATAGACCAACAACTTTCATGAAGGAACCTACCCCAAATTATGACCAGAACCTATTCAACAAGAGAGTGGAATTTACTGTTTACTGCACTGTAGATATGGTCAGTTCTGAAATTTTTCAATCCGGCCAGTTGTGGTTTTTGGACCATAACTTGAGCTAAAAAACTCGAATTGGAGTGATTCAAAAAAAGAAATTCAACTAGACAAAATAAGGAACAACTTTCATGTTTATCATTTTCTCAAATTCCCACTGCAACAGTAACTAATGGAACAGTAAAAATAGGATATAAAAACTGAAAATTCTGCTCCATTAATTTTAAACTTAGAAATGGTATTAGTAATCAATGCCAACAAATTTTGAATGCAAAATGTGGTATGTTGGGAGTGTTAAAACCAATGTACCTATTTTCTATACAAAAGTCAACATTTTTGTTGACTAATGAAGGGAATAGTAACACCAAAACTTGAATTTCAAAAGTTGAAAGATTCCAAAGTGACAAATGCCCTAGTATACCTAACAAGTTTGGTTTGGATAGTTTGGCATGCCAATAGGGTTCAGTTAGTAGTACTGCACATGGCATTATGCCATACTGTGATTTCATGGCTTTTAGCCATTTTGACCTTGTATTGAGATTTGGCCTTGTGCTTGATGTTATTACAGCTTGTTAGCTGTTTTGTTGCACACCGGGAGATACATATGTGATCGATGGTGTGACGGCCCGAGGTACTTGATACCCAGTGCGGTTTACGTTTATCGATCCGATCGTCGGTATAGGTTACTTAGGCAACAAAAAAATGAAAGTGGATAAATGTAATGAAATAACGAATATAACCAGTACAAAATAAGTACGACTATAAATACTCAAAGAAAATTTACTTACAAAGAGACATTAATACATTCACTACATATTTATTTTATGTTATTTCTTTTTATTATATTATTGGCACCACTAAGCATTATTGCTTAGCGCGTTGCTTTTGCCACGCGTAGGTTCCGAGATCTGACCAGAGCCGGTAGACCACAGACTGGGTGAGACCTCCTGCAGCTCTGCATAGTGTCTATGTCACCTCACCATCTTCAGTGCATTGGTAGGACACTAGGTTTCATTTTGGTATTTTGTAACTAACTTTTATTTTCTTTTGTGTAAATGAAACTTATGTAATGTATTTTGATGTTCATGTAAATAATGAAAATTGTGATTATGAATGGAAAAATTTGAGTATTTACTTATTGCTTATATATGAGTACCATGAGAAATGAATGATTGAGAAATGGAGATGTTATTGAAAATGAAAATTTTATTGAGATTGTGATATTGGAGTTTGAGAATGATTGAATATGATTATTGGAAGTGTTTTTCACAGGTTCCGAAGAATTGTTTTCTCCATTTTTAGCCGGTACTCTGCCGAATTTTCTATAAAATTTTTGGAACCTCAAATAAATTATAATTTCAATAAATGACTTAAATAAATTATATTTCACAAGTTATATTCAAAACTATGATAAAAAAAAAATTAATTAAGGAAGAATAAAAATGATTAAGATAAAATAGAGTGTTCCGGTACTCCGTGTGACATATCTTACTCGGATATACTGTAGACGGGTAAGGGGTGTCACACGTCTACTGTATAGCCTAGTAAGATATGTCACACAGTGTACCTGAACACCTTATTTTAATTCAACTATTTTTATTCTTCCTAATTTATTTCTTTCATAGTTATGAAGTATAATTCGTGAAATATCATTCATTTAAGTCATTTATTGAAATTATAATTTATTTGAGGTTCCGCAAATTTTATAGAAAATCCGGCAGAGTGCCGGCTAAAAATGGATAAAACAGTTCTTTGGAACCTGTGAAAAATACTTTCAAAATTTTCAATCAATCCGAAACTCCATTTCATCAACAAAATCGCAATATTTCTCATATATACTCCCATTCTCATTCATTCATTTCATATGAAATTCATATAAAAGTCATAAATAAATATTCACTTGTTTATTCATAAACACAATTTTCGTAACTTACATCAATACTAAAATACATTACGTAAGTCTTAATTACACATGAGAAAATAAAAGTTAATTACAAAATACAAAAATAAAACTTAGTGTCCTACCAATGCACTGATGACAGAGAGGTGACACGGACACTATGCAGAGCTTCAGAAGATCTCACCCAGTCTGTGGTCTACTGGGCTCTCGGTTGGTCTCTCCAGAACCTATGCATGGTAAAAAGCAATGCATTAAGCAATAATGCTTAGTGGTGCCAATAATAAAATAAAAAGAAATAATAGAAAATAAATATGTAGTGCATGTCCTGATATCTTATGCAGACAATTTTTCGATCATTATTGGTAATCTTATTTATTTTGTAGTTGTTATATTCATAATTTCATTAAATTTATTCACTTTCATTTTTTGTTGCCCAAGTAACCTATACTGGAAGACTGGACTGGATAAACGGGTAAACTAGCACTGGGTATCTAGTACCTTGGTCCATCACACCATCGGTCATATATGCATCTCCCAGTGTGCAACAGAACAGCTAATAAGCTGTAATAACATTAGGCACAAGGCCAAGTATCAACACAATGTCAGAATGGCTAAAAGCCATAAAATCACAGAATGGCATAATGCCATGTGCAATACTGCTAACTGAACTCTATTGGCATGCTAACCTATCCAAACCAATCTTTCTAGGTGTATTAGGGCATGTTACACTTTTAAATTATACAATTCTTGAAATTTAAGTTTAAGTGTTACTATTCATTTCATTAGTTAGCTAAAATGTTGACTTTTGCTTAGACAATAGGTACATTGGTTCTAATACTCCCAACATACCATATTTTGCATTCTAAAATTGTTGGTATTGGTTGCCAATATCATTTCTAAGCTTAGTGTTAGTTATTCAAAATTTTCAGATTTCAAGCCTCATATTTACTATTCCATTGGTCATTTATACATTAGGAATTTGGCAAAATTGTCTTTATGAAAGTTGTTCCTTATTTTGTCTAGTTACATTTCCTTTTTAGAATCACTCTATTTGGAGTTTTGTAGCTCAATTTATGGCCTAAACACCATAACTGGCCGGATTGGACAGAATCTAAAATTCTGGGCAAAACTGGTTCAGCCAGATTTGGTAACCTAAGTTTGGCTGGCAATTTGCCTAGGTTATGGTCAAAATTTGGATTTGTGTTCTTCATGAAAGTTGTAGGTCTATGTCTCAGCTTTCTGATGGTAAAATTTCATGTCAATTGGACCTTTCTACACTGAGTTATAACCAAATGAATAAACACTGTTTATTTGGTCATTTTGCCTGTGCAGAATCACGAGTCACCGGATTAGGGCAATTTTTAGGTCAACTTGGTTTAGTTTTCTGGGCAAGGTTTCTATACCAAGGTTGTGCCATTATGTGTCTAGTTTCATTTCCAATTGGCCTTGCACCAATTGAACCTCTACAACTCCATTTATAACTGCCCAAACCTGCTGGACTCATGCTCAGTCCTGCAGGTCAGCCAAGGCAGCTCACCCACACTCAAATGCCAAGCCTCAACTCACTTCATTTCCTCATCATACACATTCAAATGGTCACTAATTGACCATTACAAGGTTAATGAACCATTATATGAGCAAACCCTGATATTGTTCACGTCCAAGTTTTCAAGTTCCATTTATGCATTACACTTGCCTTACACTTGTACTTAAATGTTCAATCACTCATCTCATGTCAAGGGCAGCTCATAAACCCTTTGCTTCAAGAAAATTCATCAAACCCTAACCATCCCTAAGCTGCCAAAATTGTAGGGATGAATATACATAAATTTTATTTTATTTTTCTTACAATTTCCACTTATCTCATGGCATTAAACATGAATTAAACAAGAAAGGGAGCAGATTGGTCACTAACCGCAACTTCCCACTGGGTTACCCATTGCTAGGGCACCGGCTCATTTAACTTAGTTGTATTTGTAGCACCCCTAATTGCATAGCCTGGTATATTTCACTGTTTCGGTGACCGGTGTCGATCCGGACAATTAAGTGGATTAGAACCACACTTAAGACAACTAGAGAAGCTATAAACACAAATAATTAGTAATGTCCAATTAGTTATGTATAAACAAGAAAAACAGAATATAAGAAGTTAAACGAGTCGAGAGTCATGGCGATGGGTAACCTTCTCGGGAACGACTATGAAGTCATTTTAAACTCAAATTTCGAACCGTAAAAAGTGACGCTACGGTCCTTAGGACCCTTATGAACACAATGGAAAAGAGAAAATCGTGAAAAAGAACTGTTAAACCAGTCAAATAATTAGGTCAGGGAGCCGGAAGAAATATTATATTATTTGCAAACCGGGATGAACCGGTGAGGGGTAATTTGGTCAATTGACCCCAAGAGCTGACTCCTGACCTAACTGTTAAATAAAATTGGAGAAAAAAAAACTTCATGATCGAGAATTAAATTAAAGAACTAATAGAAAAAAAAAGAAGAGAAAATGAAAAAGGTGTAGGGAGATGACATCATGCATGACATCATGCATGATGCCATAAAGAATATAATTAATAATTTTACTTTAATTGAATTTTGGTCTTCTTAAGACATAAAAGAAAAGAAAAAAAAATAAAACACAAAAGTCTTCTTCAAAAACATCACTCTCCCTCTCCCACACCAAAACCTCCATTAAAGCTAAATTTTGAGCTTGCATATTATAAGATTTCACTATAGAAAAGTAAGCCACCATAGTTAAAGCTTGTCTAGGCAACTTGAGAAGAAGATTGGTCATCAAAGAAAGAAGAAAAGAAGAATGAAAATTGGAGAAAAGGAGAGTTAGAAGTTGCTACACAAAGGTTAGTGATTTAAGTTGCAAATGAGTTTATTGCTTGTGTTTATAACTTAGTTAACTTAGAAAAATGCTTAAAATGAAATAAAAATTTGTTGAGGGACCATGAATGATTTTCAGCCAGCATGTATATGGGAGTATATTTGCATGGTTTGATAGATTTAATTGGGTACATAAACCTTAGTTAGTTGAATGACTGTGGTTAGAGGCATGGAATCAAGTAAATGCATGAGGTTAGTGAATTAGGGTTTGGACATTAGGGTTTAGAGACCAAAAATGTGAAAAAATTATAAATGGTGTCTTTGACCTAATGTGAAATGAAAAATAGTCATTTGTGACCAAATAAGGTGTGTTAGAAGTGTTGGAATTAAAAGCCAATTCGGATTGGATAAGGTCATGTGCTGGCAACATGACCAAAATTTCCTTTGAAGGATCAAAAATGAAATTTTACAAGTCCAATGGATATGGGACCAATTGGGTATTGACATAGGCACTAAATGACACAATTTTCATTTAGGAAGCCTGCCCAAAAGTGACTAAAACCTAGTGAACAAAGTGATCAAGTCGAAAAATCGCAGTTGCCCTACACAACTTGACCAAATGAACAGTATTTATTAATTTGATCATAACTCGAGCTAGACAGGTTAAAATGACCTGAAATTTTACCAGTAGTTAGATGAGATATAGACCTAAAATTTTCATGAAGAACACCAACCCAAATTATGCCATTAACCCAATCAAATTACTAAGCCAAGTTGGGTCACTGAATCTGCAGACTGCAGATTTGCCATTTGAATAGTAAAGTTTCAATGGCTATAACTCTCTCTAGAAAACTCCGATTTAAGTGATTCTTGAACCGATGGAAACCTAAGGCATAGTAGAACATTTCATATGAAGAAAGTTAGACCAAATTATGGACCTAACTCGATCAAATTGCTGAACGAACTTAGAATTAATAATTTGCCAGAATAAAAAATTCTGCAGCATGAACAGTAAATGTAATTTGCTTATAACTTGAGCTAAAAAACTCCAATTGGGTTGATTCAAAAAGGAGAATAAACTTAAGACAATAAGGAACATTTTCTATGAAGAAAGTTTTGCCAAATTCTAACAGTAAACTAACCAATGAAACAGTATAAGGACACCAAAACTAAAAATTTGGCAATTTTGCCTAAAAGACCTAAGTTTTGAGAAAATGACCAAAACCAACAAGTTTAGTGACCAAAATGTGGTATGTGGGTGAAGTTAGAATTCCCATACCTATTAAGCCTTAGAAAGGCAATAATTTGACTTGAATAGTGTAGTGAATAGTAACCCAAAACACAAAAATTTAAGGAACGTCGAGTTTAACACGTTAGAGCTAGGTAAAAGTGAAGTTAAATTTATTTTTGGATTTATGTTAAGTTATGGTACTGAAACACTATAAAATTGTGCATTTCAGTTGAAAAGAATACCGGAAAAGAACCCGAGGAACCGAGTCGAGGCCAAGAGGCGGCTCGCTTGAGGTTTGTGCACAACATCACTATGCTTTAAAATTCATTGAAAATGAGAATGAAATATGCATTTTACTTTTGTTTTGAATTGTTGAAAGTTTATTGTGACCTTATTTATGATGTTTTGATTTAAATTGTGAAAGTTATTGTGTATTTGAAATGACAATGTTTAGCAAATTGTCAAAATAAGTTTTGAAACCACAGTGTCATGACCATATATTTGAACACCTCACTAGCATGACTAGTAGGGGTAATTAGTTTCGAATTTTGATTCCTTCTCTGGAGAAGTGTTGAGGTGTGCTAGTAGAAGAGGATGTGAATGGATATCCATATATTTGAGCTAGCTAGCTTTGTGATGTGATTTCTCTTTAGCCTCTGGCTATTGAGATTTTATTTGTTTCGAATGGCATGATCTAACTGTGGGTTTTATGAAATGTGTTTTGATACTTTGAAATGAACTTGGTTTGCATTTAAAATCTCATAATGCATGATTTGTACTTAATTCTCATGTTCAGCCAAATTTTTGAATAAATGTGATTTAAGTTTTGCATAAAGATTATTTTAGTATGTTGTGCACCACTGAGTCCTAGTACTCAGCGATAGCTTCTATTGCTGTCGCAGATACAGAGACTAGAGGAGCAGCAGATGAGCTGCTGAGGTGTGAGGAGCTATCAGCTTGAAGTCACCGGGTATAATTTATACCCTAATTGTAAATATTTCTTTTGATGTATGTATTGCATATAAATGTATGGACATGTAAATGGGTCTTAAGCAGCTTGTACAAAATTAGTATGAAGTCTGTAATAAAGTTTAGTTTGCATTTCTTTTGATGTAAATTTTGTCAGAATGTATATAAATTGTTTTGTCTCTAATGAAATATGAGTACAACTATTTTATTTAATTTGAATAAAATGTATTGCTAGTATCCTGAGAATTATTGAATTTTGAACTTAAGAAATTGATTGAAATGATTGTGGATTTGTTGAAATTGATTGAGTTTGATTGTGAAATTGAAGTAGTGATTGAGAAAAATTTTTAGAAGTGCTTTTTACAGGTATTGAAGAACTGTTTTCTTAAAATACAGACAGAACTCTGTCAAAATTTTTATAAAATTTGCGGAAAAATAAAATGGGCTAAAATTTCCAACTAGCTTTCAACTTAATTACATGTTTTAAATACTTATTAGTAAATGCTCACCACTTGTTAAAAGTAAGAAAATTGTTTTAAAATCCCTTGTAGGGTACTTAATGAATTATCGGTAGGTGAAGTTCGGTAGTTCATTAGGTAGTCTACAGGAACATGTCATGTCTTATAGAGGGGTAAGGTGTGACAGTATTTTATTTCTACAATTTTTCCTAAATTTTTCTTATTAATATTTGAGTTAATTATGGTTCCTCACTTTAGTTTAAATATTTTTCCGGACGTTATAGCTGTCCAGATCGACACTGGTCACCGAAATAGTAAAATGTGCGGAGTTGCTACAGGGAGGGTGTTACACAAATAATTTTTAAAAATTAAGATTTGAATATGATTCAAACTAATTTAAAAATTCAGATTTGAATCACATTCATACAACTTTAAAAATTCAGATTTGAATCACATTCAAACAACTTTTAAAATTCAGATTTGAATATCATTCAAATAATTTATAAAATTCTGATTTGAATTAAAATTTAATTGTGTGATTAAAACTCTAATTAAACAATTTAATTAGACATAGGATGAGCTTTTAGATCATACAACAATTGCAAATTAAAAAGCCAAACCTTGCGCACACCATTAGAGGCCACAAAGTGTGCGCACCAATGGTGTTGGTCACCAAGCCGCCACTTTTCATTGCAACCAGCAATGGATCTATCATCTCATGATCATACCACACAATTAAATCATATAATCAACAATCTAAATAGCAAATATAGTGGCTCTGATACCAATTGAAGGAGCGGAAGCATGCAAAATACAAGTTTAGATCATTGAAATTCAAAATTTTTCATCTAGGGTCACATGCATCATGCAAGATTCATTTTTATCTATTTGATTTCAATGATAAACAACATATTAAAACTCTTTTAATATATTTTTGGATCTACAATTACCATTGAAGATTTTAAAATTAATTAGATTAACTTTAAGAACCCTAGATTAGATCAAAACAAGTGCACTAATCACTTGATGCACTGCAGTGTGTTTGGCACCTTTGGGATGCGTCTTTAGGACACCAGATGTTATCCCTCTAGCTTTTCCACACCAAAATCACCTATGGCAGCCCTTGAACAGCTTCCAAAGCTTTTTCTATGAATTAGAAAATTAAGTTTTGCCTTTTGAGAGATTAGAGATGTAAACAGAACACTAGAAACAATTTCTAGTATTTTTAATTCAAGAGATTGTTTGCTAATCTCTTTGAATTGATGCGAGATGAAGAAGAAGAGAAGGGAGAAGTCTCCAAGGTAGCGGCACAAAGAGAAAGGCTGTAGCTTGTTATGTTTTTCTTTTCATAACAACACTTACATAGCTAGGTTACCACTTAAAACCCTTGCCACATGTCACCTTCTGATTGGCTTTAGGTCTAATTGACCCAATCACATTGTGTCAAGTGTCAAACCTCTATTTAATCTTAATTTTAATCATCTTACATGATTAAAAGATATTTGGCAAGCTTATGTGTAGTGCCATGTGTCACCATGTCATGGTGCTGAAGGAGCTGAAGCATGAAAAACACAAGTTTATACCATTGAATTCAAAAATTTTTACCTAGAGTCACATGCATCTTGCAAGATTTATTTTTATCTATTTGATTTCAATGATAAAAAACATATTAAAACTCTTTTACTATGTTTTTGGATATGTATTTGCCATTTAAGATTTTAGAATTAATCAGATTAATTTAGAACCCTAGATTAAATCAAGAACAAATACACTAACCTCTTGATGCACTGCAGCGTATTTGTGCCTTTTGGATGCGTCTTCAAGACACCAGATGTTGTCCCTCTAGCTTGTCCACACTAAGTTCACCTATAGTAGCCCTTGAACAGCTTCTAAAGCTTTTTTCTATTAATTAGAAAATCAAGTTTTGCCTTTTAAGAGATTAAAGATGTAAACAGGACACTAGAAACAATTTCTAGTATTTTTAATTTAAGAGATTATTTGCTAATCTCTTGGAATTGATGAGAGATGAAGAGGAAGAGAGAATGGGAGCTTCAAGGGTGGCGGCACAAAGAGGAGGCAACAACTTGTGTTATTTTTCTTTTCATAACAACACTTATATAGCTAGGTCACCACTTAAAACCCTTGCCACATGTCACATTCTGATTGGCTCTAGGTTTAATTAACCCAATCACATTGTGGCAAGTGCCAAACTTATATTTAATCTTAATTTTAATCATCTTACATGATTAAAAAATATTTGGCAAGCTTATGTGTAGTGCCATGTGTCACCATCACATGGTGCCACATGTCACCCTGTGAAATGACCAAAATACCCCTCTGTCTTAATTTTGAGTTCTCAACCCAAAATAATTATTTCTCTTCTTCTAATCAATTTATATCAAATATAAATCAATTAATTAATCTTTATTAATTAATTTCTCATTAATTAAATTCATATTTAAATACTTTAAATATAAATTTAACTTATACTATACATCCAATAATCTAGATTTGGTTTCAAGTCATGCTAGGGACTTTGCAATCTAATTATAAACCAAACCTATTTAATTAATCAATTAAACTATTAAATTAAATAATTAAATAATATTTAATTAGGTGATTACTTGTATATATGTGATTACTAGAATCTCTCTGTTACAAAATCCCAACTCAAGCTGGAGTCATGGTTTATGTCAAACCCCATTTGCTATGAATATTATGTTCTCTTTAATTCTAGTTCTTAATTAAAAGATTTTCTCATCAGAAACTCTTTTCTGATTAAATCTATCTATTTTGGCTAGAAACTTGAAACATCAAGAATAATTAAATGAACATAGGATTTTATCTCTATTTACTTAGAGGAACAGATTCCATCTTGATTAACACCTACCTCCATATATAACTAGTAGGAGCCAACACATGCCCATATACCCACACACACTATAAGTATGAAAGTAGTATCAAACTCAAACTAACTATATACAAGACAACTGTGCTATCTCAGGTCTAAAGATTATATGCAATGATATGATTTATGACAATACATTGACAAGAGTAAACTCCATGTGCTTGTCATACGTGTTACTAGTTTAGCCTACTTATCATGTATAAGTGCTTATCATGTTCGTCATATAGCATGAGACTCACCATTCCATCTTATTTATATCTCATATAAATAACTTGGGAACAAACATGAAAACAATCTTTCTAGATAAGTCATATCCTTATTGTGAAGTATCCTCGATTGTGAACCTATTTATGATACTTTGTACTAGAAATACTGTCACTCATATTTTTAACAACTTAAGAATAGAATTTCAAACAAAATATCAATGGACCTTTTCTATTACACATAAATATATTATGTAAACGGAAAAGTGGAAATGCCTTTTATTAATAAAAACATGTACAAGATACATACTAAATGATATGCTCTAGGGCATACTACTAACAGGTGCCACATGTCACCCTGTGAAATGACCAAAATACCCCTGTGTCTTAATTTTGAGTTCTCAACCCAAAATAATTATTTCTCTTCTTCTAATCAATTTACATCAAATATAAATAAATAAATTAATTAATCTCTATTAATTAATTTCTCGTTAATTAAATTCATATTTAAACACTTTAAATATAAATTTAACTTATACTATACATCCAATAACTTAGATTTGGTTTCAAGCCATGCTAGGGACTTTGCAATCTAATTGCAAACCAAACCTATTTAATTAATCAATTAAACTCTTTAATTAATTAATTAAATTATATTTAATTTGGTGATTACTTGTGTATGTGCGTGACTTACTAGGCTCATCACTAATTGGCAATGAGACATGATATCAACTCTTAATATCATCAGAACTCTTTCTTACCTTAAATGATTTCTCTATATCATTTTATACACCTCATAGACCATGGTTAACACCTAGCATAGCATGCCATGGCCATCCAATTAGTAATAAGATTTACCTTAAATGAACCTATAATCATATGTTGCCATGCACTAGAATATCTCTGTTACAAAATCCCAATTTGAGCTGGAGTCATGGTTTATGTCAAAACCCATTTGCTATGAATATTATATTCTCTTTTAATTCCAGTTCTTGATTAAAAAGATTTTTCTCATCAAAAACTCTTTTCTGCATAAATCTATCTGTCCTGGCCAGGAACTTGAAGCATAAAAAACAATTAAATGAACATAGGATTTTATCCCTATTTACTTAGAGGAACAGATTCCATCTTGATCAACACCTAACTCCATATATAACTAGTAGGAGCCAAAACATGCCCATATACCCATACACAGTATAAGTATGAAAGCAGTATCAAACTCAAACCACCTATATACAAGATAATTATGCTATCTTAGGTCTAAAGATTATATGCACTAATATGATTTATGACAATGTATTGACAAGAGTAAACTCCATGTGCTTGTCATAAGTGTCACTGGTTCGGCCTACTTATCATGTATAAGTACCTATCATATTTGTTATATAGCATGAGACTCACCATACCATCTTATTTATATCTCATATAAATAACTTGGGAACAAACATGAATACAATCTTACTGGATAAGTCATATCCTTATTGTGAAGTATCCTCGATTGTGAACCTATTTATGATACTTTGTGCTAGAAGTACTGTCATTCATATTCTTAAAAACTTAAGAATCGAATTTCTAACAAAATATCAATGGACCTTTTCTATTACAAATAAATATATTATGTAAACGAAAAAGTGAAAATGCCTTTTATTAATAAAAGATGTACAAGATACTTACTAAATGATATGCTCTAGGGCATACTACTAACACACACTTGGAGAAGGATATTGGCAGCTGAAAGAGAAAGATTTGAAGAAGTTTTAGCAAGCCCCAACAAGAGGTAAGTGTCCATTTTCTTCCCTTGCTTAATTAAAACTTGTGTTGAGGTTATGGGTAGTATTTTGGGTGAAGAAATTTGAAGAAATGGTTGAGTTATGGGACTATCCATTTTTGGCAGCCATGATTGTTGAAGAAACTTGATGTATTTTCACTTGTATTTGATGGGTAATGAGGTTAATTAAAGTGCTTAAATGTATAAGAGCTTGATTACCATGTGTATCTGTGAATTGTACATTAAAAGTGAGGTTAGGAAGTCAATATGGGAGATTGAAGTATATGTGTAAATTCGGTAGCCTTGTGATGCATGGTAGAGTGTTTAAATTCATGAAATAGTTTAGTGAATTATGGTTCCAAGGATGGCAGAATGTATATATAATTATTGGTGGAAAATTAGATGTATTAATGAGAGGTATTCATTTGTAGGTATTGTTGAAATTGAACTTTAAAATTCTGAGTTGTAATTGATGTATTGTGAATTGTTATATTCTGCCCAAGTTGACCTAAATGTGATGTGTTGAGTGGTTATGGTTTAGTACCAATTCAGAATTTGGTAGAGAAGTGGACTTATAACAAGGTTAATGTGTATGTGGACTGGTGTTTGAGAGACATATAAAAGGGCAATATGTGTTTTAGCCTATAAATAAACTTGTGTGATTCCAATTGGTATGAGGCCAATTGGAGGTGAAACTAGGCACAAAATGTGCCAACTTTCATATTGAAAGCCTACCTAAATTCTATTCGAAAAGTGACATGAAGATTGACCAAATCCAGTTGGTGATTTTGCAAACCTGAAAATTGACCATTTGAACAATAGTCAGTATTTTGGCCATAACTCACTCAAAACAGGTCCAAATGACATGAAATTTATACCATGGAAAGCTTAGACATAGAGCTACAACTCTTATGAAGACACCAAAGCCCAGAAATGACCAGAACCAAGTCAAAATGCTTGCACAAGTTGGGTTACAAAAACTGACTGAATTGACTTTGACCTAAAAATGACCTAAACTTTGCAATATAAGTGCAACTTAACCAGTATTAGTAAAATGACCATAACTTGGTCCATAGAACTCCAAATGACATGAAATCAGTCCCAAAATTTCAATAATACATAGATCTACAATATTGGTAATTTGACCAAAACCCAAAAATCAAGGGAACTAGGTCAATTAACTTGATTAAGTTGGCACACTAAATCTGGAATTAGCATATTTGACCATAAAATCCAGAAAATTCAAATAAGCGTATCTTCCACCGAAGTGTCCAATTTAAATGAGCTATACCAATCTGGAAAGCTAAGAAAGAGACCTAAAACATTGTTTTAGATAACTTCCTCAAATTATAAATGTATAAGGTTAGAATTTAAGGTCAAATCCATTGACCTAATTGAGGACTATGCCAATATAGGACCTTTGAGTCCAAGTTAACAATTTGTCTATAAAGAATTCTATAAGGCTTGAAAAATGGTAAGCAAAATTTTTGGTTGCCCCTAAGACATAGAGAAACAATACTTGTGAAGAATGCTAGACCTCAATGTGATTACAAACAGTCCAAATAAATTAATAAAATTAGAACCGAAAATGCCTAAAAAGGAAACTAAAACTTAGACTTGACCTAGTTATGGTTAATTGACCATAACTTGAGCTATACAACTCCAAATGGAGGGATTTAAAAAGGAAATTAAAGAAGACACAATGAGAAACAATTTAATAAAGAGAAATTTGTTAAATTTACATTGTAGCTTGATCCAATAGATAGTAAACATTGGCTATGAAATGGAAAATAGCAATAAGATTTAAAATAAAATTGGTAACATATACCAATACTTAGAGACTGTAAAATGTGACAAATTTGGAACATTAAAATTAATTCACTTAGTGTGTATTAATGGTCAACATTGTAGGTTGACTAATGAAATGAATTAAAGGGAATAGTACCAAGAAAATTTAGATATTGGATTTTATTGTTAGAAACAAGTTAACTGAGTACTGAAACACTTTAAATCATGTGTTTGATTGAAAAGGATATTGAGAAACATAAGAAATATTGAGTAAAGGCCTAGAGGCGACTCAAATTAGGTTTGTGCACAATACTTTTTATATTCACGCTTTTACTAGAAAATTTATTTGAGAAAAGTTTATTGCCTATTTTAGAAATGGAAATTTGAAAATGAGGTTTGTTTGATTGTTGCCTGAATTACAATTGAACATTATAGTTTTAAATTGTGTTTGTGCACAATAACTTTAAATTATCATTTTTCCATTGAAAACTTGATTAGTATGCATTGTGTTAATTATGAGTTTCGATAACTATTGTGTTGCCACTTTGTGAATGGAAAAATGACTTTGGAAATTGATCATGTTTTGCATGAAATATTTGAATAATATGATTTGAAATTATTTTTGATTCACACTTGGCATGGCAGTCCCTTACTCTGTTCCTCCTCCACTTGTGGGGTTGAGTTTGATATTTGATTATTTTCCTCCCTCTATGGCTTGCCAGTCTGAGGTGAGTTTGGATGAGTACTCATTAGCTAACTAGCCACCTCCCTCATTGATTTTGATTAGTGGGGTGAGTTTGTCTTGTCGTGGTGTACAACACAACATATTCGGAAAATTTTGTGTCATGACCTAAGTTATATTATTGATTGGCAACACTGTGTTTATTAAATTGTTTGATCAAATTTGTGTTATATGAGCTTTGAAAATTGTGACATGAAATTGTGAATTATTTGAATTGTAAATTATCAATAAAAGTTTTATATACCGCATTTTAAATTATTATTGTGCACTACTGAGTAAATTTTACTCAGCGATAGCTTTTTCATTACTGTCGCAAGTAGACAGACAAATAAAGCAAAGAGAGTAGGTCGCTTGTAACTTCGCTTTGAGATTTTGCGGGTATATTGAGTATACACTTCCTTGTAAATATTGTTGTAATGTATGTGAATGTATTGTCGCAATGTGATTTTTCGGTAGCCCGGACGATCACTCACCGAAGTGTGAAAGAGTGATGAGTCGCCACCTTAGTTTTGAGGTAAACTAAAGAAAAACATTTGAGAAGTTAAATTAAAAATGAAACCACTTCAAAACAGAGATTCTAAGTTAGGGGTCCGTAAACGGGTGGGGAAGGTGTTAGGCACCCCACCTCGTCCCTTAATAAGGTTAAGTAGATTGAATTCTGCGTACTTTACAAATTAGTTAGAAGGGCTTAGCGGCAATGTTAATCCTTTTGGTAGAAGGAATGTTTGATTTTTCACTAAATTTGGATCACCCGGATACATAAGTAAATGAGACAACCTTAGTGAGCAGTGTGAGAATCGGATAAGAACTCTCCTCCGATCTTTTTAAGTTGTTCATTAAAATTTTGAGGAGACCGGATAAGAACCCTCCTCCGGTCTCTTTTAAGTTATTTATTTGAGTTTTGAGGATGAGACCGGATAAGAACTCTCCTCCGATCTCTTTCGATGTTTATTAAAATTTGAGGTTGAGACCGGATAAGAACTCTCCTCCGATCCCTATTTAATGTTTATTAAAATTTTGAAGGGAGACAGGATAAGAATCCTCCTCCGATCTCTTTTAAGTTATTTATTAAAATTTTGGGAGAGTGACCTGATAAGAACCCTCCTCCGATCTCCTTTAGAGTTATTTATTAAAATTTTGAGAGGAGACCGGATAAGAACCCTCTAGATCCCTACTTAATGTTTATCAAAATTTTGAAGGGAGGCGGATAAGAACCCTCCTCCGATCTCCTTTAAGAGTTGACTTAAAACTTTTAGGCAAGGATAGGATAAGGACTCTTGACCCCTTCTATTTTGATGAGACTCGGACAAAGACTTTTCCGACCTTTAAAAATTTAACCACACTACGGGTCTTAAGAACCTAAAACTAAAATTCGACCTTCAAAAATGCGGGATAAGGTTTATGGATATCCCGTGGCTGAGCAGGGAACACTAGACTTGATTCAGACCTTTTCATGTAGTCATTTTACCAATATCTATTAATGAACGATCCACTCTGTTTCGTTTACTTTGGTCTTATTCCATTTCATGACATCTTTGTCGAATTGCTGTTTACGTCGGCCTAATAGTTCGGCTATCTTCCTGACGTGTTATTCAGGTCCTCTTTTTAAAGGAGACCTCTAAGTTGCAGCTACCTACGTTTACCCAACCATTTACATACTACAAAGAGTCAGAAAAGCGGTTTTGAAATGACGGAGATCAATAAAATGAAGCGATCACTAAAAATGATTTGAGAGTGACTTTCTTTGGGATTGCTTGTGCGAGAAATGGTCTAGATGTAAGAAGAACAAGGAAAATGCGGAAATAAACGTAGGCGCTTAATAAAGCGAGAACATGAACTCTTATAACAATATTTTCTCTTGGGTTCTCTTGTACAAAATACCCTTGAAGAAAGTTGTAGATGTATGAAGAACAAAGGAAGTGCAGGAAACAAACGTAAACAGTAGTGTGAACTCTTACCTGTGAGTAGCCAAATAAAATGAAATAACGGTGAATAGGTAAACAATCATGGCGGATTGATCAGACTGAGAGAAGATGTCTTTCGTGAAACAGAGAGATGCTTTAGCTAAAAGGTAGCAGGGTAAGAACCAGGTGAAAGGAAGTTGAGCTTGAGCAGGAGGAAAGGAAAGCGAGAGATGATGAGAGTATGACGGATAATGAACAAGCTGGAAATGTAGATTTGCAAGATTCAAACTCTTTTTCAATAAAAAAATCATGAAAACTATTTTCAATAGTATTTTTAATCACTACAAAGCAATGAGTAACAAAGTGAATGAAGTTTCGAGTTCCTCCACGATAATAGCGACCTCTTGCCTATATTTTTGTCCCCCTTGAGCAGTTTTCATGCGGTATTTATAGGAATCGGGTGCTCCCATGAAGGGTCGGGATTCATTTTGAGGAGATGGAGGGTCGATTTTTGAAGTACATGATCGGATGTTCGGGAATTAAAGAGAATCAAAGCGAATGGTGAGATCGCTTCTCAAAGTATTTGTCCTTTTCCTCTTTTAATCCGACGGTCTTGAATCCTCTTGTCGGACGATCGAGGTGAGAGTGAAAACGCTGGTATTATCATCTTCTCTTTTGATCCAAGGGTTCGGATTCATCCTTACAAGTGAGATCAACGGTGGAGATTGGGATGTCTGAGGTGTCATGACATACCACAGCACTGTCGGCATTGCGAGGCGATTCTTAGGCGTGCGGTGGAGATCTCGTGCGCCATGCTTTAACTACCTCGGCTCGATTCGGCGACGGTTATTGGAATTTGTCTTATTCTTTTTGTCTTCCGATCCCTCCCTAGCTCCTATTCCGATCTCTCATGCGATCTCCTATCTCGATCTCTTTTATCCCTTGATCGATGCAGATTCGGTCCAAGCATTAATTACATCTCGATTTTGAAGCGTCGCCGTTTTCCTTCGACATTAAATGCCCATTTTCCCCTATATATACCCCTGTTGATAGTGGCATTTCCTTCATTCGATTTTCTCTCTTTCTCCTTGTTTCTTAGTTCTAGCTGTTCGGGAAAGTTAGGCTACAAGCGTGGTTTTGATCCTCTTCCGATGGAATTCCCTATTCCTCGATGAAAATTCTGATCCGATGATTGGATGGTCCTAATTGACGATGGTGAGAGAAGCTGGATTTGACCGATCCGTATGCGGGCTTGGTTGTACCGATCTCGAGTTGCTCAACCGAGTTCATTGGCTTCTCATCACATTGAGTGTTCGGCAATGATCGATCCACATTGGGTGTTAAATGGGTAGTTAAGCTTCGGTCGGCAATATCCTTGGGATCGATTATAAAGCGATCCTTAGATCACACAGGAGTATCCTTGGGATTAGTTATAAAGCGATCCTTAGATCACTGGGAGTATCTTTGGGATCGATTATAAAGCGATCCTTAGATCGACCTCTTGAGATAGGATTTTCACTGGTCTCTAGAGATCGCCCAAATGATGTAATGTGTCAATGTAATCGGATCTCTAGAGATCACCCAAATGATGTAGTTAGTCCTTTATTGTAATCCGATCCTAGAGATCGCCCAAATGATGTAATCCGATCTTTTTGGAAATAAAAGTCTTGTTTCTCCAATTATTATCTTATTGATTATTTTCCGATCTCTGATATATTTGTCCGATCTGATTCTTTACCTGAATGACACTTAACTGATTCCTTATTTTAAAATGTTTAACTCATTATGCCGATCTCTGATTAACCGATCTCAGAACATTCGGATGTTTGAGAAAAGTGTCAAAACAGCTGTCCACTCCCACCAATCGATGCGCTGCCTAGAACCTCGCGAGCATTAAATGCTCGGACTAGTATAAATAGGGGCGGGAGGGTTAGCCAGTTGTTCTCTCATTTCATTTTCAGTCTCCTGCTCATAGCTTCGAAGTTCTCTCATTTTCTCCAGTTTCTCCGACGCCGATTAGACTCTGGTAAGGACTTTGATCTTCTTTTTTTGTTTAAGTTCTTTGTTTCTTTTGAAAATGAGCGGTGCCGAAGGTCAGAGAGCGGCGAGCCCTCCTTCCATTGAGTTCTCTTGGTCATCGTCTGATGAAGAAGAGGCAGTCGGGCCAAGCGCGCAACCTGGACCCCTTAGGGTCTCTGCTCCAGGTCGGGGTCGGGTCGTACCATTAAGGCGTACGCGCCCTTCTTCAAGGAGAGAGACCCTTCCTATAGACGAGCTTCCATCGGTTCTTCGGGAATCCGATCTGCAATCGTTTGTTCAAGAATACAACATTTGTCCTGATTCGTTCGAGCTAATCAAGTGCCATGGCGACCTTCGTGTCGATCACTTCTTTGAAGAGAACGACAGGGTTATGGTATATGAGGAACAGTTAAAGGCCGGTCTGAGGTTCCCTCTAGACGATTTCTATAAGGAAGTCCTAAAACTTCACCGAGCATCCATTGTTCAAATTCACCCCAACTCGTGGCGGATCTTGGTAGCTTTCCGAGGTCTATGCCGAGCTAAGGGAATCAGACCTACGGCTAAAGTGTTCGCCAAGCTGCAGGCTAACTCAGAAAGGGCGATGACCACTTTGGTTCTTCAGCGAAGCCTAATTGCGGGCTCTTTTCGATCTGCCCTCGTCTCTTAAGAATTGGAAGAATCGTTTCTTCATTGTGAGGAGCAAAGATCAGAGCCATTTGAGACTTCCCCCACTGGTGGTACCGGGGACCTTTGCTTAGAACCATATTACCACTGAGCGAAGAGGAAAGTTTGATAGTGATGGATCTGAAGAGTGAGGCTGCCACTAAAAAGTATTCTTGTTTGGATTCGGTGGCTGATTTGCACCATTGGTGTTCGGTGCTCATTGGCCAAGACCGTGAACTTCAGCTCTCTAACCTCGGCATCGGTATTTTCTATACCTCGATCTCGGGACCTTAGCGATCTCACTAACCTTTTCTTTGTGCGGTATGGCGGGTGGTGAGGTTCAAGGAAGCGGAAGAAGGAGAGAGATCTCGGAAGATAAAGGAGATAAAGCGTTGAGCGACTCCAAACGCGGTCACGAACCAGGAGATACAAAGTGATCCTCCCCAACCTTGGTCCGCCGACCACCGAAGCTAACCGATCTCCTCCTAGATCGGAGGAGCGACCTCAGACTCTTGCAGTTGTTCCAAGCGGGGAAGGGCCTACTCAAGCTTAGGAGGACCTCTTCTCGGGCGCTCAATCTTGATCATTGCTTGAGGAATAATCGGTTGTCGAGGAGAACTCTGATTTCGCCAAAGTCCTGGGGTCTACCATCTTCTTTCAGGAGGATCGGGACAGGCTATCCCAGAATGGTCTCGACGACATATTGACTCGGACCATGAGCTTAAACGTGGAGTGTCTGGTGAACCAGACCATGATCCGGGAAAGGATTCAGCGCCTGGGTAAGGAGATCGGGAAGAAGAATCAGGAGGTGGATTCCCTCCGATCCCAACTCTCATCCGCTCGGGATTATATATCTCAAGTCGAGGGACGGGCAAAGCTCCATGAAGACCGGTTGGCCGAACAGAATCGTGCTTTGGATGAGAGGGACCGTGCTCTTAAGGAAGTCCAGGTGCTTCACGCCAACGAAGCCGCTCAGGTCGCTCAACTTATAGAGGAACTTGAGGCGAAGGATAAGGAGCTTAAGGAGAAAGACAAGGAGCTTAAGGAGAGGGATGAGGAGATGGTGACGGGAATAGCCGAGGCCTATGTGAAGGCTCACAAGGATCTCTTGGCCGCACTCCAGGAGCGTTACCCAGAAGAAGACTTTTCTTGGATGGCCGATGTGGCTCCTGAGGACAATGATGAAGGCGGTGAGGATGAAGCCCAGGGTGAGAGGGAGAGAGAGTGATCAAATGTAGATCAGTGGGGTGATCCCCAGTAGAATAACTTGTACAAATTATGACATGAAATGAAATGCCTTTTGTTCAATGAATGATTGTGATCGGAAAATTTTAAACCATTGTTTTTCTGAGTATTTGATTGCATGAGCACAGCAAAACAAAAACTAAATGTGATTATTAATCTAAGTATAAAATATAGGAAAGCACTTTTAAAATGACATCGGTAGGGAAGAAATCTTTGAGCAGAACTTGGTGAAAATTTAACTCGAACACTTAAGATCGGAATCGAACCAAAACTTTAGCTCTTAGACTTTGGAAAGGAAGTCGTGATAAAGCGGTAGGAAAAGATCTAGTGCCAGTTCATTTTATTCATCAACGAGATCGGGAATATCTTGTGGTCAGGAAATTCGACAACGGGTTTGAAAGGTCGGTAGAGATCGGCTAGGCTTTAATGAATGTGAGGACCTGGCATTGATTCAATTCTTTGTGAGGAGAGATCGGAAATGTGACCGTTTATCAAAGAGGATCAGCGTGATTATTTGTTCAAAGAAGGATTTTTATTGATTCTAGGATCGACCAAAATATGGTGTCGGCAATTTGCCCCTCTTTACGTAATTTCTATTAAAGGAAATATTTCCGTATAGGAATTATGTAAAGAATCCGACTCATATTTTGGACGATTAGGTATTTGAAATTAGGGAAATAAAGCACACCTAAGTTAATGACCTAGAAAATTAAAATCAACTTGGATCTAGAAACCAGAGGTTGATAACAGAATGTAAATTGCATGACATTAAAATCAACTTAGATCAAGGAACGAGAGGTTGATAATAGAAATTTAAATTGCGAAATTAAAATCAACTTAGATCAAGGAACCAGAGGTTGATAACGAAATGTAAATTGCATGAAATTAAAATCAACTTAGATCAAGGAACCGAGAGGTTGATGGTGGAATTGCATGAAATTAAAATCAACTTAGATCAAGGAACCGGAGGTTGATAACGAAATGTAAATTGCATGAAATTAAAATCAACTTGGATCAAGGAACGGAGGTTGATAATAGAATTTTAAATGGCGAAATTAAAATCAACTTAGATCAAGGAACGGAGGTTGATAACGAGAAATGTAAATTGCATGAAATTAAAATCAACTTGGATCAAGGAACCAGAGGTTGATGGTGGAATTGCATGAAATTAAAATCAACTTGGATCAAGGATCCAAGGTTGATGGTGGAATTGCGAAATTAAAATCAACTTGGATCAAGGAACAGAGGTTGATAGCGAAATTTAAATTGCGAGAAATTAAAATCAACTTGGATCAAGGATCGGAGGTTGATGGTGGAATTGCGAGAAATTAAAATCAACTTGGATCGAGGATCAAAGGTTGATGGTGGAATTGCAGAAATTAAAATCAACTTGGATCAAGGAACCGAGGTTGATAGCGAGATTAATTACGCAGAAATCAAATCAAACTTACAAGGATGCTAACCACACATGAAGTTCTTTCCACTGAAGAAGTGTACTTAACAAGATAACGAAGGCGGATGGTTAATGGAGGAGGAGTTGCAAGACGACTGACCTATGATCTCATTCTTTGGATGCCCTTTTTCATTCCCGACTTTCTTCTTACTCTACGGAGCGCCCTTGCGAGTTTCACTTTCTCTTCGTCCATTCGACCCGAAGCGCCCTTCGGGTTTTCACCTCAGAAGTTTTTTTTTTTTTTTGAAGGCTATTTCTGCAAATCTCATAATAAAGTACATGAGGTTATCAATTTTCAAATTCAAATCTTATGGCAAAAATTTTAACTAATTAATAGCGCATTAAACAAAGAGAAAGGATAGCATGGGGAAAATAACAACAGAAAGAGTGAAGTATAACTTTATTAGAAAGAATAGACTTTCAAAGGAGAGGAAAAGGTACAAGGATAGATCTCACATATTCCTTATGGTTAGTTTTGAAGTCTTTTAAGCGCCATTATTTGAGTTCTCAGTCTCATGCCTTAACCGTCGCTTCTCTCTTCGCGGTTTCATACCCTCTTCCTTATTTCGCCACTTTGGGTCTTGGGACGCCCTTTTGGGTTTACCCCCCGAGAAGGTTTTTTTTTTTTTTTTTTTTTTTTTTTTTGGATGCCCTTTCGGGTTTCATCCTTTCCCCTCCTTAGGCATAGTATCTCTTGTGATTGTCGGCATTGGTAGTCTCGGGAATTCTTCACCGTCCATGTGGGTCAAGATCAAGGCTCCTCAGGAAAATGTCTTTTAACCACATAGGGTCCCTCATAGGTTGGTGACCACTTGCCCGGGATCGTTTTGGTTTGACACTTTCTTGATACTAGGTCCCGGGTTGGAATTCACGTGTGCGTACATTTTTATCAAATGCCACAGCCATTCTTCTCTGGTATAATTGTCAGTGACATGCTTTGTTAACCTTTTCTCATCCGGCAAATTCAATGATCCAACCTTGGTGGATCCATTCGACTCATCGATCCACGATTCCTTGAGAATCCTTAGGGGCGGGATTTCAACCTCAATAGGCAATCTGACTTCCATCCGTAGACCGGTGAGTATGGAGTTGCCGGTCGAGGTTCTTCTGAAGTCGGTATGCGTGAAGAGCGTGGGAAGCATATCATGCCAATCCCTATATGTGACCGTCATTTTCGGATTATTCTCTTGAGGTTTTTGTTTGCGGCTTCCACGCTCCATTCATGCAGGGGCGGTATGGGGAGAATTGAGGTGTCGGATTTTGTATTGGTCACATAATTCCTGAATCTTGGACCATTCAAGTTCTTGGCATTATCGGTGACAATTTCATTGATAGACCATGCGGCGGATGATATTGTTTTGAAGAATTTGAAAGCGTGTTTGCGTGATGTGAGCATAGGATGTCGACTAGACCCACTTGGAGAAATAGTCGATGGCTTCAAGGATGAATCTGTGCCCATTGGATGCCTTGGGATTGATGGGACCAATCACATCTATGCCCCACATTGCAAAAGGCCACGGTGAGGCGAGATTGAGCGACTTGTGAGGTGGCACATTTATCGGATCTGCGTCGTCGACACTTGTGGCACTTAGGAAATACTCGATGCAATCCTTTTCCATTGTGGTCCAAAAATACCCACGTCGCATGATTTGCTTCGTCATCATGTGACCATTGGCGTGAGTGGCACAATTTCCCTCATGAGTTTCAAAGAGGATTCTCTTTGCTTCTTTTGCATCTACGCATCTCGATGGTCGCCGTTGGAGCTTCTTTTGTATAGGGTTTCTCCTTTGGAAAGTACCTAATGCTAACCTCAGAATCATCTTCTTTTCATTTTTGCTTGCCCTGAAGGGAATTCTGCAGTTCTCTGATGACTAGGATGTCATGATACCAAGGCTTTCGTCGGGCTCTTCTTCAATCATGAAGCAATAGGTGGCTCATCCCTTACCTTAATCTTCAGCGTCGAAGCGTGCGCCCTTCTTGATTTGAGCCATAACGGCTAGAGTAGCTAAGGCATCGACAAATTGATTCTTGTCTCTACTCGGGTGAGTGAAAGAGATTTCTTGAATTTCTTGATCAACTCGATGAAGTACTTACGATATGGGATCAACTTGGGATCCTTAGTTTGCCATTCTCCCTTGACTTGATAGATTATCGAGCGAGTCTCCGTACACCTCCAACTTTACGATTTTCATCTCTATAGCGGCATGTAGACCCATTACACAAGCTTCATACTCTGCGACATTGTTGAGTGCAGTCAAACCCCAATTTAGCGACTATCGGAAATGTTTTCCGTCAGGGATACTAATCTGACTCGATTCCATTTCTGATAAATTATTTGCTCCATCAAAATACATTTCCCATACATCGGTTGGCTCGTCTTCTTTGCAGTCTACCTCATTAATATGTTCATCGAGAACTTCGAAATTGAGCTTCATAATCACGGATAGGGTTTTTACGCTGGGAGTCGACAATCACGCTACCTTTCACGCTTTTGGGTCATGTAGACTATGTCGTGTTGGGAGAGTATAACTGCCACTTGGCTATCCTTCCGACACGAATGGGCTTTCAAATACGTATCGATAGGATCCATCACGGAGATAAGCCATGTCTTGTGATTCAACATATAGTGCTTGAGGCGATTTCTTTGTCCATGCTATGCAGCAAGTCTTTTCTAAGAAGAGTACCTTGACTCACAATCATTGAACTTCTTGCTCGGGTAATAAATGGCCCTCTCTTTTAGTAGGAATTATCATCTTGCCCCAAAACACACCCCATAGAATTACATTTGGTGCCAGTGCGAGTTAAAGGCCTTCTGCCACAGGTGGGACCAATCTTGGTGGATTTGACAAATCTTTGCTTGATTGTCTCGAAAGCCTTTTGACAATCCGAATCCCATTGGGTAGGGTTGTTCTTAGAATGTCGAAAATAGGCTCGACTTTGGCGGTGAGATTAGAAATAAACCTCGAAATGTAGTTCAACTTTCCCGACTACGCACCTCCTTTACATTTTTGGGGCGGCATTTCTTGAATAGCTCGAACTTTATGCAGGTCCACTTCTATCCCTTTCTAAACACTATGAATCCCAACAATTTTCCCGATCTAGCTCAGAATATGCACTTAGCGGGGTTGACTTCAAGCGATATTTCTGAGCCTTTCAAACACCCTCCTTATCACTGAGCGTGGCTCTCCTCTCCCGGGATTTGATGATCATATCATCCACATACACCTCCACTTCTTTATGCATCATATCGTGGAATAATGTGACCATTCTTGTATTGGTAAGTAGCCGGCATTCTTCAACCGAATGGCATGACCGATGCGAGAATACCCCCATTGGGTGATAAAGCGATTTTATCCTTGTCTTCCTCGTCCATTGGGATCTGATTGTACCACGATGCCCCATCAATACCGAACATCTGCCCAAACCAGCGGCATTGTCAACTAGCACATCAATGTGGGGAGAGAAATCGTCTTTCAAACTAGCTTTATTAAGATCCGGTAGTCAACGCACACCACGACTCTCCGTCTTTCTTCATTCACGGGAATGGCGTTAGCCACCCATTGGGGATATTTGACCACTTCTAAGAACCGGCGTCATCTTGTTTCTTGACTTCATCCGAACCTTAAGCGGTGTGTGGGATTCATTCTCCTTAACTTTTGTTTCTGGGATTGTCCCGGGATCAAGGAATTTTGTGCGTTACTATCGAGGTCCAAACCGACCATGTCATCATAGCTCCAAGAGAAC